>NC_053446.1:3119355-3450536 GCF_007990345.1 Gossypium hirsutum | reverse complement strand
CCTCTGATATGTTGCCCCAGCATTCTTTAACCCGAATGGCATCACCTTGTAGCAGAACGTTCCCCACATTGTTATGAAGGTAGTTTTCTCCATATCCTCAGGGGCCATCTTGATCTGATTATACCCCGAGAATCCATCCATGAAAGAAAACAATGAATGTTTTGCTGTGTTGTCCACCAACGTGTCAATATGTGGCAAGGGAAAATTATCTTTTGGGCTTGCTCAATTCAGGTCACGGTAATCCACGCACATTCGTACTTTTCCATCTTTCTTTGGTACCGGGACTATGTTAGCCACCCATTCTGGATATTTGGAGGCTTGTAGGAAGCCAGCGTCAAATTGCTTCTTGACTTCCTCTTTTATTTTCAACAGCATTTCGAGCCTCATCCGTCTTAATTTTTGCTGGATGGGCTTGCATTCTGGCTTTAATGGGAGCTTATGGACCACTAAATCTTCATCTAGCCCTGGCATGTCCTGGTATGACCACGCGAAAATATCTTTGTATTCGCGGAGTAAAGTGATCAAACTATGCCTGGTACTTTCTGAAATAGAAGTCCCAATCTTCACTTCTTGTTTCCTCTCTTCAGTGCCCAAATTTATTGTTTCCACAGATTCTTCATGAGGTAGAACCTGTTTATCCTCTTGTTCCACCATCCTTAACAATTCAGGAGACGAGACATAATCTTCAGCATTTTCTTCGGCTTCAAATTCTCCTAAGGAAACAGCCTTCTCAAAATCAATTTCAAGATTCGTAACGAGCTTATTCATGTCGTCAATATCTGAGCACCTGAAAGTTGAATGGAAAAGGAAGCTATAGGGGGACATCCAAGTATTGGAAACAACAAACAAATGTTATGTCATGGTAATGAGGCAAATGTAAGGGTGAGAAAATGATTATGAAATTAGTGATAATGCGAAAAATCGTGACAAAATGCATCTTCATTGATATTCATTTAAACGATAAAGAGCGAATGCAAACTCTTACAAAAGAATTCTATTATATCTAAGGACACAATAGAAGGTTGATGTTTAGCATTACTCTGAAGGCTTATAAACTACAATAAGCTCCTCAGCAATCCAATTGTTCAACATGAAACCAGGAGGGCAAGGGCGTATCCTCGAGACATCTTTACTTGCACCAGCTTCTTTGTCAATGACATTTATACTGACATTCTGAAAATCCCTTTCAATTAATCCCAGCATGTTTCGTGGATCATCTTGTCCAGGGTACATCATTCCCGCAGATGTAAATGTTTTTGACAAAGGAGGGTACTCTATTGGTTCCCATTCTGGTTCTCGGCCCAAAGTTCTTGCAATTCTTCTCTCTTGATCCTTTTTCCACTGTCTTCTTCTTTGGCGCATGTCAGGCTGGAACCCTAAACCGTATCGGGCCTTGTGCTGCACTGGCTTTAAAGCCCTCACTATTCCTTGCAGATGTCTCCCTAAACCTCTTCTCGCACGAGCTCCCTTCCTACGGTCAACTTGACACCCATTCTGGTATTTCTCGACAGTTTTGGCATCGGAATTCTATTTCCCTCAGCGACGAAAGTGGCATTGATGAATTCAAGGGATCGAAAGGAACATTCCACTGCGTCCTTGCTTACTTCCAGGTATGGCGCATCAGCAGAGATAGATACGACGATGTCTTCTTCGCCCTCGACTGTGACCAAACAGCCATCCATGATGAATTTCACCTTTTGATGGAGGGATGATGGGACTGCTCCAGCAGAATGAATCCAAGGTCTTCCCAAAAGGCAGTTATAAGAGGGTGTAATGTCCATGACTTGGAATTCGACCTCATAGATGTAGGGACCCACTTCCAAAGGGATTTCGATCTTTCCCATGACTTCGCGCCTCGTCCCGTCGAATGCCCTTACCGTGGAATGACAGGGCTTTAAGTAGGACAAATCCATCGGTATTCTGGAAAGCGTAGCCAATGGCATAACATTTATCGCTGACCCATTATCGATGAGTACGTTCGGTATTATGTAGCCCTTGCAGCGGGTCGTGATATGCAGCGCTTTCACCGAGCCTCTACCATTTGGCGGTATCTCATCATCACTAAAAGAGATGAAGTTGTCCGCATTCAGATTGTTTACCCACCTATCAAGCTTTTCGACAGATATGTTGTTGGCCACGTAAGCTTGATTTAACACCTTCAATAAAGCGTTCCGGTGTGGCTCTGAATTTAACAGTAGAGATAGAACTGAGATTCGTGCTGACTGCTTGCTCAATTGTTCCACCACACTATATTCGCTGTGCTTAATAAATTTCAAGAATTATTGAGCTTCTTCCTCATTCACAGGCTTTTTAGTTTCTTGCACGGGTGGAATTTCTTGCTCGACTTCGACCTCGTACATCACTGCTTTCCCTTTTTGCTTCGAGTCGCTACTTTTCTTTACCGGTTCAACTTCTTTAGAATAGCATCGTCCACTTCGAGTAAAATGACCTACCTCCCCAACATCTTCAATTATGGCTTTGGACTTTTCAACTTCCGGTGTAACGATATTAACATCATATCTCCACGGTACTGTTTTGTTGTCCTTATACGGGAAAAGAGATGGTACTTCAATTACCATCTGTGGTTTCAATGGCTCTCTCATCGCGTCGTAATAAATTACCAACGGTTGATCAGCACTATAAGGGGGCCTGATGATTGGCTATCAGAGACGCATACTTCTCTTTCGTTGGCATCTTCACTCTTGTTAAGGACCTTGATCTCCTTATTATTCATCCGGTCTTGAAGTAACCTTTTAAAGTCCTCGCACGACTGAATGTCATGTCCAACAATCCCATGAAAATTGCAAAAACTTTGACCTTCTTCTCCAAAAATTCTATCAGAGTGACAGAGCAATCCTTTCTTAACCAATACCTCCCAGATTTTCTGTAGAGGCGTCCTTATTTCTGATACACATCTTCTGACCTTCCATTCATCCTCTTTCCCCACTGTGCTCACATTCCTTTCGGTATGGTTAGGGAACGGGTTCCCCGTGGCGTTACTAGCACTATCAAATCGTAGGATACCCGCGTCAATGAGTCCTTGAACTCTCCTTTTGAAAGCGAGACAGTTCTCAGTAGAGTGCCCTTGGTTCCCTGCGTGGTATGCACAACTAGCGTTTGGATCGTACCACTTTGGGTATGGAGGTTTAAGGGGTGCCATGTAATGGGGAGAAATTAGCTGTTTTTCTAAAAGTTTTGGGTACAATTCCCCATACGACACAGGGATGGGGGTAAATTGCGGTCTCTCAGGATTATGCCTTGATTGGCTTTGGGCGGGTACCGTGTTTTGTGGGAAAGTGGTGACGGGTCTTTGGTTGTTTGTGGCGTATACGGGGCAGGACGGATGTGGTGCTTGGTAGTAAAGGGTTTGAGGGGGATAATAGGAATTCGGGGGTGGATAATTTCGAGGTCGGGGTTGGTTAGGATACGAATTGGCAATGTAACGACTCCCAGTTCCCACCATGTGGGCTTCTGGCTCTTTCTTCCTTAAGCGTGCTGCTTTTCTTGAGCCTTCTGATCCTTCCATTCTACCGCTCTTGACGGCATTCTCTATGAGTTCACCAGATATTACAATATCCGCAAAATCTTTCGTGGCACTTCCCACTAATTTGTCATAAAACGGTGCCTTTAAAGTATTGATAAAGAGAACAGTTATATCCGTTTTTATTAGTGGGGGTTCCACTTGAGCTGAGACGTCTCTCCATCTCTGCGCATACTGTCTAAAGGTCTCTGATGGCTTTTTCTCTATCATTTGCAAGGTCATACGGTCTGGCACCATATCCGATACATGCTTGTACTGTTCGCAAAATGCTGACGCCAAGTCCTTCCAGGATCGAATCTTTTCTCTACTAAGTTGATTGTACCACCGAAGAGCTGACCCTGTTAGACTATCTTGAAAGCAATGTATGAGTAGTTTATCCTCGTTCACATAACCGGTCATTTTTCGACAGAACATAATGAGATGTGCTTTTGGGCACCTTGTCCCATCATACTTCTCAAAATCAGGCACTTTGAACTTCGGGGCAAAATTAGATCAAGTACCAAACTGAGTTCCTTGGCACCTAGTGCGGAGAAGACTTCAGTGCCTTCTATTGCTTTGAGTCTTTCCTCTAGACGCCTATATTTTACGTCATGGTTATCCAATTTCAACTTGGCTACCTCTGCTAGGTCATCCAGATCTGGAACTAGTGGATTAGCAGAACTAGCCCCTGGGTTCGACGCTAACATTCCTTGCCCCAAATTAGTGGGTGGAGCAAGTGGCATAGGTCGATGTTCCAAGCCAGTGGGTTCCTCTTGAGTATACCCTCTTTGTATTGTATATGCGGGCGGTAGAGTGAATCCCGGGGGATAGAGTGGATCCTGATCATGGTGAATTCTTAACCGAGGTTCCATAACATCGGGGTTCTGCATTTTTCCTTTGACCAAAGTTGTCATCATCTCTATCATTTTAGCCATCTGATCTCTTTTCTCGAGAGATTCCTCTCGAGATCTCACCATTAGGTCTCTCGTCTCTTGTTGCGATTTGGCCAGTTGCTCTTGTAATTCCTTTTGAGCCCTTTCCATCCTTTCAATTCTCTCATTGAATTCATTCTCCATTACTCTAGCTTGTCGGCGCATTTTATACGGATGACGTGGTTCCAGTCTTGAAGTCTGGCAACTGCGAATTGTACGTTTTAACCTCAGTGAACGAGTATGGGATATGCAATGAATGAACTGATGCATGAATGAATGCATGAATGTCAAATGAATGTCAGTTATGAATGAAATGCAAGAAATTGGTGTTGATTTCAAGATAGCCCCATATTTAGGCATTTCATTTATCAACATAGTCTATTACACAAAGTTCTCATTTTTCCAACAGTTACACAAATTTCTAGCCACATTGCCTTGTTTCTTCACTTGCTCTAAAAACTCTGATATGCTCGATCTTTGGCTCGGAGGGAATTGGCAACTGAAAACTTCGGCTTCATCTGATAATTGAACAACTTGCATAGCCGCTTTACGAATTTCATTGATCAAGAAGTCAAGTTGCATTTCTTTTTCTTTGAGGTTCCTTCATACGCGTGAATGTCCCTATCGTACTGCTCACTCTTTTCTTCTAGAACCTTCAAGAGGTTATCTAATTGTTGTTGACGAGATTGCAGCATATTTTCTAGATCTCGTGTTTTCCTTTTTAATTCTTGATGTTCAGACTGACTATTCGCCAATTTTGCAGCCACTATTTCATACTCGGCGTTCTTCCTTCTTAACTCTATCACAGCGCGCGCAGCCTTTTCCTCCTCTTTCTTTGCTTTTCCCTTCCAAAACTCCATTCCTCCCTTGATATTGCTAATTTCTTCCTTCCATTCTGCTGTCGACTTGCCCAACCCGCTATTCTTTATAGTGTTTCTTAATTTCTTGTTTTCCAAATGAAGGTCCCTTAAGTCGTTTCTCACAATCTCGGCTTCTTTTTGTACTTTTTCAGTCCTGGACCTTTCAACCTGAATTTCAATCTTCAGTTGATAGTTTTCTTCTTGAAGGGCACTAAGGTCCCGAGACATCTTGGCCTTTTCTCGTTCGAATTCTTGCCTTGCCATTTCTAGCTCAGACGGCGTTTCCTCCGATAAAAGATTCTAGATGGTGTAGTTTGTTGATGAGATTTGCTGACTATTTACCCGTTGCTTCCTCCATATGTCGTAATCTTGGGTAAGGGTATCAGCATACAAAGCTTATTCTATGAAATGAATTTCCTTCCAATACTTTGCAGTGTCTCGGACTCTCTTCATATATCCTTCACCCGCGAAAGCAAACTCGAACTGTGCTAATTCTCCAGTTGCGGGGAGGAATTGTCGCGAAGAAAACTGCCTTTGGACTAATAGCGGGGCATATCCAACTCCTCCCCATAACCCGAGTAGAGGTACCCAATCCTGGCTTCCACATTTGTATAGCAGAACTGAAGGACGGATCCAGGGTGTTCTCCATGTTATATTCTCGGCGCGAAGATTCTGAAAAACTGATACCCAATGTTGCTCGGTGACTTCCTTCGGCCATTCTTTCTTGAGGTAAGCTTTTAGCGGGGAGAATGTTTTAGAAATCATGTGGAACGGAGTGCGCTCTACCTTCCAGAAGTGACTCAAAATCCAAACATTGAGCAACTGCGCGCATCCGATAAATCGTCCCTCCCCTTTTCTTCGACAACTACTCAGGGACCTGAAGGTCTCGGCTAGGATGGTCGGGACAGGGTTGATTCCTTGTCTTAACCTTTCGAAGAAATCAACTACTGCAACTTCGAGATGTCCGAGAACTTTTGGGAAAATGACCAAACCGTAAATGGCCAAAGCGAATAGATTTACCCTTTTCAGCATGTTGGGATGGTTCAGAGCCAAATCTCGTAGGGAGGACCATGGAATGCAAATGGTTTTATTCTTCTTCTTTATCTGTTTTTCGGCCCATGCATCAGTCATGTCTGTCAGTCTCACTAACTTTTTCTTGAAGGTCATCGGCTTAGGCTCCTTCACATATATTTTGCCGAATTGTACATTGTCGATGCGGAGTAAAGCAGCATACTCTTCTATGGTTGGAGTCATGTCTTCTTGATTGAAGGTGAAACACTGATAAGCTGGGTCCCAGAATCGAACCATGGCTTGAATCAACTGTTCGTCTATACGGATGGTGATCAGGTGAGCTATATCTCCATACCTCTCAGTGAAAATGTCTCTAGTGTCTGAATCCCACTGATTCCAAATTCGAACCAAATCCTCAAGGTTATTTTGGCGAACATTTACAGTTATATGTTCGGGCAAATTGGCGACACACCCTTCCACCAGACTATCCCCTTTCTTTCTGAATTTTTAGAGACCAGTCCCGAACCACGGCACTCTTCTCGGTTATTTGTGTAATTGACTCCTCCATCAGAAACCCGTTTTTTGCAACCAACTTTTAATCAACACCTTCCTAATATGATGCCTATGATGCATGATGAAAATAGAAGTAAAAACAAACAAACTTGGTTAGTAAACACAACAAATATAATTTGAAAAACAAATTAAACTACCCAATCCAATTATTTTGCATAAACAGTGTAAATGAAAGGCAAAAGGCATTTTCCCCGTGTACTTATTTTGGTGACTATAAGCGGACAGAGGTTCGGTATGGCTCTAGTTGGTGGCTTGTATGGTTCACTATATGCGGTTTTGGTTCTAGATAGGTACTCGAATTGCTCGTACTATCATATGCTGAGATTAACACGGAGCCTCGGTCATAGCCTATCACAGGCTCACGAGTTCAATTCGAGGGGTTACATTTACTTATGCCTATGCGGAGGGACAAGTTAACTCACGAAAGCATAAGTCATATGTAACCCGAAAGTATTCACTAGCCTGTGCGGAGGGACGAGTTAACTCACGAAGGCGTAGCGTTTACTTTCACTTAAACGGACAGAGCCCGGGTAGAGAGCTCATGTTATGCAAAAATGCAAGTACACGGTGTGTGGGGAACAACTCATAAACCTTTACGTTTCACTTAAAGAAACTAAACCAAAATTAAAACCATAAAAATTGAAACACTGAAAAACAACCAAATAAGCAAGTTAGAAGAAATATCTATAGCACGATACAAATGCATGAATTTTGAAAACGAGATTTTCGGATCATGACCAAATATTTACTTTGAACAAGGAAATTTGAAAATTTTAACAAAATGTGTTTAATTCCAGACACGACTCTCAACAAGGTGCTCCCCAGTGGAGTCGCCAGCTGTAGCGACGTAAAAATTTTGGTTCGGGGTCGCTAATTGTGGTGATCTAGTGAAAAAGTTTGGAAACTGAAGTTCGATTTTAAAATAAACTGGGAGTCGCCATCGATCTTTTTTAGGTGTGATCGGACACCAAATAAAATCTTTTTTAGAAATTTTTTTAAAACTTTTCTAAAAAAGAGGCAATTTTAGGTCCACGTCAAAATCCAGAGAAAATTAGGGTCCGGGAGTCGGTTACGCGCGAGGAAGGTATTAGCACCCTCGCGACGCCCAAAATTGGTATCTCATAAACACATGTTGTCTTAATTTTCAAAAATGCGAATTCAATGTAAAGTTTAGTTATGATCCGAAAAAAAACGAGGAATTTTAGTTTATTCCGGTTTTTGAGAAGGGTATGCCGTTTTAACATGAGTCAATTGACGTTCACCCAACATAGCGATGAACTCGATGACTTAATGTTAAATCGGTACATCTCCTTGTTTATTGAAATTAATTAGCAAAACAAGTATATGATTTTCGAAATAATGCAAAGTAAAATAATATGAAATAAAAATCAATAAATGAAAGAGCTAGGAATATATTGAAACAAATAATCGAGGTGACAATAATATTAGAAAATAATAACCGTGCATGCAAGATCAAATGCAATGTTAGCATTGAATACGAGAACGTAATAAGAATACAATGAATACACATATGAAGATAATTAAGAGTATATACGTAAAATATTTATATAAATAGTAGTAGTGTTAGAAATATACTATACGTATAGTGTTTGAAGTACACATGAGATAGTAAAAAAAGGTACATAACTAGCAACAATAAAATAAAATATATACATATATGTGTAAAAAATAATATTATAAAAAGGGTACGTATACATGTATAAAAAAAATAAATGTATTAACAATGAATATAATAGGGGTAAGAAAACAAGTATATACACAATATATATGTAACGTGGTACTAAGGATATATATATATACAATACAGTATTTAAAATAATATTTACGTAATACAAAATATAATATTAAAAGGTATATGTACATACGTAATATATAAATACATATATAATATAATGTTAAAATATTTACATAATATATATCATAATAATATGGAAAACGAATATTAATAATGAATATAATAATAATAGTAAATACATATATATGTAATAGTAAAAATGTGACATTTTAAAGTAATTATACACATATATGTAACTAAATATCATATAATAATAATAACAAAATATTGATGATGTTAATAAAATATAGTAATAGATATAATACAAATAATATCTAAAATACAGTAAAACGACGAAGGTAATATAAAACAACTTAAATTTTTCAAAAAGGACTAAATTTGAATTAAAAATGAAATTTGGGGCGAATTCGGAATGAAAAATAGAAGAAAAGGACTAATTCGAACGCGCGCTAAACATTGAGGGGCCAAGAGCGTGATATCCCCGTTTATTAAAACACTGCGTAGCAAAGGGGGGACCAAATTGATGAACGGGCAAAACTCTGGGGCCAAATTCAAATATTAAAAACCTGATTGTAAAATAGCAAAAATGCGGAAGGGCCGATCGCGCAATTAGCCCTTCCGCTTTAAAAAACACGCGGACCCTGGCCGGACGGGTCGGGTCGACCCGACCCGAAGCCCTACACGGCGTCGTTTAGCTTCAAAGGGGGGGTCCAAAACGATGCGTTTTGGACCCCTATATAAACCAAGTTTTTTTGTTTCTTTTCATTTAAAACAGGAGAAAGAGAAAAAAAAGAAGAGGAGGGAGAGAAAAGAGAAAGAGGGGAAAGAAGAGAGGGGAGGGGGGAGCTCCGGCCACGGGGGCCGGTCAAGGTAAAAAATTTTATTTTTTTATTTTTTATTTCTTGTATTTTTTATATCATACTTTCATACATTTAACGTATTTAATGTATGTATTTGTGAGAAAATAAACAAAAATGAAAATAAATCTAGAACCACCTCTTGTTTTCGATTTGCAATCTTGGTGTTTTGTGCGCCGATTTGGTGGTTGTTTTTTTTGTGTTGATATCTATTTCGGACTGGTATTCTTGCTAGATCTACTGACTTTTTTTTGAAATGTATGTGTATTCAAAAGATCTCAAAATCAGCCCCCTTTTTACAGAAAGCCAAATAGGCTTTTATAGCCTTTACAAAATTGTATTTAATGTTTATTGTCTTGTCTTCTTTCTGGTCCTGCAGGGAATGGGTGAAGGTGACAGAGGCATGGTGGTACAGAGGAGCAGGTGGCCGACATGGTGGCATGGTGAGCTGGGGTGCCAGGGTATGGGGCTGATGGCTGGTGTCAGAACAAGTGGAATTAAGGTTTCCTCTCTGCTGATTTGTTTTGGGCTGCTGGGCTAGGTTAATTTAGGGTATTGGGCTAGTAGTACTTGGGTTAGGCTAATTGGGCTAAGGTTGTAAATGGGGTTTGAATTTTGGGTTGGTTGATGTATTAGTTAGGCTTAATGGGTATTGAGCTTTGGGGGTGGCCCAAAATTGGCCTGTACATCGGGTTTGTGAAGTATTTTTGCGGTTCAACTCGTTGAATTTTTGCTGTGCAGTTCGCCTAATTTTTTGAGATACACTTCACCATATTTTCACATAAGCCCTCAATTACACTATTAAGGTGTGTAAATCTATCTCCGGATAGTCACTTTATAACCCTCTCTTTTCTTTTCTTTTTTTAATAAAGTAGGGGACAAATTGTTATATAATACTTCACAAACTTGAAATTCATAATGCTAGCCGTCCACTTTGTTAGTTCTTAAAATTTTGATAACTCTAAGTATGTTTGTCGAGTCTAAAGGAATAATGTGTCGTTATGCATGGCACTTAATTATCTCTTATCATATCACATCAAAAACCGTGCCTTAATATGGAAGGATTGCTCCCTACCGTGCCTTATAAATATGGAAGGATTGCTCCAAATAAGGAGTACAGAAGAGAAGATCAACAGTCATGAATTCGTACTACCAAGTCTATGATCGTCATGTCGACCCTGACTGCTACTTTAGTGGCTCTGGTATTATAATTCTAACCCATCCACGTAAAAACTATGTTAATCCTAATCTTCGTTTTAAACGTGTTATTTGATTCTCCATTCACCATTTCACATTGTTCATATTACAGGCTATGAATTTCCTTTGCTGCAGTAGCTACGCTTTATACTTTTCCTTAATGTTTATCAACCTTTGTATCCTCCTCCTTTATGTCACTAAAACTAGATACTACCCAAAATTTATTGTGATGATTATAGAATATATTTGATATATTCTACTATTGATTTTTAAGTAGCTAATAATGGTTCTAAAAGAATATTCTTTAAAACATTAATATCATTGTTGTACAAAATTTGTCAATAAAACTAAAGGAAACTATTCCCGCATTCTTCATTAATGATAACATCAAGGATGATGATATGAATAAACAAACATAAATGTAACTAATATGATCCATTAATATTTCAAGTCTTCGATCCTCTTTTCCTATCATAGAAGCATAGGAACATTTCCACTGAACACATGGAACCACCAGTTTCAAGTACAAAGGAAGAACATTAATCCCACTCCCATATCTAGTCCTCGATGTTAGCCCTTTTCAAAACCAATAACTGAGGAATAATTCTTGGGCTCTAGATAAGTTAGATGAAAACGATAACGATAAAAGCAGTCAAATATATATAAATATGTACACTCACAAGGAGTAAAAAAAAGAAGCAGAAAGAATGGGATATTCATGGTTCATGTTTAAGGAACCTGGAAGGAACCATGTCTTGGAGTAGCCCATAGTCAGAAACCTGACGGTGGTGGTGGTGGTACTGGTGATGATAAGGACTAAAGTTTTCTCCAAACGTCGAAGCTGCTGCTACACCATTAGCTTGCTGGTTATTCATTTCATGAGGCGCCGCCATCTGCATAAACAATTCATGCGGGAAGCTCGGCCGCGCCGTCGCCGGCGCAAACATGGAAGGCGGGAACAGTGCTGCTGCGTTTCCTCTCAGTGTTGTGGGGAGTGGGTGGTTGTGTTGACCCTCATATGTTGTGATCACCGTTGATGGATCCTGGAATGATCTCTCAACCCTTTTCTTGACCGTACACTTCTGTGTAGTGCACCGATAGTAGCTCCTGCAAGTCACATATACAGGGAATTAATTCAATAATTCAAATCCATCAAGTTACTAATGACTTACAGCTAAAGTTTCATATATGTTGACTGCATCTTGGTATATAGTCAAAGAAGGGGGCGAAAAGATAATGCAATTACAGACCAAAGACTTCAAACAGGTTTCACTTTCAGACGTGATTTGCTAAGATTTGTTTCAATGTTTGTTTTTGGTTGTGAAATTAAAGAAAAGAGAAAGAAACCAAACCTTGGATATGGACTGTTCTTCACAGCTTTTTGTCCATATTTTCTCCATCTATACCCATCTTCTAGATGATCAACTTCACTTTTTGTCACGAAAGCAAATCGTGGTTCTTTTTGCTTTCTCTCGGCTTTCTTTTTAGCCCCTTTCATCCTTTCAGACACAATAAATAAACACAACATCAGTTAAACTCCATTGATGCTGTCTGTAAATTTTAAAAATAAATGGAGAAAGGGTTAGTTAGTTACCCTTTCTTAGGGCTTTCTTTGCTTCCATCATCAGACCCTTTTGGCTGCTTATCTTTGTTATTTTTCTCTGAATCTTCTTCACAATAAGCAGCCTCACTTGAGGAAGAAGAAATAGAAGAATTAGGGGTAATGGCCATAACTTCACTACTTTGTTGATTTGTTGTCTGATTCAAGCCTTCGATTGGAGAAGAAAACACTTCCGAAGATGACGGGGACAAACCGAAGGCTTTTTCGAGTGAACCGTACTCGCCAACCGAACTGTGTAAACAATCCGTGAAGCTCATATACGAAGAAGGATGATGATCAACTGACACTGATGATGAAACCCTAAACATGTCGTCAACATGATCGTTGTGGAACATCGTACTTGCATGGTAATAAAAGTCTCTAAATTCATGTTCCGACATGGTGAAACAACAATTTAAGGAACAAAGGAAAGTGAAAAACAAAGGGCCTCAAAAGTGTTTGGTTTTTGTAATACTTTCAGGGTTTCATTACATAGCTGATTTCATGTTCTTTGAGCTATATATACAGAAATATGTATATATATAAATGATATATAGGAAGAGAGTGTTTAGCTTTGAATGGTACTTTGGTTTCATAGTCACTTTACAAAGGAGGGTTGACAAAAAAAAAAAACCCTTCCAATTGGAAGAGCAAAAGTGGCTTCTAGTATGGAAACATTTACTACCCAATATAATAACAATTTTTTACTTTTTGTCTCTCTTTACATATATATTAAGAATAAAAATTAATTTCTAAAAATATATTAGATATAATTCGTACTACTGTTATGTACGACCAAAAATTGACACATATTTATATATAGTCCGTCAAGAAAATTAATTAAAAGAAAAAGAATTACAATAATTTATAAAACTAGTGGATATTTTTTTAAAAATAAATTAAAATATTTTAATTTTAATTTTATTTGATTATGTTTGTAGTTTTGTTTAGATGTACGTAGTTTGGATTTTTGTGTAAAAAATAATTTTAGTATGTTTATTTAATTATGAAAAAACTAAACTCTTGTTAATGACAATATTAAAGGGGACAAACGCGCTAGAAGGGAGCGTCTGGAAGCAGAAACAAGTAATATAGGAGGAGGATGAAGCAGATGAAACAGGCCGTGAGATAAGACCAAAAAAACAAAACGGTGGTCAAACATTCAAACTGGAAGAACAATTAATAGTGTTTGGAATATTAGGCATACATGTGGCATTATTGGTACCGGCATTTGACCGTAGCCGACACACTCCACGCGGCACGTGGGAGTGACCCTTTGCTGCTGCTGATGCCTTCCCCACGTCACCGACCTTTTCCCTCTTTTTTTGCCTTTGCCTTCCGTTTTAGACCCTCGTTCTCCTAACACATATTCTAGAAACAATGTAATGTAAGTAAAAGAATTATAGAAGTATTTGTATTAAAAATTAAATTATAATTTTTACCTAATAAATAAATAAATAAATTAGTTTTATAAGATAGATTAAAAAGTAAATCGATAATTTTAATTAAAAATTTTATTCATTTTTAATGTTAAAAATTGATGTAATAATTATGTAACTCATTCTGACATATAGAACCAATTTTTAACTGTAAAATGGATAAAATTTTTAATCGAATAACCAGTTTGCTATTTGATCTATTGTACAATGATTAATTTGTCCATTTTTTGGTAGATATGACAAAATGGAGTCTGATTCCTAGTGTAAGGATTTTCAAAGAACTTTTACCTAACTGAACTCAAACTTTAACTCGATTAACGTGAATTCATATAAAATTTTAACTTGATTTGATTATGGAAAGTTAATAACTCAAACTAATTCAATTCAGAATTGAAATGATTTGAATCAAAGTTTATTCAAATTTGAAATAACTCGAACTCATCATATTCAAAATTAAATTGATGAACAGGTAATGGTTCGACTCTAAAAAATGGAGCCTTAAACTTGAACCGTTGAACTGAAATGACCCCAGCCTGAAATTGATTTTATTCAAAATGAGTCGGAAACTTTAAAACTTAAAATTGAGCTTATCTAAAATTGATTTGATTTAACCAACCGAGAAACATTATATATATTAAAATGCTCAATGAGAAAATACAAGTTCAATCCTCAGAGACAATATTGTTGAGAGGAAGAGCAATTACGAACTCTAAACATAGACCATAAAACAGATATGAAGGATAAAAATAAATAAATTAAATTTGATTTTTTTTAAAAGAAATTAAAAATACTAAAATATTAAAAATTGTCATAGTTAAATTGAAATAAAATTTATTTTCTTTGTAATTGTAATTTAAACTGCATTAAACCCCTATCCGAGATCAAACTAATATCAATTAAATAGTTTATTAAAATTTATTCTCTAATAGTTTAAAAATAGAAAAATGTTGTAAGTAACAAAATATATATTATAAAATTGAAAGTTGGTTCGAGTTTACGATTTTAGTCAACCACGTGAAAGATTCAAAATGAAATTGAATAATCCCAAAGCTTTGTTTTATTCCTAAGCAAAAGCTAATTAATTAAAATTAAATTCTATACATTTAGTCTTTAAAATTTAATTTGAGATTTCTACTTTTACCTTTTTTTTCATTATAATTAAAATAGTAAAATTTCAGTTTCCATCCTTTATTATGCTTACATTTCATATTTAATTTTTACATTTTAATTTCACATAATTTAATTTTCTATTTCTACAACCACATTAGTTAATTTAAATAGTTAACATTTTAGTTATTCTTATTAATTTTTTTACATCAATTTTTTTTAAAAATATTATTTTATCAAAAAAAATATTTTGGTGGCGTAATGAGTTGAAATAAGTACTTTTATTAAAAATTAATTACGTCAGCTATCAAAAATATTGAGGGTGCTAATTACTTGGACTAACTAATGGCATCACTTTCTTTTTCAAAGTCATTATAAGATAATAGTAGAATTGCAGTTTCGATCTCTCTGTTTTGCTCACATTTGGCATTTAGTTTTTATATTTTAATTTGACATAATTTGTTCAATCTATTTTTATAATGACATTAGTTAGTCCAAATAGTTAACTTTATAGATTAAAACGATTTCTTGAATTTCTCTTAAAAGCACCTTTCTAACACTATATATATATATATGGATGAAATTGGAATGAGTATTTTTTAAAAGAAAAAAATTGACCTCAACAATTGGATTAGAATAATTAATGATATCAACTATTTCGACAAACTAATGATATTATGTAGAGGAACCAAAATATATCAAACTAAAGAATAGATACTTCTAAATTTAAACATAGTTGAAAGGCCATAAGCATAATTGGATCTAAAACAATCTATTCTCAACACAATCATTTGTCCTTTGATTTTAGAGAAAGGATTGTATGAAACTGCGATTCCACGTCATCCCTATCTCGTTCCAATAAGAGAATGACAAATCAGATTTTTTTTCTCCTGAATTTTAGCATTTTTAGTTTGATTTGAAATTTTTCAGGAGAAAAAAGCTAAAAATCAAAAGGAAAAATCTGATTTGTCATTCTCCTATCGGAAAAGGGTATGGATGACGTGAAATCACAATTTTATACAATCTCTTCTATTGATTTAATAAAAAGTTTGATATTTATATAAAAAAATATAGTTTTTAATTTAATTTAATTAGTATAAGTGATTATTCATATTTAATTATTGATATTAATTATTAAGAAAAAAAATTATAAAAAGGAATTCCCCGGGAGAAGTGGGGAAATTATACTAGTTAAAATTAAAAAAAGGTTTGAAAAGGTAGGTTAGAACATTATTTGTAGCATGTAAAATGTAAATGGCATGCCGTAATTTGTGGATAGTTGTCTTCTAATAGGTTGTTTGTTTTGGTTTAATTAATTAATTCAATTTCAGTCAAATCTTTTCTTTGTCTTATTTTATTTCTAAGTTTGTTGGTCGACATTCATAGGATAAATGTGCATTTATCGCTACATTACATATATTTGTAATTTGTGGAATTGTCTTCTAATAGCATATTCATCTGTCCAGGCACTTCAAAAGAAATAAATTATTAAAATAATATATTAAAAATTTGGTTCAATTATCAGTTTAATATTCTCGTATTAGTTTATAAATCAATCAATTTTATATCTCTCACTGGATCGATATCTTGATCAATTTTCAGTCCACTTGGTCCAGTTGATCAATCTGGTTCAATTCAAACAACACTGTTTTTAACAATTATATTAGGATAGTAACGATCAACAATGAAAATCATTAATTTAAAAAGTTCTATTGATGCAATTTTAACGTTTGAAGGCTTAACTAGATGTGATTTTTCTATGAGTAGATTTTTTTTTAAAAAAAATCAAAGGTTTAATAGGAGTAGGGATTATAAGTTGATATTAAGCACAAGTATTTTAATAAAGTTTATATATATTTATGCATTGATGATGGTTTTGTTTAATGGTAAAAACGCAGCTTGCTAACTTTGATGTTTCATAATTAATAATTTTATTATATATACAAATTTATTTTTTCTTTAAACATTAATCTCAATATAGGTTCTTATTATATTTTATGGAGTGTGTCTCATATTTTGGATGAAAAATTAAGGCGAGGAAGAGTCGATGTCTCGACGAGAAAAAATCGACGTCCTGATGAGTCGATAAATAACGTCACGATGTGGCGATGTGTTCCCTACTAAACCGGGTTTCTTCTCTTAGTTAAACTCTGATATTTTTTCCAATCAAACCCTAATAACTCTAAAGATATTTTAATAATATTAGCCAGAGAACTTTGTATTTTTCGAGATTTGAGGGCTTGTTTTAGATTTCTTTTTTCTCCATCTTATACTCTTATTCGGTTATTTGATGTTTTAGTGGGTTTTTTTTTGCCCGTAGGCTTTTATCCTCTTTAGATGAGTTTTTCACATAAATATTTGTGTCCAATTTTCTCTGTTTGTTCTTGTTTGTTGTTGAATTTGGGTTGATCCCCAACATATCTACTATTTTTTATACAATGCTTAAAACTACCCATAGCCCCTCCCCAACCTTTAAATAGGAGGTTAATGCGCTTCAATGCACTCGAACCCATATCCTCCGACACTAGAAACAATGCCAATGCCAATCAAACTAAGACTCAATTGGCATATATACATATTATAGGCTCTTATCATTATTGTTCTTTTTTATACAATGTCTATAACTACCCATAACCCCTCCCTAACATTTAAATAGGAGGATAATGTACTTCAACGCACTCAAACTCACGACCTCCTATACTGACAACAATATTGATGTCAATCGAACTATTTAAATATATCTTAAGTTGTACGCTTGAGTATATAGATAGATACGTGTAGGAAGGAATGAGATGTGATTTAAAGAGAGAGCATGAGATCATTGAATTCCAAACAATAATTGGATCCAATTGTATGATGAATCTATGTATTAATGATAGGCTTCTTAAAATATAACTATAATAATATATTATATTATATATTTTATATAGGTATATGTACTACAAAAGTTTTTTTTATTAGGAAGCCGATTGTATTTTGTTCTTTTTATTTAAAAAATGATAAATTAATATTTGTACGTTAAATAAAATATAAATTAGCCATTCTGTTAAAAATTTAATCCATTTTAATTGTTAAAAATTAGTTCTTGTACATTATCATGAGGTACATATAGCATGCCACGTAAAATTGTCTAGTTATTTTGTCAGCCACGCTAGTTTTAACAATAAAAATGGATGGATTTTTTAATAGAAATGACCAGTTCGCTTTTTGATTTAATGTACAAGGAATAATTTATCTATTTTTTAAGTAAAGAGGGCAAAATACAATCTAATTCTTAGTACGGAGGCTTCTATAGTACTTTTACCATTTTATATAAGAATTTGGTGAATTTAATAAAAAAAATAAGGAAAAAGTAACAATTAGTTTTTAAATTTGGAAAAAAATTTAAATTTAGCCCTTGAACTTTTTGTCCATATTACTCTCGGCATTTGATAATTTTTTATCAAATTGATCCTTGAACTTGGGTTGTATTAAAAGTATGATGATTTGGTACTCTAAAATTATAACATATCATCACCTAAAAAAATTATATAAAAAATATTAAAAATATTAATAAAACAATAATATTTTTTAAAATTTTTGAGGTAATGATATGGCATAATTTCAAAATACCACATCATAGAACATTAACAAAATTCAAGTTTAGGGATCAAATTGAAAAAATCTATCAAATTTCAAGACTAATATAAACAAAAAAAATTCAAAACTTAAAAAAAAAATATCAAATTCAGAAACTAAATATTACTTTGTCCCAAAAAATAAACTAGTTATATATATATATATATTAATAGGAGTTGTTAGTCAAGGTGCATTTTATCTTAAACCAAAATTAATGAACTTAAGCTCACTCAAAACACTTCTCCTAATTAGCCATAAAAAAATCAGAAAAAATAAAAACAAAAAGTCAACCTGTACCAATTACAACTATCCATCTACTCTCCACTAAGTTCCAAAGGGATCAAAATTTTATCTTTTATTTTTTAAAAAAACTTTTATCTTTTAAAATTATGAATTCAAATGAAAGTTGCAATTTTATACAAAAATAAATAAATAAAAAATTATAAGAGCCTGACCAACCCACTAAAGCATCCCAAAGCTTAATTAACTTAAAAGCTTTTCTGATTCTAATGTGAAACCTCTTACCCATTGCTTGATTCTTTCAAGAAATATCAAAAATATTTTTGACTGATTCTAAACTACTTAGGCTAAAGTGCCCAGTTTATTTAAAACAATTCACCCTTTCTTTTAATTACTTTTTAATAAGTAGATTGAGTTTTAGCTCGATTGATATAAGTATTATTGTTAATTAATGTAAAAGAATGTGAGTTCGAGTACGCTGAAACCCATTACCCTCCTATTTATGGGTTGGGAAGAAATTATGAATAGTTCTAAACTATGTGTCAAAAAGAACAAATATAATCATAATGTATAATGAAATTGTTAAAAAATTTATTTTTTAATAAAAAGCAACAAATATTATTATAATATTGTATCACTATTTATTTGAAAAGTCATCAACTTCCATTACTTAATTTCCTAAAGTTGACTTGGCAATTGCTTGTGAACCATACTTCATTTATAATATATGTACAGATGAATAATTTAATTGTAAATTAATAAAAATTCAAGGTCCAGGTCATACAGTCAAGATTACTGCTGAATATTGTCCAGTTTTACTTCACTAACTCCAACTAAAAGATAGGGTTTGCTTTCATTCTCTAATATAAATAAAAGCCCTAATATCATTTAATTATTGGAAAAAAATATTACAAACTTTAAACTAAACTTTATGAGTTAGGGTTCTGTTCATATGTGGCCTGCATCATAAAAGTTAAGCTTGTAATAAAAAAGTTGGCTTTATGGAAGGCATGACATATTTGCTTTGGTGTTCAAACTTTAAATTGGTTTTTCAATTTTAAAATATTCGTCATTAAAATGTAAGTATCATATCAATCGCGTCCTTTTATCGATCTAACAATTAATTTAATTAGGTTTTAAAATGCTAACTCAAATCTCACGGTGAACATGTTTAAAATATATGAATTAAATTGTAAATACACGTGTACTTACTACATGAACAACATGTGTGAGGTCAGAAATTTTTTTTTGGAAGGCAAAATTAAATTATATATTTTTACGATAGTAAAAATGTAATTTCACCATTTTAATATTATATATCTTTATAAGTTTTAAAAGATTAAATTAAATATTTATTATTTTGGGAGCAAAGTGTATTTTTACCGTACCTAATTTAAATTTTTATAAATTATAAAAGTGTTAAAAGAAACTTCAGTATAGAGGGTCGAAACCCCCTGCTAGCCCTTTTTGCTTTGTCCCCTTACAAACAGCTTAGATTTGATATGTTTAAAAAAAAAACCCTTCTTTTATATTTGACATGAAATTTTTTTTTAACATATCAAATCAAAGCTATCCATGTTGTAAATGTACAAGTTTTTACAATTTAATCTACATCATTTAAATATGGTCAATATTAGATCCAAACTGACATTTTTAACATTTACATTGACAAATAAATTTATAGAAAGACTCGACTAATACAATATTAATATTTTCTGTATTCAATATAAACATTTTAAAGTTCAGAAACCGCTTTAAATTTTGGATGATAATTTGCAATTAACCTATGTATAATATTATATATATACACATGGTCTAAAGGCTACTTTTATATTTTCCAGAAAATGAAAAGGAAAAAAGAAAAGGGTTGAATAATCCACTGAATTTTTTCCCTCCTGGTAGATCACAAAAAGATTGCATCAATTTCTTTTCTTCTTGAGATGATGATAATGATGTGCACACACACACCCTTTGAGAGAGAAAATAATAACTAAAGTTTGATAATTTTGATATAGGTTGTTATTATATATATTTTTTATATATAATGCCTAAAATTATTTACAATCACTTTCCAACCCTTAAAAAAGAGGATAATACGCTTCAAGCACTCGAACTCACAACCTCTTGCACTAAATATAATACCGTTACCAATCAATTTATGATTTTTTTTCTTTAAAAAGAAGTGCATAGTTTGGTCAACAGTCTTAATCTTAGTTATGAACACAAAACGATGCTTAGCTTTATCTATTTATGACTCTGTCAACTAAACAACTTATATATTGCTGCCAAAAGAATCCAAGATTTGGAGCATAATTGTACCCATTAATAAAGTCCTTCATCTAATGATAAAAGAGTGCGACTCAAGTTAAATCAGTTTTCATAGAAAGATAGAGGTAAGTTTAGCGGATAATATTTGGTATAATTTAAGTCTTTCATCCAAGCAATTATAATCAATTGTTTTAATTAAAATAAATCATCGTAAATATTGAAGGGTAAACTACAAAAATAGTCACTTTTGTTTGCCTTAGATTACATATTAGTCGCTTATGTTTGAAATGTTACGTTTTAGTCACTTACCTTATCGTTTTGTTACGAAGTGGTCACTCTACCATTAAGTTCCGTTACCTCCCTAATGGCGGTCATATGTGGCAGTCCAAATTAAATTTATTTAATTAAAAATCTATTTTTATCCCTGCAACCAAACATCCAACTTGGCATTTAAAACTCATTTGGACTGTTAAATAGAACTGTCGTTAGGGAGGTAACGAAGTTTAACGGTAGAGTGACTACTTTTTAACAAAACGATAACGTAAGTGACTAAAATGTGACATCTTAAACATAAGTGACTAATATGTAATTTGAGACAAACAAAATGACTATTTTTATAGTTTACCCAATATTGAATTGAATAACTGAAGCTAAGCTAATTATTTAATTTATACATAACTTTTACACGACAAGATTCAAATTTAAACACTTCATTTCAAAGATTTGACTTTTACCAATTCCTCAATTTGTACATAGTAATAGATTGATATATAAAACCTTTAGTATATAATAGTTGGTGTATTACTATGTTAGTTGAGCATTATTTAATTTTGAAATTCGTATTTTAATTGAGTAATATTATTAAACCTTCATCCATCTAAAAATCAGCGGTTCAACAATTTATATGAAAAGAAATAGCCCAATAATTTTATTTGCAAGAAATTAGCAAAAATCAGCTGTTCAACTTGATGTAGACTAAGCGAAAGATGAAATTATATTAATAGTCGTTGTGTAGCTTTTGAAAGATTTCATTCAGGGGTTGCAGATAAATACATCTGCCCTAAGGTTTTGAAAACACCATTGCTGCCATATCATCGGCGACTCGGTTACCTTCTCTGAAGACGTGTGTAACCCAAACCATCCAAGAACGCTGAAAGAGATCTTTAATTGTGCGTAAATAGCTGAATGGTAAAACTCCCCTAACACAGCTTGAATTAAATGGACAACTGCCATACTATCCATCTCAAGCACAACCTGTTGAAGGCCTAGACTCCTAGCTCCCCAAAACTCAACGTTGAGTGCAAAACAACAGCCAATATATTTAGAGAATGCAGAAATCCACGTACCATGCTTGTCCCAGATTACTCCTCCAACTGAAGTATTCTCAGACATTGTACACAGTACAGCACCATCAGTATTTACCTTATGTCATCCATCTTCAAGTGGAGAAATCCTAGACTAAAAATGATAAATGAATCAAATAAAATATTCAACTATATGAATTCCAAGTATCCCATAACAATTTTTTTTTACTTGTTTACATTTATAAATCTAAGAATTCAACTCAAATTCCCTAACCCCTCTCTCTCTCTATATATATATGGTTTGTAGTCTATATATATGAAGAACACATATGTCACTTTCTCCATGTAAAATCTTTCACAATCAAATGTAGGAAGAAATGATTTCAAGAGTGCTCTGTAAATGTTATTGTTTTTGTAGGTTTCTTTGTTCTCTGTTAATTACTGCATGCAATTGCATTAAGTTTTAGTGACACTCAAACCATTAAACAGTTCTGATTAAAGGTTTTTCTTTTTTCTCTCATTAAATGTCTGTCCAGCAAACAGAACTTAATATATTTGTTCTTAATTTGAGAATGAGGAAAAAAATAGAATTGTGGTTGTCGATGATGATGATTTATACTATATATTCAATTAAGTTAGTTATACTCATCATTTTTACATAGTGCAAATTTATCATAACTAATTAAAATTTTATAATTTATAAAAGGCTTAAATAGAAATTATTTTATTTTAGGGAGGCCGAAGCCTTATCAATTCCCCTAAATCTACCCTTGTATAAAATTGTATTTAAATTTAAGACATCATGATTATTTTTATATTGTTTCTTTTTATAAATT
Source organism: Gossypium hirsutum (assembly GCF_007990345.1). Taxonomy (NCBI): domain Eukaryota; kingdom Viridiplantae; phylum Streptophyta; class Magnoliopsida; order Malvales; family Malvaceae; genus Gossypium; species Gossypium hirsutum. Next base: position 3,427,358 of record NC_053446.1, on the reverse strand, counting down.
TATTTCGTAATTTTTATTATTTATATTATAGATGTATCATAGTGTAATAATATATGAATGAGTGGGGAAGACAGCGATCTAAGAAAACTAAAAGTATGAAAAATATCTGTTCTTTTTTTGGTGAATGGTTGTAGGGGATGCAAGTTGCAAATACATTGTTGAAGTCAAATTACTACACCTACAAACACATGAATGCTGCTTTCTTTTCTTTTTTTCTTTTTTCACCTTCCCACTTCCCACATCTTTAATTCTTCAAATGAAAAAAAAAGAAAAAAAAAAGACACAACAGATATTAGATTTGTTTTATTTTTTACTATTAAAATATTAAAAGAGAAAAGTCACATAAAATTTGAATTTTGATTCCTTTTACCAATAATATAACAAGTTGGTCACTCTTGTACTTATGGAAAAAAGTTAATTTTAGAAGAAGAAAAAAATGTTTATACTCAAACGTTACATCCATATATGAAAACAAAAATCCCAACATAAAATTAAACCAAAACCATGCAGAAGTGATGTTAAAGACAAGAGGTATATTTATTTTTATTCGGAAAAAAAAACATGATATTTAATTGGAAAGTATAAATGGATGAAGGTGGCAGGGGGATTTGTGAGTTTGCAATTGACTTTTACATGAGGAAGGAAATCATAGGCATTTATTGGGCAGGCTGAGGTAGACAAAACATGACATGTTGTGTTGACATTGAGCAATAAAAAGTTAAAAGACAAAAAAGTCAAAGGTGATTCCAAATTAAACCAATGAGTCAGCTGTACGATGGAATAGGCAACATGGATTAGGTATGTTTTCAACATCATTGCTTCTACAACACCATTTCATTTTTCATTAACTTTGATGGAATCACAACAAACTTATGTTCTGTTGTTTAAATTGGTATCTTTGTACTAATATCATTAGTTTATGTTAATATAGTATTAATCAATAGTAACATGTGGTAACTTCTTGATATGTCATGTGACAAGCATAAATAAAAAAATTTTGAAAATATCTAAATTAATAAAAATATATATGCTTTTTATATCAAGAATGAATTTAGATAAATGGTTTTCTAGATATATCTGAATCTAGACACCCATTTAGCTAAATTTATTCATGATGTGTTTTTAAGTAATTATTTTTATTAGATTATATATTTTTAAATATTTTACTTTTTATTTATGTTTTCCACGTGGCATACTTGAGAAGTTAAAAATCAATAAATTTGTTGGCCAAGTAAATTATTTGCCTAATTGATTTGTATATCTGTAAATGTTGTATATATGTTAGCTTGTGCACTAAACTAACCTAAATTATTTCTTTAAATTCACAATCAAATAAATCAATAGAGAGAGGCATCCTTAATATTACTGTTATAAAAACATTTTTATTTTATTTTTTATTTTAGTTGCATTGTTTAAAGAAAATTAGGATTTTTTATACAGTAGTTGAAAGACTAATTTATTCTGTACAGAAATTTAAGTAAATGTAAGTTTAAAATGTGCTAATTTATTTTGATTAAATTTATTGGCTGAATTTTCAATTTTAAAAGTTTTATAATTTTTTAGATTTTTTTGGCTTTCTTAAAATAATATTAGAAATTTTATAATATTTATAATATTTTTAAAAAGTTCTTTATAATTATTTTGAAGTCTTTCAAAATTTTTAAGTGTTAAACTTCTAATCGAATGTCACTCTACATCATCAATTATGTCATCACTTGATAAATCATAAAAAAATTTCGATGGAAAAATTATCTTTAAGAGTTCAATTAATTGTTAATTTTTCATTTAACACCCTAATTTAATATGATTTTCAATTAAAAATTTAATTGATTTTTAAAATTATTTTAAGAGGGTTCTTTTCATCTAATCCTTAACCACTATATATATACATGAATATTTCAATTCTATTGGTCCAATCAACTTTTTAATAAAAAAAATTGACAATAATTTAACAAGTGACTTACCAAAATTTTCCCAAAAAAGATTTCTTTTTAAAACGTTAAAAGTTTTATCACCATGAGAAAATTTCTGTTAAAAAAATTTCATGGATGAAGCTTTTAATAGAAATGACCGATTTATTTATTTTTTTATTTAATGTACATGGGATAATTAGTCCATTTTTTTTAAGTACAAAGGGCATATGCAAAAACTTTTCGAGTTCTCGGTTTTAAAGAGGAGAAAGAAGAAGAAAACAAGTTTTCATATGAAGCATCACTTAGCAAACCTCTACAATATTTTAACTTACAGAGCATTTCCACACTACTCTTTAAAACTCTAAGCCAGCACCCGCCAGCTTTATTGCTCAATATACCATAACAGCATTGCAGAGGAAACACAAGTCTTAAAATATATCAAGAATCCATTAAAAGCTGGTCCATTAATTGCATGGATATGTAAATATACCCCACAAATCAGGCAGAGGTTTTCACATTTTCGAGTTTGATCTAATCATCATCATCAAGAACACTCCGACGCCTCTGGATCTGTAAAATCAGATAAATAGTGGAAGCAAATCAAAATAGTTTCTAACTATGGGCCGAGTACGTTAAAGGCAGGGCAAGTCGGTAATGTGTAAATAACTTACGGTGACTTTGGTCTGTTTAGTTGTTTGGGTGTTTATCTGTTCCAACAGCGATATAAGCCTCTCCTCTGAAACCTTTACAAGGGTTCAACCATATACATTTCAGTTCTTTATCAAAGCTTGGCTGCAAAGTAATACTAAATAATTGCACACCCTTAACATTAGGCAAGCAAGAAAAAGTAGTTGGACCAGAAAATTTTCACCATACCTTCTCAGCTATCTGGCCTGTCTGAGCAGCTCTTAGTAGAACATCCTCCACACCCCTAGCCTTCTCAGGTTTCACCAAGGCAATTCGAGCAACTGCACAAAGTTATATAACAGAAAAGAACATAAATGAAAGGAATTATACATTGGTAAAAGCTACAGCAAAAAGAGCATCTGTCATATATGCCTGTCATTAGGAAGTTGTACTATTTTTCCTTCATGATCATGTCTTCTTCTCGTTTTTAACTCTGTTGTAATTTCAAAGAGGTATAGGGGCGGCAATAGTATAGGGGATATACGAGTGAAAGTTTTTAATTTTTTATAATGGCATAAGGGATGTATCTTCAAACGATTTTATGCACTGTTTGTACTTGGTAGGAGTTTTCTAAAAACTGCATCATACTATATGATTCATACTTACCATTATATAACTCAACTCAGATTTTCAAGACCTTTATATTCATATATCTCACACCACATAATTCAAGTCTAAGATAAGTCTTCACCATCAAAGAGAACAGATCAAATTCAGTCTTTGAGAAACAATATATTGCCACCAGGCCCATTATAGCATTTTTCATTGTAGGACTTCTAAACAAGTCTTCCATAATTTTTTGAACTCGCACTCGAATTAGGTCTTCACTATTTCTATTATAAATAAATACTTATAACCACACTTCTCCATGCTTCCTAAAGCACGAGTTCACTACTCAAAATTTTTTTGTTATATTTAAATGATAAGTATTCAAAAAAGTTTATACAAAAGCTATCTCGTGAACTGGTTTAAGATTCAAAATCTTATACACAAACTAATATACATAAATACTTTTTTATAACAATATAAATAAATACTAATAAGCCCTTAGAAAGCACAAACATTTTCTGACAAGACAAGTATATTAAATTCAAAGATTTAACAGTCCATTGATTACCATGAATACAGAATCCAACATTAATAACTAATAGTTAAATAAAACAACTTAGAATAGCCTGCAATAAAATGATAGAATGCACGTACTAATAAGCATATAAGCAATTAACAGTAGGCTTCTTGAATCAACTCAAATGGTGAACTGAGATAGAAGCTTACGTCTTTCGCGTGCTTCACTGGACAAAATCTGACTAAGCATCATTTGCCTCCGTTCATCTGCCTCCCTAAATTAATGGCTTTAACTAGTCAAACCAATGAACTAATTTGATCCCAAAATAAATCTTAAAATATTAATGATTTAGAAACAATATGCATCCATATAAGAAACTGACCTCTTGGCATCTTCCTGAGCTTTCTGTTGCTCAGGGTTCTGTTGATTCCCCTGTTAATCAACAAACTACAATTAGTAACATTAAATTAAAAGCACAAGCAGGCCAATCTAGAATTCCTAGATATTAAAACGAAAAAGAGATAGATTACCACCCCCTGTCGAGCCATTAACTCTTGCATCCTTCTTTGTCTAATTGCTTCTAGTTCAGGATCAGCCTACAAAAATTACGAAATTTATTATAATCCCCTGTTTCCAAAAAAAAAAAATCACTATCACAGTGTACTCTATACTCCAAAAAAACCTAAACTCATTCCTCTTTTTTTCTTATTAAACTAAAAGTCATCAACTACTATTACTCCCAAAAACAAATATAACAGTTAAGAATTAATAATTACGTGCAAATAAAAAAGAAAAAGAAAGGTTCAAACAAAGACGGTGGAATGAAACCCTAATTAGATGTTTGGTTGCCGAGAAACTTAGTACGAATCAAAAGGAAAATTGAAAAGAATACCATTGATTAGAGAGTCAGTGGATCTCCTCCACCAAAGACTGTAGGTTCAAAGGCTTCTTCACCGGAGAGAGATTTCTGCAGGCTTTTAGCTTCAGCTGGACGCGATTTATGTTCGATTTTACTTTAAAATCACTTCTCTATTCCATTTAAATTATTAACCAAAAATAAAGGATCATTGGGTTGGGCTTGGATTGACTCAACTTGGGTCTTACTCAAATCCAATGTTTGGACAAATAATCTAACTTCACTTCGACCCATTACATCGCCTTGTATCTAGGTATACGCATTTAAATTTTTTGGTTCTTGATGATTGATTTTTCAAGTTGATTCATTATAATCTCTTATCAATTTGAATGTAAATCTTTTTGAGTTACTCAGTCGAATATTTTTTGTTTAAATTATTTTAAATTTAATTCAATTTAGGTTATACCAATTAAAATTCCTAGTGCAATAGCATTTTAGGACTAATCAAATTTCTTTGAAATTGATTGGTTTGAATTTAGATATTTCCACAATAAAATGGAAAGGTATCAGTGTCCCTTTCAAAACGTTGAAGAGGACGACAGGCTGACAGCTTCCCCAACAATATTTTGTAGTAAATATATATAATTAAAATCTGCAAGAAATTGCTTTAATAAATCCAAGTAGATCCTAATATCACGTGACACCGGTTCTTTTTCCCCCTCTTTTATAATATTCGTTCATAAATTCATCAATCGTGAACAATACACCATCTCATTTATATGAACAGCGGAGTCGAGAATTGAAATTAAATAGTATATTTTTACGATAATAAAAATATTATTTTATTATTTTAATAGTTTGTATTTTTATAAATTTTAAAAAATTAAATTAAATTTTTATCATTATTTTAGGTAAAATGTAATTTATCATTATTAACTTAAAATTTTATAAATTATGAAAGACATAAATTAAAATTTTACTATTTTAGGAAAGTCATTACCTATTGATCTCTATTGCACTCCGCCACTATCTATAAATATATAAGTTAATATCGAATATAAATATAAATATAAATATATACATTCAGTTTCTATATTTTTTAAAATAATATTTATATGATTGCTTTAAAAGCATATTTAAAAAATCTAGTAACATAGATACAAATAGACAATTATCTTCAGCCAGAGATATATGCAAATTGCAATAAGCATCCTTTTGCTTTCGAGTTCATTCTATCCAAAACTACATTGATTGACCCCACCTGACTATAACTAACGGTTCAGATTCAATCTCCCACACTTAAACAGTACTATGTAATATAATTGAAAACCCAGACAATACTCAGCCAAATTTGTAAGAAAAATTCATGTCACTCGTGAGTGAAGTGATTAAATATTGGGTTAATATATCATTGAGTATCTGAATTTGGCTTTAATATTTAATTTATATTTGGATCAAACGGTAACATATTGGTCCAATAAATGTTTGACATGCGTGTTTTAAAAAAACATAAGTATTTAGTTGAGGTAAAGAGAAAACTCAATAACTAAATTAAACATTGAAACTAAATTTAAGTACTTATTTGAAATAAAGAAAAAGTCTATTAAATGGAATAGTGAAGCCAAACTCAAGTGCTTAATTAGAAAAAAAAAACCTTAAGTATCAAAGTGACAATGTTTAGAACTAAACATAATCTCTCTCCCAACCCATAAATAAGATATTATACATTTCAGCATATTCGAACTTATGTTTTCTTATATTGGCAACAATATTCACAGCAATCGAATTAAGACTCCATCGGCGAATTTAAGAAAAAAATTAAATATAGATTAAACACTAAAATTCCTTAAATATAGGTACAGAATAGTATATTAATCTAATTTTAAAATTAATCAAATTATTAAATAAAAACATGTGAGAGACAGTGAGACTGAGAAGTGAGGATTGAAGTTGAAAACGAGTTAAAACCTCCAAAATTATAACACCAAAAAAATTAAGTAAGAATCAGACAAAAACCTGTGAAGTTATGAATCACCAAGATCGAGAATAACAAAAACCCAAGAATCGAAGCATCTCAGAAGGGAAAAAAGTAGCGTAGCCGTAGAGGGAGGACCAGAAATTCAATGGGTTTCACCATGGGTTTGAACTTCGTTCTCCTCTTAGTCATGGTAGCTACCAATATCCTTTCCCTTTATCATCTCTCTTCCACCGTCCAATCTCCCAACCCTCCTCCCCCTGTTCCCGTCCCTGACCACCTTCTCCGTCAGCTTAACACCATACGCGCCAGCATTAACCACCTCACGCGCCATAACCCTTCTTCTTCATCCACCACTGCTGAACCCAGTTCTGCTGTACCTCGAGATCTTATCCTCCACTCTCAGATCGGTCCCATTGCTTCTTCTTGTCACAACCATCCTGATCTTCTTCATAGGTATATGAATTACACTCCTTTTTCGACTTGCCCTTACGATCCTGACCTCCAAGAGACGCTTATTCTTAACGGCTGTCACCCACTTCCACGGCGGCGTTGTTTTTCTAGAACCCCATCGAAACCGCCTTCTTCACTTCCGTTAACTCATTTCCCGACTTCACTCCCCGATTCCGGCGTTATATGGAACAAATACTCGTGTAAATCTTTCGCTTGTTTGTCTCAAAACAACCCCACTGGGTTCGATCTCAACGCTCAACGCTCTTCCCTTCAAAAATACACTTCGGAACTCGATCTTCCCTTGACTCAGTTCATGCAATTGGCCAAATCGGCTAACTCACCGATCCGTCTCGGTATTGACATAGGCGGTGGAACCGGAACTTTCGCCGCACTAATGAAGAAATCGTACAACGTCACGATGTTGACCACCACTATGAACGTCAATGCGCCTTACAATGAAGCCGTGGCATTAAGGGGGTTAGTGCCATTACACGTGCCTTTACAACAAAGGTTCCCAGTTTTCGACGGCACAATGGATCTGGTCCGGTGTGGGAGAGCGGTGAACCGGTGGATACCATTGTCGGTGATGGAATTCATGTTCTACGATGTGGATAGAGTGTTGAGAGGTGGTGGGTATTTGTGGGTGGATCGATTCTTTAGCAAAGCAGTGGATCTTGAGAAAATTTATGGGCCATTGATTGGTAAGCTTGGATACAAGAAAGTGAAATGGGCAGTGGCTAACAAGACAGATCCTAGTGGTTTGAAACATGGTGAAGTTTATTTGTCTGCTTTGTTACAAAAGCCTGTTTCAAAATCATGATGGGGAAAAATTGAAGATTCATTCAACATTTAGGGTAAGTTTTTTTAAACACAGACATGATAAATAAATAAATAAATAAAGAAAAAGAACACTTTGCATGTTACAGCATTTTTAGGGTTTGGTGGTTGTTTGATGAATTTAAGGTTCTAGTAGTTGAAGTCAATTTGTTGTTGTTTAATGTTCAATGTAATAATGCTAGCAGTTGATATAGTTTTTCTATTTATGAAGTTTACATATTTCAATGCTAGCATTTGATATAACAGTGTCTTAATTTGTAAATATCTTCTGATATGGTCTCTGCTTATGGAATCTGATGTTGGGTTTTTTTCACGCTGTTGAAGCATTGCATTTTGCCTGTTTAGTCTTAAGACTTGGTGTAAGATTGATGGAATTGGTTTGGCTCTGTTTGCATTTTGCCTGTTGAAGCTTTGCGTTTTCGATTATCGAAAATCAAGCACACATGACCTCGTTGCTGTAGGATTTTGAATCATTTCTTTATGAGAATGGTGTTTTATTAAATCTATAAAGGATTACTTGCATATGAAGTTATGAACAGAATAAAAGCAGATCCTGTTGACTTAATAGGATATGAGCATTTCATGTTCGGTCGAAGTTTCCTCTAACGTTGTTTAACGAACCATTTCAGCTTTTCCTGTTGAGTACCTAGTTTGCTAACCAAATATCGTCTGTCATCTATCCAAGGAGAATTGTGATTAGAATAGATATTGCGTCTGACTTCTTACATTTTATCAGTTCGTATTCCGATTATAACCAATGAATTTTCCGATGTCCTCTTTTTCCAGATAAATGATATCGGATCACGCGGAAAACATGCCCGCCGACTGTCGGTTTGCTCTCGACAAAAACTGGAATGAATTTTATTTATTGGATTAGGATTTTATATCGTGTATTAGTTGTCCAAAAAAAGTTTATAGAAGGACCCGAGGGTATTGTAAAATCACAGAGGTTGCTGTCTGGGGAAAAAGGGTCAAAAGTAGATGGCTGAAAGCATATTTTTTTTCAAGTTATTGTTATAACATTTTGTTGCTGTCTACAACTGATAATCTGTAGAACAATCCGAAATAAATGGATTAATACCATGTTTTTTTTCCTTTATCTTTTTGTTGGTTTTGGGTTAGCAAGTCAAGTCTCCAAATGTTGGCGTATGATGAAGAAACTGTTTGAAATAGCCTAAACTCTTTGAGAAGCAGAGACAGGGTTGGGGTTGGGGTTTTGGTTTTGGTTTTGGTTTTTTCACTATGCTCAAATTCCATATTTAATTTGTGTAATGGATCTTTTATTATTGGTTAGGTCAAATAGTTAAGTATTTGATCAAAGCAAGTAGTCACTATATTTTGGTTTAAAAGAAAAAAAAAGTGCATCTTCCAACTTATCAACATTGGGGTTTTCCTTTTTTTGTTGACAATATTGTTTTTAAGAAAAATCTATTTTAGTAAAGTAGAAATATTAAATTTTAAATTTGAGAATAGTTAGAGAGGTTTTGATCACAATTAGACCTAGCAAATGTGAGAGTTTGGACTTTGAATTGAAATTTTGAGTGAAGTGGGTGACAACTTTGCTGAAACATCTAACACCTGTCCATTTATTGCGCCACAAATGGATACTGCTTAACTACTCCAACTCACTTAAAATCTTTATGAACTCAAAATAGTACAGGGCGTGAAAAAGTAGAAAAGAAACAACATTGCATTTGATTCCAAATAAACGACCAAAGTGATCGTTTTTGTAGCAATTAAAAAAATATTACTTTTATGACAAAATTAATTCAATAATGTGACATTAATAGTTAAATCTCCTTCCATTCACTTACAAGTTAAAATCGCAGTGTGAACACTTGTTTGAATTAAAACCCTAGATATTACCATCTTAACTATAATCAGTAAAGATGACCCTCTAATGAAAGCTCAAACAACAAATTTTCAAAACATCCCAAAATATAACAATAAACAATAGCATAGGGTACGAAAGCCTTAGGTGTAAACTCAGAACTATGCTATGGGTGGGTTTTAATCAAGCAAAGCCTCTATTTTATCAATGAAATTAAAGGCCATGCCATGGAATTCTTTTATTTGATATGTGAATTGTTTAAATTGATTAATTTGTGTACATATGCAGTGTCGTACAAAACAAAATTATTGTAACAATAATAGCTAATGGGAGTTATGGATCCCAGCAACCATGATATGTAGCAGTGTAGCATAAAGATAACAGGCTAAAATGGTAGTACTAATTAATTATAAATGATTAAAGCAAATACCTCATGCTACAATACAGTAAGAGTAAGAAACATGAGATGAGACATGAAATCTGAAAAAGGAGGCAAATTTTTTACTATAAGAGAAATAGAGGGGCAAAGAAGGAAACAATCAAGGAAGAAAAAGTGAAAAGGGTAAAGCAAGTCCACTATCCCAAATTAGCACACTGTGTTCCTAAGTTAACATAACAGAACAGAACAGAACAATAAATTAAAAGTAGAATACAACCTCATGGCACAGGGCAGTAGCCAGCCAAAGTCTCTTCAGACCCATCATTGTTGATTATCTGCACGTATAGTTATTCTCAGTCGCTAGAAGGCCCTTTGATTGGCCACTTTCAAACTCACTATAAGACCCTGAAAAACCAGGAGGAGACGAGATTAGTAATTGTTTTGCCATAACTGCTGGGTCTGCTTTGATGGTGGCTGGCCTTGAGACCCACTCAGGGACCCATCCCTAGGGTTTTGCTGCTGAGGGTCCAGCGATACTCCCGTTTGTGAATGGTAGAAATTTGGGTATCCAAGTGACCCAAAATGCTGTGAAGGTGGTTGTTGCCCTTGTCGAAACCCACCAGCCTGCTGGTTCTGCCCCTGGAAGCTGTAATATGTGCTTGCAGGAACAGCGGACATTGTTCGTGAGCCAGGGCCATGAATCCACATGCCTGAATTCTCATTCTAAACACAAAAACATAGAAAAGAAAGGGCACGCTTCAGATTCAAAGAAGCGGAAAAGAATAAGAACTCATGTATAACTGCAGAACTACATGAAATCATGGACCTTTGAGAGTAAAGGGAGAAAATGGAAGGACAATTCTTTCACCAGTACTTTCAATAAGAATGAATGTAAATTATTCAGGCACCATAAATCCATAGTAATGAATGTAAACAATTAAATCTAAATGAGATTTCTCAATTCTCTGTACAGCAATTACCTGCTGGAGTGACATCAAATGATTGTTGTCCTTGTACTGAGAACTAAGAACATCGTCGTAGCCAATAGTTGTCCCCGCAGGTGCAGTAGGTGGATTCAGAGGAAGTCCTCCAGGGATGTTGGTAGAGCTCCCAAACCCATAGCCAGATGGAATTGCAGCAGATTGAGGCAAGCTGCTTACAGAAACACTATTCTTGTATTGGGGGAGCATTGCTGCCAGGGACTGAGGATAGTTACTATTACCAGTAAATGTTTGCTGGAAAGCTGATGGCATATAGGTGTAACTCTGAGGTAAGAAAGGATAACTAATCATGTTGGCAAAGTGTCCCAATGGAAGTGTAGGTTGGGAAAAAGGGTGCATGGCTAGATGTTGCGGAAGTGCAGGTCCTGTAGCAACACTCGCACCAGGCAGTGACTGTTGTGTGGGCTGCGCTGCAGAAATACCAGTTGCTCTTAGAGCCTGCACACGTACAAGTAGTTAATCAAGAAAGGAACAATTAAGTCCAAAACAATTACAAAATGTTTTTAGTTAGGTAGGGGTCCAAATTGGCCTTTCCCATTTTACCACCCCCCACCCCAGCTCTTGTTTTTGGGTGTTTTTGCTCCTCTTTTTACTCCAACACAAGCATTAAAAAAAAAAAAAGAGAAACAAATCAAATCTACTAGTGAACTCTCTCCAAGGATCATGAAAGATGTTCCACAAGAAAATTATTGTTCTTGCTTTGACTCATTCCCCAAAAAGTGGATCCCGCAATAATAATAAATGCATATCAGGTAGAGACAGACGCATAATTCGGGACAACAAAGTGATGGGCAGAAGTAGTCAAAGGTCACTGTTCCATATCAAGAAACAAGAGTTTGAGGACATTTCCATGTCACCATAGAACATGAGTTTTCACAACCAAAAATCTATCTAGCCAAACATATAAACATGACAGGAGACAGATAATGACGCTAAACAACATAAAGTTCCAGCCAAAATGACGCATAGCTCCAATATCAGACAAGATGAAGCTTCATCTTCAGAGGAATCTTGAAATAAGACCACCATAAGTGTTAAAAAGAAAAAAAAAAGGAATTTCTTGGCCGCTTGAACCATTAAAAACAGTCCCAACAATTAGAACTGCAAAAAGTGTAAAAGCGCCAAGAAATCAATAATATAAAGCAAAGGGTACCTCTGGCATAGAAATGGTTGGACCACTAATGGAAGAGGTGGCATTGCTGTATCTTGTTGGCATCGACTGAGTCACAGGGAAGGGTGAATATGGAAGATCTGGCTCCCTTGCAGTCTGAACAGTTGATGTCAACAAAGTGCTCGGCAACGAGTTCGTATATGCTTGCTGTAAGGAAAACCATTATGTTGAGAAGAGACAGACATTCAAGAAAACTAACAATGTATTCCAAAAATATAGTACGTTTAATCCATAATTTCCAGCAGCACAACAGGAGTTTTCTTGAAATTGAGTCAACAAGATGCCGCTATCAAGTATCAACCAGAACTTTATACATTAAAGAAAATTTCTAATCCAACTTATCAAGTATCAACCAGAACTTTATACATTAAAGAAAATTTCTAATCCAACTCTATGACATATGGTTGAATCATCAGCTTGGAATGATAGAGTTTATGCATTAAAAACAAAGTTGCATTACCATTACACTTGAGAAAGGATTGAGATTTTGCATTTGAGAGCTTGTCTGCATATGAGCGAAAGAAGGATTTAATTGTTCAGAGTTTTCATAGTTATAACCAGACGCAGATGGAGGAAATGAATATTGGCTCCCTTGGGCAGCTTCAGAAACATCCTGTTTCAAAACCTCTGGTTGAGAATCTTCAGGAACCTCATAGTTTGCAGTGCTAACATTACTTCTATTTATTATATTTCCTTCCGTGTCACTTCTGAGATGTTCATCAGCATAGTACTCGGGATTCCTGAAAGCAAAAGTTTTTACACAATTGTAACAAACAGATAAGTGAAGCAAGGCACTAAGCATTTTAAGAAGGGCATACCTATTATCTGAGTGCCCAATAGATGATGCATCTGCTACTTCAGGAACATCATCCAAATTATTCTTTGAGGTCATTGATGCAAATTGTCCAGAAAAGCCAGAACCAATTCCAGGTCCAAAACTACCAAAACTCAAATGCGAACAGTCCGGGGTGTGGACTTGTAGATGATTTGGAATTATTACAGAAGGATTATCCTCTTCAGTTGAGGGCTCCCTATCATCATTATGCAAATTAAGTTGCTGCAAATCCACAGCTACTGATGAAGAACCATCTTCAGCTGAAAAAGAACGAAAGAAAGGACATAAAATGTGTTAAGTTCAAAAAACATTCATAGCAGATAAAAATGAGCAAAGGATACATTAAAAGATTAAAAATTCCATTCTAACGTTTGAAGTAAACCTACTCAGATTCATAGTGCATCAATAATTTGGAACTACACCATCCCCCCCCCCGGTTCTCAATTGTTTTCCTACACTCCAATTTTATTCTGTTCAGCCTCACATATCCACATAGTATAAAGGGGAAGAAAATGATAATAAAAAAATCAGAAGCTGCCAACATATGATATTGTCATTGGGAGGGGGAGAACATAAGCAATTCAGTAACCCTAAAACATACATATCCATATTGCATGAAGATCAGGAATGGTTTGTCAAAGAAATTGCATTCAGTGTGTACAAGCCTTCATCAGTACTGAATCCTTCATACTGAGTGAAACATTCATCAAAGCAGTATACTACCTTCATCATAAAACGCACAAAATTGAGTGATTTAAAGCAGTATACTACCTTCATCAGAAAACTACACTAACCTTCTTCGTTCTCAAAGGCAGGTCTTTGAGGCTGATAGGAATTCATGTCCTTATATAAGTCGTTATCATAAAGAGATGAACCTCTGGAGTTATCCTCTTGTATATTTCTACTTGAAATAGAAGGGGACCTAACATGGTTATTATTGACAGTTTCAAGAGGACCATCATCCACTGCCTGAGCTTCCTCCCACTGGGATTTCAAATGTTGATTACTTCTACCCAAGGGCAAGTTAGATGCATTAGCATAAAGTCCAGATTCTGCAGGGGACTCTAAGACAGAGGTCACACTAGCAGCAGATGGATTCTCAATGGGGGGCCATTCATCTCTTGAAGAAACCTGCTGATTTTTGGTGCCATCAGGCTCATAAGAAATATCTGCCACCTTGGAAGCCTGGTCCTGTAAGTTGGACTGTAATGCTGCTGGAGGAGGAACCACATGATGCCGATTATTAGTGCCTTGCTGAGATGGGTTTGGCACCACAGAAGTCTTGTTTTGTGGCCTGCCCATCTTCACAATATCAGCCATTGATACTTGACCTGGAACCCCCAACCAAGCAGATTGGTATCCTGTAGGCTGTGATGAAGAAGAAACCCCATCACCTAAACCTACTGTGGAAATTTTATGTTCTGAAACTGCAACTTCACTGCAAAACCAGCAAAACTCACATGAGAAGAAAGTGGGCAACACAAGAAAACCATATGAGAATTGCAACGTTTATGGAACAGAAGTTTAAATACCATCCAAAGATAGGGAAAAAGAAAACCAAATTCAGCCAACTAAAAGTTTGAAAAGAAGTTGCTGACAAATGCTTGGGTGCCTCAGGTCCAAACTCCAGTTAACATGGTTTGGCAAGCATTTGGAACAATTAGGGTCCCATCTGTCCTTGCCAAACTAGCCACCTTTGATAATAATCATTTCAAATGCTTACCCAGGGAGGCTTAATGGTGGAAGTAACTAATTCCGTGAAAGAATGATTTGGTACAAATAGATATCATTTAAGCAAGACAAAGAATCCAATGACATGCACGAAAAAGAAAGGTCATTAGAACTCAGAACTTATAGCAGCTTTCCGTTCCTCAGTGGCCTAAACATAAAGGAACTATCACTTCTGAGATAACAGGTATTACCTGTGGGATTGAGGTCGACGATTCATGTTATTTCCTTGCATACCAGATGCAGAAGATGAAGACCCTGCAACAGGAAGACCTCCATTTTCTCTCTTTTGTGCAGGTTTACCATGCGAAGGGCCAGACTCTAACCAGAAAAAAGAGCACTCAATTGGTAAGGAATCATCTAAAAGAGTTCCAAAGCAATTTTTTAACGGAGTGCAAGCAACACTTCTCCAAAGTGGCATTAGAGCATGTTCACAGTCATACCATTTGAACTGTAATGGGATGAACCACCACGCCCAGTATATCGGTCTGAACCACTCCTACCACCACGACTCCCAAGGTTATTGGCACCACGAGACCTCGCATCAACTGAGTCCTTGCTCTAGAACAAAAAGGGGGGAAAAAATCAAAAGAGATAATAAGATCCAACAAATCCATCACAAATGGTTAGAACATATTTTAAGAAGCTTTCAAAGAGAAAGCACATGCTGTCAAAAGTGAATCAGATTAAACACTCATTCTTAATCCCGAAAGCAAGTGAGAGTCTCACATGATGCATGATCTATATGACCGACAAGTAAGACCTATATTGCTCGAACGATGTAACAGCAACACTAAGAAAAAACAAATATGGGATGATTATGAATGCAAAGTCAAACCATTTAGCGTAATTTCCACTGGCACACACCTCTTTTTTCTTGTCTCGTTTGCTCTTCACCTCGTGAAAAGGATCTACACATATCGCAAATAAGATATCAGCAGTGAAATACAACAACCATTAGAAACCCAAAACTTGAGCTGCCCCATTGTTATGAAACAAATAAACATATTTTCGAGAATTAAAAAAGCGATGTTCTTATTAAGATGAAGGCTTAATAAATTATTAGCAAATGCTAATATATTATAAAAAATGTTATTGCTGGAAATACACTCTAAACTAAAGCACTCGGAGCAAACCAAGAAACCTAGCAATTAAGCAGATTATATACTTAGTAAAGCACCGAAACCCAATAGTTAACCTTTCGCATAACCACAAAAATTAAATATTTCTATAACGAAAAAAAAACCCAGCAAGGGTAAAAGGAGCACTAAAAGAAATTTAAAAAAGGAATAAAGAAAAAAAGGGCGGGGGAACCTTGAGAGAGGAGGCGATTGACAGCCTCGTTAGGGTCCATATTACAGTCTTTAAGCATAGCATAGATCTCAGGTTCAGGGCAGTTAACAATCTCCTTCAAGCTCTGGACCATCTTGCGAGACCCAGGCGGAATACCTGAAAGTCCACTATTATTACCCTTCCCTATCCCATTATTTCCACCTCCGCCTCCTTTCCCGCTCATCCTCACTCTCTCTCACCGGGATAACCCCCCCTCTTCTCTTCTCTTTTATCTGTCTCTGTGTGTGTCAGATCTGAGAAGGAAACGACGTCGTTCACAGTTTTAGGTTTTATCCTTTTGTCGTCTTCTCTATCTCTCTCGCAGCAACGAAGGAGCAGGCGGAGCAGCTTAAAAGAGGCAAAAAAAAATTGAAAAGAGGGATTATATCCTTTTTGAAACGATGCTTTAAAAGAAAAACAAAGGCTTCTTTTCAGCGAAAACCCTCTGCTGCTTGTGGCCGCGTGTGTGTGTGTGTGTGTTTCTCTCCTGTATGTGATTTTTTTTTCCTATAATGAAAAAATAAAATAAATTTTGTGCGTGTGTGTTTTAAAGACTTTATGTTTTTTGTTTTATATTTATTATTTAGTATTAAAAGGTATTAATTATTCCTTAAAAATATTCTTGATTAATTATAATTATTTAGGTTCGCAAAGTTGAGATTCTAGAAAAACTCATATGATTTAATTAATTAATTTAAGCTTAATTAATTTTTTAATTCAATATTTTTAATAATTAATTTAAACTAAAGCAACCATTTTTTTTTGTATTCTACATCTGATAGAATTGCTATTAATCATAAGATTGTTTTTATTTTATATTTTTATATAAAATCGATAAAATCTGTTTAAATTTGTTTAATTCAAAATTTCATTTAATTTTTATATGAAATTTTAATAAATATGTTTTTTATTATATCATAAATATACCATAATTTAATTTTCATGAAATATTAATAAATAGATATCTTAAATAAAAGCATATTCAACAAGTTTTTAAATTTATGTATGAAATTAAAAAGAAAACCATTTAAGCAGTAAAACAATAAGTAAATTTTAAAAACAACAATAACAATAATTTATTGATAATACTTTAGTAAAGTTGGTAAAGTTGAGACATTAAAAAACTATATATGAAATTTCAGTCTCATAATTTTTCTTAAATTATTTTGAATTTAAGTTCTATTGTATATGAATTTTCTTAAAATATATTATAATTGATTAAACGTAGATTTATACTTAAAGGTCAACTCATATAAAACAAAACTCTTTTTAATTAACAACAAATATTTATTATTTCTAAACATAAACAACAACATTATTGATATTATAGACTGATTAATGTATCGATTTAAAAAAAAAGGTCAGAGGAGGGAACGCGCTAGGAAAGCGAGTCCAGTGATATTCCGTTGGTAAGAAAATGATTAAACGATTTGTGCTTATCCAGTACATGATATATTAAATTTCAAACTCACTGGCCCACTGCAGGGCGCGTGTCATCGCGTGGGCTGGCTCTATTAGATGACCTAACCGACCGCTCTTTGCTCACTTACAAAGTTAATGGGCTGATTGTTTCTAGACCGTTCGATCCGGGACTTACGGGATTTTGACATTTACCTCCTTCATTAAAATTAAATAAATCCAATATTTGGAGGTCAAAATATAAAAATAAAAAATAAACTCCAATATTCATAGCCTAATCTAACTTATTTTCAAATTTTTATTTTATATTATATCATTTGAAATTTAAATATATTATAATAGTAATAAAAAATATGTTAAGTTGCATATATTTAGATTTTGATAAAAATGTATTAATTACTAAATATTAAACAAAAATTATTTTTAATTAAAAATAAAAATTTAAATTACAAATGTACTTAATAAAATTTGAGACTTATATTACGGATTTTTCCATATAACGATGCAGTCTATAAACACCTTTAATGTAAAATAGATTTTATATTTAAACTATTATATAGGCTTCGATCTAAAAATTTACTAAATAAACAAAAATCATATATTTGACAAAAATTCCAAAAACATTATCCAAAATACAAACATAATGACAAAAACAACCAAACCAAGAAAAAGTTTGAACTTCCTTGATTTAGACAAACTATTGTATAACCAAGTCTTTTCAGTTTTGATAATATCCAATCCGTCCAGTGAAGGTAAAGTGCCCAAGGAGAATCCCATTTGGACCAGACATGGTTAAGTATACATATGTAAGAAAGACCATCCCAGACTTGGCTAGTGCATTAATAGATTTATTCATAGAAAAGTTCATACTTTCTCAAATAAATCAACTCCACACAAAACTTTGATCACTGTTTCAATGCATCTTTTATCCTTTTTGCTGTCATCGCTTCTTCAATGGTTTATATACTCGAAATTTGGTTCATTCATCGGTAATAATTCGATTTCATGTAGATTAAACAAATGAAGACACCTCAATCAATGCAATAACTAGTGGTACTGTTGAAGAAATTACAAATACAGTAATATCAAATGGAATTTGGGTCCATAATAAAATTCAATTAGAAAGTTGTGTGGAAGTTTTACAGGGATCAAAGCATACCAAATAACTGTGCCAACCTATGAAGCAGAATTAAATTGGAGGAACAAAACATTGACACAGTATAAACAAAATATTATCTTTTATCATCTCAAAATTACAATCATAACTCAATTTTGTTCTTATCATCACTTCGAACATCCAAAAGGAAAAAGGAAAAACGATGTCAGCATGGTGAGTAGCTATATTAAGAAAATTCATAAGAGAAGTTAAAAAGTAGCAACAGAATTCTGCATACCTATTATTTGCCATTTGCAGATAATCTTATATAGATTTAGTTCATCAAACGACCTGCAGGTCAGGCATGCAAAGTTGTAAAACTGTAAAGATGATCAAAGGATTCAACAGATGTTATGACAAACAGTGTAGCTAACTTGTATAAGCCCCACACCCATCATCTTTTTTCTCTTGGATTCTCCGATATTGCACAAGGCTAGATGATTTTCATTCCCAAATCTTCCTATAATCTAAGCAAAGCTGAAGGGAGGTAGCTCCTGTTGAACAAGATCTTGCGCCGTAAAACCACATATTATCTCACTGTTGCCAGCTCTGTATCTCTTCCTATCTTACATCTTTATATCTAGATTCTAGTACACAACTCGGTTTGACCTCTAATTTATGGCACAGGTCCAAGTGATGTAAATGAGCAAATCACCTAATCGGATACCATATATCTACTAATCCTCTCGAAGCTCAAGTATCACAAAATCTAAATCCTAGAAACAAAATAATGTACTCAAGGCTTGGCAGTAGATACTTTGATAATGAATTGAGGTTCTGAATACTTGATCTAAGCCTGCCTATGAGTTAGATGAGGATATATGACAGGGAAAAACAAAGCCCTAATCGGAAGTAACCAACTTTCTCAGAGCAAGGAAACATTTTTAACAGCTTATATGATGCGTTATCACTACGCCTCCTCTCCAACAGGAAGGAGTCAATATTACTATAGTCTTTCCATAACTCTATTTCAAGCATAGCAGTCTTAGCAGTGTCAAGCTCCTAACCTCATCTTCCAATTCTCAAAGCATATAAGTATGCCCAAGCAGCTGACATGCTATACTCGTTTAACCATATGAGAAGACAGCCCTTGGTCCACCAAATAGAACAGGAAACACTTCTGTTCATGAACTAATGCACATAAATGATGAATCAAAGCAGATGATTCAACTTTCTGTTCAACACTCAAGATGTCAGCCTCAAATATTTATTTTTTCCTTTCTGAATACTTGATTTTCTCAGGGTCTTGTGTTAATAAGCTAAACCATAAGTGCTTAACTCATTGGGCACTCAACTTTTATTTAGCACAACCAAAGCCATTAAGGGCAACTAAATTACTTCAATCCTTCTTCACCTCTTAACCTTAATCCCTAATGTTTAATCTCCTGTTTGCACAGCATTTCTTTATTGATTTCATACAAAGAATAACATCAACTAAAACATACAACTAATTTCAACTTCCTACCATCCTATAAAGGTTCCTCAGTAGAATATAATAGTAGGATCTTATTTTTGTTGGTATAACCTTTTATTTCAGACAAATTCAATTACGATTGCCTCAAATACCTATAGGCTTACAATGTCTCTCGACATATTTAAAGTTTTTGAGTCAACATAGTTGTTCTTCCACAATATGGTTCACATCTGGATTGCCTCAAATACCTATATGCTCATAATGTTTCTTGAATTGCCTTAAATACCTATATGCTCACCAGTTTTCTTGACATACTTAAAGAGGTTTTCAGTCAACTAACATAAGTATAATTAGGAAAAGTTAAAGACTATGGAACTTAAAGAAATAATTATCCAAAATTTCAAGCTATGACCTTACAGGGTCTCAAGTCTACTATGTTTTTGACCAGAAATAATGTAGTGATTGCAGCGTCAACAAACATTGGAAAAAAGGAGCTACTAAGAAGGAAGGATTGTTGTTTCTAGAAGATTCCTTTCAATGAATTTATATGAAAAGATGGAAAAGAGAAATTTTAAACACGAGATAATTAACTAAGCAGCAGAAAAAGATAGCAAACAGGAATCTGCAAGATTATATTTCACAAATAATTCATATACAATCTTATATGATTGAAACTTGAACTGTACAATAAAATAAACAGAGACATTTTCTACCATTACCTTTGATAAACAAAAATTAGATAAGAGAACTCCACAGGGCGTCAAATAAGGGGAGAAAGAAAAGGAAACAAGCAAAAAAAGGCAGACACGACAAGAGGACAAATGATAGCTTATTTTGTGGTTAATTTTAAAGAGAAAATGAGAACTGGGTATCTAATTAGAGGCTAAATTTTAAAAGCAAATAGAAAGACAAGGAATTATATTGAAAGCTAGCTAGAGAAATAAAGGTGCTCTTATTCCTTGTTACCAAATTTCTTGGCAATGACAGGGCGGACATCATCAATGTCAACCAGAGTCTCTAAGAAGGGAAGTAATGAAATTAGTGCACAATCGGATGGATCATCAAACCAACTCTTAATAGGAATCCCATTATTCACTTGTAACCTGTAAACCTGAAACGAGCAAAGAAGATTCTTAAGAGACAATGCATTTTGATTTTGATACTACACAAATAGCCTTTAACCAATTTAAGTGATATTAAGGACAGCAAAAGGTCCCCACAACTTCCTCAGACTGTTAATATAGGTTTTGGATAATGTGCTTGTTATTGTTGCTAGTGAAAAGATTCTCAAATGAACATTATACATCATTTCTAACTGTAAGAAGATATGCCTCAAAATCTGAATCGTTTTAATGACAAAGATATGCAGTCACTAAGTGACCACTCACCAGTTGAGGTCAACATAACCTTAGCCTCAGCAGAATTAAATCTCACAAACACATTACGCATAATCTAAAAGAAATAAACGCTTTAAAAAGAAAACTTTGACTGCCAGGATGACAATTATAAGACTTGACTGAATCTAAAGGCAAGAATGATTAAGTTCATCAAGAGCAAACGTTAAGAGAAGTAGGCAGGTAAAATACCTGTGGTGAATTATCAATTATAGCAACTTTTGCAAGATCAACACCTAATACTGTTAAATCTTTAGTGTAACTTCCATCTGAAAAAATGCAAGATTCACGATAAACCCGCCGGGATATGAGCTTTCTATCTGGGTCCAGTATGTCCAGTAGTTGTTCTGCATAAATGCTTTGACTTGCAGTGAAGATAACAACTTCAAACATTTCTGCAACTTTCTCCAAAAATTTATGGAGGTGAGGCCTCTGCTTTACATACACAGTGTGCTCTTTCATGTTGAAAAAGACTGTAAAGGTGAAGTCAGCATCATCACAAGGTTCAAGAGTAGAGTGGACAAGAGTTTCTGCATGTATCAAAGCAAAGGAGATTAAACATTATACTAATATTTGTTATTAAATTTTTTAAGTCGCCAAGTTAAAAAGATGAAAAAGAAGCAAAACTCAAATAATTCACGTATGTAGGAAGTTATTAATACCATCCAATACTTAAAAGTTTTGCAAAAATAAAAGGATTACCATTTCCAATTTATAACATCTTAAACCCCTTTAAACTACTTTAAAAATTACTAGAAAAACTTCAAAATTAACCTCACTAACTGAAGAATACATCATGTGTGGTGACTGTGACATGCACAGAAAGTATGCCAGAAAAAGTGGTTTACCCTAGACTGATTTCTAAAATTGGTACAATAAATTCCCAAAAGGTTCTGCCAGAAAATAGCGGTTTACTCCAAGAGCCCTTATGACTTTACATAAGAAGTGAAAGTGTGAAACAGCATGTTCAAACTCCATTTAAGAGAGCACAAAATTAGTCATTTGAAAGAAATGTACAGGCAGCAGTACCGGCAAGTGCTAAATGAATAATTGATTATTCCCAAAAGCAAAAAACGCATGGTAGATAGCATACAAACCATGTATGTCTTACCATCCAAATCAAGCACAAGAGTTATGGGCTTCCTTCTCCGAGCTTCCATGGCAGTTGCAGCAGGCCGGAAACTTGACACTACATCAGATAGTTCTGGTAAACTTTTTATAAACGATTGTGGGTCAAAGTCATCTGCTTTATCAGAGTCAGAGTTAACATCAGAGTCCTCTACACACGATCTCATCTGACCAATTGCTAGATGTATACCAGTATTATCTTGAGCCATCAAGGCTTCCTCATGCAAGTTAACATAATTTATTTCATTGGCTTTGACAGTGTCCTCGAGGAAAGGTAATATCATGTATTGCTCAGCCACGTCAAACAACATGCTTGGCTCAGAACACTTGAAATCAGGAAATGCATCGGTTCCAGAGATGTTATCATCAACAGCATTTCCATCAAAAGGTATGCTTGCAATTATCATGTCAGATATAAAGAAATCTGATACGTTACATGTCTGACTGCCAAATGAGCTTTTGTTATCATCACTATCATCAGTGCCTAGTGCGGACACTTCAGGGCTGTCACTATTCCCTACCACAATTGAAAAAGAGATAACTGCATCAAATAACTATCTTAACCGAACATTGCAACTTCCGCAACATGAAAAGGTACCAACAACTCAGTCATTTGAATCCCACAAACCTCCATCCAACATGTGAAAGACTAGCATTAGAAAGACAATCATATAAGTAAACATAAGAACACTAAGGTGCCAGCCTTGGGCAAGAAGGCAAGGCAGTTTATCAAATGCACAAAACTTCTAAACAACAAAGTTCATATAAGTATATAGCCTGATGAAGTGGAGAATGGGAAATGAATTCATGCACTATAAAGCATTTTATTGGCTGAAACAAAAAATCACCTGCATTATTGTCAATATTAGGTTGATTGTTTATTTGGATTGACTCCAGAAAAGGAGAGAATATTGTCTCTAAGTTTGAGGCACAGCTGTGGGCAGTTTCCTGCAAATTAATAAATCATCATTAAAGCGAATGCAAAGTAAGTTGGAAGCCAGTCACCTATGTCATATCTTCAAAATGCAGAGCAAAAAGGAAATTAACAACTAAATTCACAAAGTAAGGTCCTAAAAGAAACAAAAACTTGCCATTCTCCCCACTGTTGCAGAATCGACAAAAACTGAGAGCTGTTTTTGAAGCTCGGAATTTTCTTCATCCAAAATTAGTTGCTGAACATCAGCCCCATCAGTTTCAAAACCTTGAGGGGCCACGTCTACATTTGATGAATCTATCAACAGTCAGCAAGCACATTAAAAGCCAAAATATCAAACATAATTTATCTTCCTTTTTTAAAGAAAAGAACAAGTTAAAGAAAGCCTATCATGCATGCATGCATATAAGTAAACAAATGAATTGAGTGAAGAACCAATAGATTCTTATGCTAGGAAGCACCACGTAGAGAATGAACTAATAGGTTTAAAGGCAGGGAATACATGCAAAGGAATACATACAAGAAAGTACATTCTAATTTCCTATTATCTAGTTGATGTGTGCACTTGGTAAACTAGATAATAGGACACTTCAATGCATATATGTAACAGTAACAATTAACATAACGTATTAGACAAATATCAATCTTGTTCAAAGTAGCTTATTACCATCATGAGAGTTTTGAATGCATGAACTGAATTCAGCTCCTTGTTGGGAAACCCTGACATGACAGCACGGTCTTTTACAAATCACGCTAGACTTCTGACACACACGGAGACCATTTTTTTCTCTTAAAGAACCCGTGCTTGACTTGGCCTTCATTCTTAGAGATGGCATTTGATCTGCAAATGTTATATATTCCACAATCTCGATTCCGGAACATCAGTGGGAACCCCTCTATACAAACAAAACCAGTGTTACATGAATCATCAAGGTAAGAAGAAAAGATATTAAAACAAATATTTTTCAAGCAAAACAATTGTGAACAGTAACATATGTATAGCACAAAAAAAGGGGGATTAGAAATCGAAGTCCATGACATTTTTTTCTAAGACTAAACTACTAGAGAATATTAAGCTAATGAACTCGGTATAACAATGAATATCACAATTTTTAAACCTAGATCTTGATCTCTGTTAGATAAATATAGGGTTCGTTGTGGTCTAGCTTGAGAAACAATCTTTCATACAAATAAATTTAAAAAGAAAAATAGCAACACAGCAAAACTATTCATTAAGAGATAAGAAAATAAGTACCCTTATCAAACAAAAAACAAAATCTTCAAGTAAAACCCACCAAAATTGAAGTCAACCCAAGTCTTCTAATTCCCATAAAAGCACAATAAATCTCGTCAAAATAGCTTAATTAAATAGCAAAACATTTTTAAAAGCCCCCAAAATGATCAAAACCCTTTTCATATTAAACCTAACAAGAAAAGACCCAGCTGAAATGACAGTTATACAGTTTAAACTATCATTTGAACAGTCATAAATTAAAAAAGAACCATAACTAAAGATCAAAAAAACAGTACAATGAAACAACAAAAAATCAGCTGAAAGAAAATTTATTTTTAAAAAAATGGAATTTTTTTTCTAGAGCATAAGAATAGAAGTACCTGTTTAGAAACTAAAAGGGAAAAAAAAGTTTTTCTTTTTTTCTTTTTTCTGTCTTTGAAAGACTTATGTTTCTTGTTTTCTCTCTCTTTAACTTCCACGAACGGTCAAGACAAAGGTGCGAAGGGGCAAATGTCGGCTTCCATTGGATGATTTGGACGGCTGTGATGAAATCCTTAAATCAACTTGGACCCTTAGGATTTTGGGGCGTGGGATTAGGACCAGCTCAGCCTGACGCGTTGACACGTGCAGTTTCATGGAAAGAGAGGGAAACTTTTGACGGGAAAATTGTGGAGGGAACGGTGTTTGATGTTTTCCCTAGTCGCATTTTGTGATACGTGTTGTGCACGTTTCTTTCTTTGCAATGAATGTACCTCAGAAGTCCCTCTATTATAGAGACCTGATCAAATTAATCCCTATACAATTAAAATGATTAATTTAGTCCTTGTATTATTAAAAATAATCAAATAAAGTCAAATTTGAATAGATTTAACTTTTTCTATTTAGAAAAATCAGTTATGGTTTAACATAGTTAACATTTTTAAAGTTTCTATAGTTTTGTAAATGAAATATTTTATTTGGAATTGGACAACAATTGAAAAAATAATAAATTTCAATATATTTTTTATACAGTAAATGTTAAATCTATTACAATTTAGATTTATTTTAGTCTTTTTAATCGTATAGGGACTGAATTGATTGGTGTAATAATAGAAGAACTAATTTGATCCAATCGTTATAACACAAGAACCTCCCAACTATTTTAACCCAATTTTTTTAAAATCAGACCGATGATCGAACCAATCAAATAATTGATTTTTGAATTGATTGGTCTGATCAATTAAATTGGCTTAATTAAATCATTGTTAAAAGTAAAATATATTAAAAATATAGAAAATCGATTCAACTAATTTTAACCCGGTTCCAAACGGTTTGCGATCAACTGTCTAACCCCTCTCTCTTGACCTAGATGTTGATCCAACTAAATGACCCGATCAAGTTTAAACAACATTGTTAAATTGGGTTCATACTCTCAAGCTATAGCCCAAATTTTAAATTCTAATATCAAAATATTTTAATTTAAATTTTAAAGTATTAATATTGTATAAATTAAAATTTTTATCGACTTAACCATCAATTTAAATATTAAAAGTCAATTAGATCTACCATTGAATATATTTAAAACACGAGATCAAATTGTAAATACGTTTTATAATTTAATCTATATGATTTAAATATGCTAATAGTTCAAGCTAGAAAAAAACTTAATTAATACGATATTAATATTTTAAATTTAAGGGATGAAGTTAGAAATAAAAAAATAATCTAAAAGTAAAACTAACCCTCCTTAATTTACTTTTTTATGTATAGTCCATTTTCAATTCATAAATAAGAGAATAATACGTTTCAGCGCACGTGTACATTCTCTTACATTGACAATAATACCCATATTAATCCAACTAAACCTGGTTAAGAGTGATGCAGTTATAATTGCAAAAGTTATTAGTTTGTTAAAGCAGGTATTAGGTAAACAGCAGTTACTTGGTTTACGTCTGTTAGACTCTACGTGTATAAATGCATGCAAAGGCTGTATATTCAACAGATGAAAAAAATTAATGAAAAATCACTCTTCTTGATTTCTCTTTTTGTTTCTGTTTAGTTTTATCTTTACTTTAACAAGGTATCAGATTAAGACTGTTCCTGGGTCGTCTTTCTCGTCTGTTCGCTGTGTTGATTTTTTTTCTCTCTTCTTGAAATGGACTGCGCTGCTATTGATGGCGTTGTGGACAATAGGTTATTTTCTACAAAGAAGATTAGTGTTCTTCTTGATGATAATACCTATTTGTTATGGAGGCAACAGGTTTTTTTGGCACTAAAAGCACATAAGCTTCAAGGCTTCTTGGACTCACAACAAACTCCTGTTCAGTTTGTTTTCGATGGGAATGGTGGTCGTCAGACTAACCCAGAGTTTGAGCGTTTTGAACAGCAAGACAGTGCGCTTGCATCGTGGTTGTTGTCTTCGTTTAGTCAGACTGTCCTTCCTCATCTCATTGGTATGGACACCAGTGCTAAGATTTGGAATGCCGTTGCTACTTTATATGGCATTCAAACTACCTCCAAATTGATGGTCTATCGAAGGTCTCTGCACTCCCAATGCAAAGGTGATTTGAATATGAAGGAGTTCTTGATGAAAGTTAAAAATTATTGTGACACTTTGGCCCGTTATCAACGAGCGCGAACATGTTACAGCAAATCTCAATGGTCTTCCTGCTAAATACGAATCTGTTATCTCCATTATTACAGCAAGTCAAGTGCCCTACACAGTTCAATGAGTCACCTCTATGCTTCTTGATACTGAAACTCAGCAGCAGGTTGTGACTTGTGATACTTCCAGTTCGGCCAACACGGTGTCTCATCAAAATTCAGAATCTACTATTGTAGATAATGGTTCAATGCTTGCTTATAGACCTTCATCTACTTCTCGGGGGCGTGGTCGAGGGCGTTTCTCTAGCTCAAGGGTTCAATGTCAGCTCTGTGAAAAATTTGGGCATCTAGTCGACCGATGCTATTATCATTTTGACTCCTCCTACAGAAGTAATAATTATCGCCCTCCCCCTCAGGCAAACAGTTTCAGTCCCACTACGTGGTCATCACCCTCTTTAGCAAAATGTTCCGTGGTATCCACCAAGTTGGTGTTTTTCGCCTCCTCCTTCATCTACCTGGCCTAACTCATTTATTGGTAGCCCTTCTCAGCAGGTCAGCATGCCTACCTCTGGCATAGCTCACTCTCAAGCTTATGTGGCCACTCCTGAAACAGTGGTTGATAACTCTTGGTACTCGGACTCAGGTGCTACACATCACCTTACAAATTCAGTTTCTTCTCTTGGTGACAGTGAAACACACAAAGGACCAGGTAAGGTGTTTGTTGGCAATGGTTCAGCTATTCCTGTTCTGTCTACAGCGCAATCGTCACTAATTACTCGATCTCGACCATTGTACATGAGATCCTTGTTGCTTGTTCCTGGCATTACAAAAAATCTTTTGTTTGTGTCAAAGTTTGCTAAAGATAACAGGGTGATGTTTGAGTTTTTTCCCACTCAGTGTCAGGTGAGTGATTTGCAGACTAGAGAGGTCCTCCTGACGGGTTCTGTGCATCATGGCTTATATCGACTTCATCTCAACAAGCTTCCTGAAGGTGGACTGTCTTCTAAGCATGTTCAATGTCTCACAGTTAGTAAAATGCTTCCTTTAAATGTTTGGCATTCTAGACTAGGGCACCCCTGTCGAGCTATACTTACAAAAGCTCTTTCACGATGTAATATTCAGTTTACTACTAGTAATAAAGTTGTTGAGTGTGTTGCTTGCCATTTGGGTAAAGAGCATAAACTTTCCTTTTCCAAGTCAAACACTACATACAGCTTACCCCTACAATTGATAGTTGCTGATGTTTGGGGGCTGGCCCCGATTGTGTCCAACGGGTTTCGTTATTATGTTACATTCACTGATGCATACTCTCGCTACACATGGCTTTACTTCTTGAAGAGCAAGTCAGAGGTCGTTACTGTGTTTCCTCAGTTCCATCGTCAAGCTGAGCGAGTACTTGGTGCAAAACTTCAAGTGCTACAAATAGATGGGGGTGGGGATTTTCATGCATTAAAGCACTATTTAGCCCAGTAAGAGATTGTCCAGCGTCTCTCATGTCCTTACACCTCTGCATAGAACGGTCTTGTTGAGCGCAAACACAGACAGGTGGTTGAAACACGTCTGACCATGCTTGCTCATGCTACCATGCCTTTAAAATTTTGGAATGAAGCTTTTTATAGTGCTGTTTTCCTGATCAACAGATTACCCTCTCAACCTTTGGGAGATATATCTGTAGTTGAATGATTAATATTTGGAGAAATAAAACAAAGAAAATGATAAAGAATATAATGGAGAAGAGAAATAAATTTTGTATGAAAAAATTCTTTCAAATAATCTTTTATTTCAAGCACACAAAGTTAATTAATTCTTCATCACATACAACTCTTTATATAGGAGTTGTAAGTGACTATTCATCTATATCACTATATGCTAGGAGTTGTAACTATTCATGCATGTGTGTATCTTTTCATATTCAAGCCTCTTAACTTTTCATCTTCAAGTCTCTTCACTATTCATATTCAAGTTTTTTCACTTTTCATATTCAAGTCTCTTCACTCTTCTAACTTTTCATAATTTATTTGTGCAAGGTTAATTTAATTATGTGCCAACAATGCCTCCCTTAAATTAAACTTGCTTTGAACTCCCAACCTTTCAACATTTTTCTTGAAGACTTGTCCACTTAGAGGCTTTGTGAAGATATCAGCCATCTGATCTTCCGTCTTGCAATATTCAACTTGAACATCACCATTATTCACTAGTTCCCTCAAGAAGTGATATCGAATGCGAATGTGTTTTGTCCTTCTATGAAGAACTGGATCTTTTGTGACCGAAATAGTAGAACTATTGTCACAAAACAAAATTGTTGACTTGCTTTGCTTCTGCTTAAGACTTTCTAAAATTCCACGTAACCAAATCAATTGACATCCTGCATAAGATGCAGTGATATATTCAGCTTCTATAGTCGAAAGCGCCACAATTGATTGTTTCTTTGAACTCCATGAAACTACACCACTACCAAGGTGAAAAACATAACCAGAAGTGTTTCTGCTATCATCAATGCTTCCTGCTAAATCACTATCCGTATAACCAATGAGATCAACTAATGTATTAGCTTTATATAAAATTCCATAATCAATGGTTCCCTTCACATATCTCAATATTCTTTTGGCAGCCTCCCAGTGATTGGAGTAAGGTTTCTCCATGAATCTACTTACCAAGCTAACAGCATACACGATATCAGGCCTTGTCGAAGTCAGATACATCAACTTCCCAACCAAACTTCTGAATATGGTGGAATTGACAAGCTTTCCTTCACCCTCTTTAGATAACTTCAGACCTGTAATGCATGGAGTAGAGACTGGATTCGCATTTTCCATCATGAATTTTTTTAGAACTTCCTTTGCGTAGCTCTCTTGTGAAATAAAAATTCCTTTCTCGGATTGATGAACTTCAATGCCAAGAAAATGATGAAGTTCTCCCAAATCTGTCATCTTAAATTCTGCCATCATTGAGTGCTGAAATTCTTTCAACATCTTCACATCATTTCTTGTGAAAATAAGATCATCAACGTAGAGACTTACAACCATGAATCTTCCTTGATAATTGCCTTTGATGTAAAGAGTATGCTCATATGGAGATTTCTGGAATCCACACTTCTGAAAATAAGAATCGATGCGGATGTACCATGCTCTGGGTGATTGCTTCAACCCGTACAAAGCTTTCTTCAACTTGTAAACTTTTTCTTCTTCTCCTTTTTTGACAAACCTGGTGGTTGATCAACATAGACTTCTTCTTTGAGAACACCATTCAAAAACGCAGATTTTACGTCCATTTGGAACATTTTCCAATTGTTTTGGGCAGCAAGAGAAATAAGTAACCGAACTGTCTCAAGTCTTGAAACTGGAGCAAATACCTCTGTAAAATCTTCTCATTCCTTTTGCTTGTATCCTTTTGCAACCAGTCTTGCCTTGTACTTGTTGATAGAGCCATTCGGATTCATCTTTGTCTTGTACACCCATTTGACTCCAATTGAATTCTTGTGCGGCGGTAAATCTGTGAGTTCCCATGTATCATTGTTTTCAATTGAACAAATCTCTTCTTTCATGGCTTTCCTCCATATTTCTTCTTGATATGCATCATCAAAAGAAATTGGATCTTCTCCTGCAAAGAAAGCAAAGAATACAGCATCATTTTGCACAACTTCATCCGTTACATCATATAACTCTTGGATGCTTCTCGTTTTTCGGATCGGGCTGGATGAAGAAGAATTTGATGAAGAACTTGGGGAAGCAGGAGGATTTTCTACTTGAGCATCATCTTCAGCATTCTCAATTACTGCCTCTTCTTCTTCTTCAAGTTTAAAAGGAAAAATTGGCAAATTTTCCTTTTCAACTTCCATATCTTCAAACATGGAATTTTCATCAAACCGAACATCTCGGCTTATCACAATCTTCTTTGTCACCGGATTATACAACTTGTATGCCTTACTTCTTTCACTATAGCCAATGAAAATGCATTTCTCTGACTTGTCATCCAACTTGCTTCTCATTGCATCTGGAATATGAGAGTAGGCAACACTCCCAAATACTCTAAGATGACTAACACTAGGCTTTATACCATACCACGCCTCATGTGGTGTGCAATTCTCCAAGCTTCTTGTCGGTGATCTGTTTATAAGATAAACTGCACAGGAAACAGCTTCAGCCCAAAATCTTCTTGATAACCTCTTCTTCTTAAGAAGACATCTAGCCATTTCCATAATTATTCTGTTCTTTCTTTCACACACACCATTTTGCCGAGGTGTATGGCGGACTATCATTTCATGCCGGATGCCACTATCTCGGTAATATTTCTTAAATTCTTTTGAAAAATATTCACCTCCACGATCTGTACGCAAGGTGTTAATTTTCAACCCAGTAAAGTTCTCCACTTCTGCCTTGAAATATTTGAATCTCTAAAAAGCCTCTGATTTTTCTTTGACACAATACACCCATAACTTTCTCGAGTAATCATCAATGAAAGAGATAAAGTAACGATTACCTCCTAAAGATGAAACTGTCATTGGACCACAAAGATCTGAGTGAATAAGTTGCAATGGTCTTCTTGCTTTCCACGAGGATTGAGAAGGAAAAGCAATTTTGTGTTGCTTTCCAAGTTGACATGCTTCACAAACATCATCAAGCCGATCGATTTTTGGTAAACCTCTAACCATCATCTTCCTTGAAAGCATCTCCAAATTTCCATAGTTTAAATGTCCATATCTATCATGCCATAACTTTGAAATTCCTTTATGAGCACCAATAAAACAAGACATATTCTGATTTTGAAGGGTAAGAGAGAAAAGATTATTTGATGCCACTCCAACTCTAGCAACAACCTGATTTTTCTTTGATAAATAGCAAGCCATGTCTCGGAAATGAATATCATACCCTTCTTCAAGAGATGCCCAACGCTAAGCAGATTATTTTTAAGACCAGGAACAAAATAAACTTCAGACATTTTCTCTACCCTTCCTTGCTTTGTTTTGAACTCCAACTCACCAACACCGCTAACTTTGTAAGCTTTGCCATCTCCTACTTTTACTTCTCCACAATCAGATTCAAAGAACTTCGAAAATAAATTTTTGTTACCTGTCATATGCTTGCTAGCACCACTGTCTATGTACCAGACATCATCAATCTCTCCACCATGAGATACGAGCAACAAAGTTTCTTGCTTTTGCTCTTGATTATTTTGTACTATATTAGCTTCATTTTTCTCTTCTTTTTTGTACCAGCATTCACTTGCCAAATGACCAGGTTTGCGACAATTATAACATTCAAAATAGCCACGACCTCTTCCTCTTTGATTTCCACGTCCACGTCCTCTTTGTGATCCTCTAAAATTTTGACTTTGGTTGGCTTCTTTCCATCCATTCTCCATGCTTACATCTTCACCTCTTTCAGAGCATTTGAGCCTCTTCCTCTAAAATTTCTTCCTCTTCCACGACCACGATCTCTCCCTCTTTGATTTTTAAAATCTCCCTTATTCTCATTTAGAGACAACTTTGACTGGAGTGCTTGATCTAGATCTACTTCCTTTTTCTTCTTGCTTAATCTTTCTTCATGGGCTTGCAACGAACCTGTGAGTTCATCAATAGTCATGGTACTCAAGTCCTTTGATTCTTCAATGGCAACCACAATGTAGTCAAATCTGGAATCTAAAGAACAGAGGATTTTCTCAACACCACGAATATCATCCATAGTTTCACCATTTCTTTTTAATTGATTGACTATGGACAAAACCCGTGAACAGTAATCAGAAACTGATTCTGACTCTGTTTTTGCAATCTTTCAAACTTTCCTCGAAGAGTTTGCAACCGAACTCTTTTCACCTTTTCATCTCCTTTGAATGAATTTTGTAAAAATTCTCATGCTTGTTTTGCCGTGGTGGCACAAGCTATTTTTTCCCAAGCCGCTTCATATGATTGAACTCCTTGATATATCCAAAATAAGGCTTGCTGATTTTTCTTCCTTGATTTTCTTAGACTCTCTTTTTGAACTTGTGTTAATCATTCCTCCTCTTCAGCCTCAACTTCATTATAACCTTTTTCAACAATCTCCCAAACTTCTAGAGATCCAAGAAGAGCCTTCATTTGGATACTCCATTTGCTATAATTTTCTTTGGTTAATTGGGGAACGGAAGAAAGAGGAATAGAATTGTTTATTTCGATCGAACAAGGCTCTGATACCAATTTGTAGTTGAATGATTAATATTTGGAGAAATAAAACAAAGAAAATGATAAAGAATATAATGGAGAAGAGAAATAAATTTTGTATGAAAAAATTCTTTCAAATAATCTTTTATTTCAAGCACACAAAGTTAATTAATTCTTCATCACATACAACTCTTTATATAGGAGTTGTAAGTGACTATTCATCTATATCACTATATGCTAGGAGTTGTGACTATTCATGCATGTGTGTATCTTTTCATATTCAAGCCTCTTAACTTTTCATCTTCAAGTCTCTTCACTATTCATATTCAAGTTTTTTCACTTTTCATATTCAAGTCTCTTCACTCTTCTAACTTTTCATAATTTATTTGTGCAAGGTTAATTTAATTATGTGCCAACAATATCACCCTATGAGAAATTGTTTAAGACAAAGCCAGACTATTTTTTCCTTCGAACATTTGGTTGTTTGTACTTTCCAAACCTTCGACCATTTAATAAAACTAAATTCCAGTTTCGGTCTTCACCCTGTGTGTTCTTAGGATACTTACCATTGCATAAAGGCTACAAATGCCAGGATACAACTAGTAAAATTTATGTTACAGCCATGTCACTTTTTTATAAAAACTCTTTTCCATACAAAGCTATGTCTTCATCACCACGTGTCTCGTCTAACCCAGTGTCTTAGACTAGTGCAAAACTTTTTCTCTTAGCCCCCATACAAGAATCCTGTGCTAACCCACCTACCACCACTACACTTAATAATTACCCTACACCACCTAGTGTATCACCTACAACAACTCTTTCACAATCTGACCACCAAAATGTGACACAACCTAACTTCACTATTTTCACCTAGTCTACCTACCCCTCAACCAGTGACACATGTCTCATCTACCTCAACTACCTCATCCAGACCACATACCCCTCAACCATTACAAGCTTCACAATTGACTCCTCTCAACATGCATCCTATGGTTACCAGGAGTAAAGTTGGGACTTTCAAACCAAAAGTTTATATGAGCTCAGTACAATGCTCTTCGGCTGAGGTACCTTCCGATATTCACACTGCAATGGCATCTCCGTGCTGGCAAACAACCGTCCGTGATGAGTTACAGGCATTGGCTCGCAATAACACCTGGACACTCTGCTCACTACCAAGCAATCGAAGGGCAGTCGGATGCAAGTGGCTTTTTAAGATAAAAAAAAGGTCGATGGATCAATAGATAGGTACAAAGCCTGGTTGGTAGCAAAAGGCTTCTCTCAACATGCAGGACTTGATTTTCATGACACGTTCAGTTCGGTCGTTCGAGCATCAACTATTCGCACTGTTCTTGCTCTTGCTGCTATAAAAGGGTGGTCGTTGAGACAAGTCGACATTAATAATGCTTTCCTTAATTGTGATCTTACTGAAGTGTTGTATATGGAACAATCCCCTGGTTTTGAAGTTTGTGATGCCACTGGTCAGAAGCTCGTTTGTAGATTGCACAAAGCTCTCTATGGTCTACGACAAGCTCCCCGTGCATGGTTTCAAACTCTCAAGCAATATATTGTTGACCAGCTTGGTTTTCGAGCATCCAAAGCTAACTCTTCTCTGTTTGTTCAATGATCTGCAGGACAGTGTATACTACTCATAGTCTATGTTGATGACATTGTCCTCACAGGCAGTTCGGATCAAGAAATAGCAGATGTAGTACTTCATCTTCATAATAAATTTGCTTTCAAGGATATGTGAGAGCTCAATTTCTTTTTGGGAATTGATGTACAGCACACTTCACAGGGAATACTACTCAGTCAGAAGAAGTACATTGCCGAATTGCTTAAAAAAACTGGAAAGGTAGAGGCCACTCCCACGCCAACACCTATGGTAAGCAGCGCAAAATGAGTTGCTTCAGATGGTAGTCCTCCGTTGGCAGATGCTCATTTGTATAGGAGTGTTGTAGGAATGCTGCAATATATGTGTATTACACGACCTGATCTGTCGTTTAGTGTCAATAAACTCAGCCAGTTCATGAACGCTCTAAGTGAAACTCATTGGAGAGCCATCAAACGGGTTTTGAGATACCTAGCCGGTACCATAGATCATGGACTGGTTCTTACACCTGGTCAGCTGGAACTGGTATGTTATTCTGATGCAGACCGGGCATCATCCATTGAAGATCGTCGGTCAACTTCGGGGTATGTTGTGTTCTTAAGTCCAAATCCGGTTGCTTGGTGCTCAAAGAAGCAGCTAGTGGTGTCAAGGTCTTCTGCTGAAGCAGAATATCGTAGTCTCGCAAATTGCGTTTCCGAGCTTTTATGGCTTCAACAACTGTTGACTGAAGTAGGCATTTCTCCATCTAAAGTGCCGGTTGTTTGGTGCGATAATTCCTCTGTAGTCTCCATGGCTGAGAATCCTACACATCATGCCAGGATCAAGCATGTTGAAATAGATCATCATTTTGTTAGGGAAAAAATTCTTGCAGGACTGTTACAAGTCAGCTTTGTGCCTTCTGATCAACAGGTTGCATATGTTCTAACTAAACCAATTACCCCTAAGATGTTTTCTCTGTTTCGATATGCTCTTAGGGTCTTGTTGCTTGATGAGCTTAAAGCTCAGAAATCAACTAGCTAGGGGAATATTAAGAGTGATGCAGTTATAACTGCAAAAGTTGTTAGTTTGTTAAAGCAGGTATTAGGTAAACAGCAGTTACTTGGTTTGCGTCAGTTAGACTCTACGTGTATAAATGCATGCAAAGGCTGTATATTCAACAGATGAAAAAAATTAATGAAAAATCACTCTTCTTGATTTCTCTTTTTGTTTCTGTTTAGTTTTATCTTTACTTTAACAAACCTCAATCCACACCCTTCTTATTTCACTTGTGTTTGTTCAAAAATTGTTTGCTAACATTAGTTGTCCCAATACATTTAACAAAACAAAGGGACTTGTAAAGAAAGGGGGGCAGTTTTGGTATTTTACAGCATACAAAAACTCGTGGCTCACATTTAATATATAAATATTCTTTTATATAAAAATTGCCTTTTTTGAGGTTGTCCATTGACACTATCACCAAACCATTTGGTGTCTTATCCTCTCTTATCATATTTTTTGTCAAAATTTTGGTCGGCATTTTTTCATAAAGTCTTTGCTTTTTCTATTTTCATCATATAAAAATTTGAAGTCTAATTTCATTAGCAAATAAACTTAATTATTTTTTTAAATTCAACATTTTTATTTTTTTATGCATTTATAATTCATGCTGTAGGCCATTTTCTTTGTCATATTTACTAAAGCAGTCCTTACAATTTGCTACTTATATCCAACTTAGGAGGCTATTATGTGATTAGGGATCACAATAAAAATTTAATATTATAAAGGTATATATTTATAATAGATTCATTAACAGAATTTCTGTATATATAAAATTTCAGTATACAATATATAACATTAATATATACATATATTCACATCTATAATTTTAATATAAGTGTTAATATTTGATACATTGATACTCTTTATTTCATAAATAATTTTAAAATTTCATCATATATATTTTTAATATCTTATTATATATTTATAAAATACTTGTCAATCTTTACATTACTTATTAAATTTAAAAATTCTACTGTATCAGATATTATTCCATTATATAAAAGATAAAATAATAATTTTAAAAATTAAATAAAATAGAGTAAAACAAATATTTATTAGAAGGGTTTAATTTGTCCGTGTATCTATTTATAAAAAGTTTCTTCACTTAGAACGAATCGGTTTAAAATTTGAAAAATAAGTTTAAAACTATTGTGATGTGATTTAAGAATATGATTATTGAGTTTTAGTGAAAATAAAGGAAAACAAAAAGTGGTCCCTATTCCAAAACAAAGAACAATGAGATAAAAGAAAGGGTCTTTATTAATTGACAAAAGTTGACGTGAATTGAGAGTGATAGTGTACTGGTGTACTGTAATAACAGCAAAGATGTGTTTAAGACATGTTTAAACAAGATAAACCTTGATTAAGGTAATGAAAAGAACAAGTACTAACAGCTCAGTTATTCATGTTTTAAAGGCGAGAGATAAAAAGAAAGGGGAAAAAAGAGTGTGAAAGGGTTATTAATCAATCATCCAACAAAAAAACACAGTGAGTGTAGCAAAAGCAAAGGCATGGTGACGATAAAGTTTCAGCTACTTCTTACACAACGGCCATGCTTTTGTTTGTACTAAATATTCTCACAGATTCCTACAAGAAATGGAAGTTGAGAGTGGAGAAAGAGGAAAACAACCCAAAAGAGAAAGGCCCGTTGCTGCTTTGTCATCATCAGCTGCGAGTAATATGAAATCTATGGATAAAGGGAAACTCATTGCTCAATACAATGCGGATGCTGGGCTTATGGCTGAGTTTGAGCAGTCTGGTGTGTCGGGTAAGTCCTTTAACTATTCAAAATCGGTTCTTTATGCTCCACATAGTGTGCCTGAAGAACAAATAACTGCTTATCTGTCGAGAATCCAAAGGGGTGGTTTGGTTCAACCTTTTGGTTGTATGATTGCTGTTGAAGAACCCAGTTTTAGGATCATTGGTTATAGTGAGAATTGTTTTGGGTTGTTGGGTTTGGATTTGGATAGTGAGGATGAGATTAAAGGGGTGAAGAGTTTGATTGGGATTGATGTGAAAAGCCTTTTCACGCCTGCATCAGGTGCTTCTTTGGCAAAAGCTGCCGCATCTAGAGAGATTTCATTGTTAAACCCGATTTGGGTTTATTCAAGGAGCACTCAAAAGCCATTTTATGCTATTTTGCATAGAATTGACGTGGGGATTGTGATTGATTTAGAGCCTGCTCGGTTAGGTGATCCGGCATTGTCGGTTGCTGGTGCTGTGCACTCACAGAAACTTGCTGTTCGGGCGATTGCTAGGTTGCAGTCGCTTCCTGGTGGTGATATCGGAGTATTGTGTGATACGGTTGTGGAGGATGTTCGGAAGCTTACTGGCTATGACAGGGTTATGGTGTATAAGTTCCATGATGATGGTCATGGTGAAGTTGTATCAGAAATCAGGAGGTCTGATTTAGAGCCTTATTTGGGTTTGCATTACCCTGCTACAGATATCCCTCAAGCTGCTCGTTTCTTGTTCAAGCAGAATCGCGTTAGGATGATCTGTGACTGCCATGCAAATCCGGTTAAGGTCATTCAAAGTGATGAGCTGAAACAGCATCTCTGCTTGGTCAATTCAACCCTTAGGTCGCCCCATGGTTGTCACACACAGTACATGGCAAATATGGGCTCGATTGCCTCGTTAGTGATGGCAGTTGTAATAAATGGTAACGATTCAACAAAGCTTTGGGGACTGGTTGTCTGTCATCATACTTCGCCGCGCTATGTGCCATTCCCCCTTCGTTATGCCTGTGAATTTCTCATGCAGGCATTTGGACTGCAGCTATACATGGAACTTCAATTAGCATCACAACTAACTGAGAAGAAGATTCTAAGGGCTCAAACCTTACTTTGTGATATGCTTCTCCGTGATGCCCCGTTTGGTATTGTGACACAATCCCCTAATATCATGGACCTTGTAAAGTGTGATGGGGCTGCACTTTACTACAGAGGGAAATGTTGGTTGCTGGGTGTTACTCCAACTGAGTCGCAGGTAAAAGATATAGCTCAGTGGCTGCTCACCACTCATGAGGATTCTACTGGACTGAGCACTGATAGTTTGGCCGATGCTGGCTATCCTGGTGCTGCTTTACTGGGTGATGCAGTTTGTGGTATAGCTACTGCCCGAATCACTTCAAAGGATTTCTTGTTCTGGTTCAGGTCTCATACTGCAAAGGAAGTGAAATGGGGAGGAGCCAAGCATCACCTGGAGGACAAGGATGATAGTGGAAGAATGCATCCAAGATCATCGTTTAATGCTTTTCTTGAAGTGGTGAAAAGTAGAAGTTTGCCTTGGGAGATTCCAGAAATTAATGCTATTCACTCTTTACAGCTGATAATGAGAGATTCATTTCGAGACATGGAAGAGAGTGGCTCCAAGGAGTTAGCTTGTGGCCAGCAAAATGATACTGAGACGGAGGGAATCAATGAAATCATCTCAGTGGCATATGAAATGGTTAGATTGATTGAGACTGGAACAGCTCCAGTCTTTGGAGTTGACACAGCTGGTATCATAAATGGTTGGAATGCAAAAGTTGCAGAATTGACAGGTTTACAAGCCGATCATGCAATCGGGAAATCCCTAGCTGATGAAGTTGTTCATGAAGATTCTCGAGAAGTGTACGAAAATCTCATAGGAAGAGCTTTGCAAGGTAATCTCATCCTTGTTCAATGGTGAGGACATTCAATACGAAATGAATTTTTTTGTTTTTGATTCAAAATCATAGTTCCGCACTTGTTTTTCCATTCATATTTGATTCAATGCTCAGTTTGTGCATTTGGTGTCCTTGCTATTTCAAACATATATTTAAACACAGTTATTTACATTTTTCAAATGATATGGTAACTCATGCTTACCTAATAAAATCCAGGTGAGGAAGACAAGAATGTTGAGTTAAAACTCAGAAATTTCAAGCCTCATCGGAAAAATGCAGTAGTTTATATCGTGGTCAATGCCTGCACAAGCAGGGATTATGCAAATGATATCATTGGTGTATGCTTTGTGGGTCAAGATATCACATCTGAGAAAGTCGTGCTGGATAAGTTCATCCGTTTGCAAGGAGATTATAGGGCTATCATACAAAGTCTTAGCCCTTTGATCCCTCCGATATTTGCTTCTGATGAGAATACTTGCTGTTCTGAATGGAATGCAGCCATGGAAAAACTGACTGGCTACAGCAGAAATGAGGTCATAGGTAAAATGCTAGCTGGAGAAATCTTTGGAGGTTTATGTCAGCTCAAAGGCCAGGACTCGATGACTCGATTTATGATCATGTTGTATCAAGGAATTAGTGGTCGGAATGCTGAGAAGTTTCCCTTCAGCTTTTTCGATAGAAAAGGGAAATTTGTGGAGGTTTACATAGTGGCAAACAAGCGGACTGCTGCTGATGGGAACATAATTGGTTGCTTCTGCTTCTTACAGGTTATTGTGCCTGACATGCAGCAAGCTAGTGAAGAACACAAGCAAGAAGACAAAGAGTTGTTTACGAAACTTAAACACTTAGTGTACATGCGACAAGAGATGAAAAATCCTTTGAATGGCATTAGATTTACCCACAAACTTTTAGAAACTACAGCCATTTCTGAAAATCAGAAGCAATTCCTTGAGACTAGTGATGCTTGTGAAAGACAGATCTCGGCAATAATTGAGGATATGGACTTTCGAAGCAATGATGAAGGGTAAGTCCCGATTCAGTTCCATTATCTGCATAATTTGACCCTTGTGGTCTCAACATTACTTCAGTTTGTTCGTTTTGCTCATCATATGCAGCCATCATGGTTTGATATGTATCGCAATACGTACTAATGTCTAAATCATTTCGGCAGCATGGAGCTGAGCATGGAAGAATTTGTTCTAGGGAACGTTCTCGATGCTGTCGTCAGTCAAGTCATGATTTTGATTAAAGAAAGGAACTTACAACTCTTTCACGAAACTCCGAAGGAAATCATGGCTCTATCTTTATACGGTGATCGAATTAGGCTCCAGCTAGTCCTATCGGATTTCTTGCTTAACATGGTGCATCATGCTCCTTCTCCAGATGGATGGGTAGAAATCAAGATTTCACCTGGTCTAAAGCTACTACGAGATGGTAACGAGTTTCTCCGATTACAATTCAGGTAACTGCAATTATTTCACTGTTTGCCTTAGTTTTTGCTATGCTATGTTCCACAGTTTGTCCCATCAGAAGGTACTCTCGAGTAACAGTGTTGCTTTTTCCATGTCCCTGTAGGATGACTCACCCAGGTAAAGGCCTTCCTTCCACTCTTATTCAAGAAATGCTCGAGAGCGGAAATAGTTGGACGACGCAGGAAGGACTAGGGCTAAACATGTCGCGGAAGCTTCTAAACAGGATGAATGGACATGTTCAGTATGTCAGGGAACATAACAAATGTTACTTCCTCATTGATCTCGAAATCAAAACGAAAGGAAGACAAAAAGCATCACTAGTAGAACAACACTACTAATCTCTTCAAAGAAACCCTCTCTGCTCTAAGTATGCATCAATGGGGTCACATAGATTTTCATGAGGTATGAGAATTGAGAATAATCATGTGAGCACCCAAAGCCAACAACTTCATGAGGTGAAGCCTGTTTGTCCATCAATGCTGGTATGAGAATTGAGAATAATCATGTGAGTACATACATACATATTCTATATCTATATATATTATATATGTGTATATACATTTCTTTGTTTCAGCATAAAGCGAAATGGAGAGAAGATGCTGGGGTTTGCTAGCTGAAAATAACAAGTTGAAATGTAAGAAACCCCGTGATATTTGTGTAATAATGGTGGCAATGTAGAAGTGAGCCTGCTCGTATCAGAAAAATTAACTTCAGATATTTGCTCTTTGAATGACTTATCATTTATAAAAATATGTACTCAAACTATTTAGAGGACAAAAAATTGAAAAGTGAAGTAAAAATTGTTAGTTTTACAATTACATACTTTTAGTGTCTACCACCGATAATCATGTCGACTGTAATAACCTTCATTTTACACCAACAATAAACTGAAAGCAAATCAAATTTAGGACATGTATCACTTCCCTGAGATGAAAAACATGCGAGTCACTAGGCCTGCAGCATGCATAGAGCATAAACAACCATTGTCAATTGCATCCATTTCATAGAGAACCAAATTATGTGATAAACAAAAACAGTTTGTTTTCTCAACTATACAATTTTCTGTTAATGGCACTAATGTTACATCCCTAGCCATCAAAATCTCAACTCTCACAACGCTTATGCCCATTTCGAAACCCCGAAAAAGAAACCAAAATAGAGAGGCCAAGGCAGAGACAGAACAATGATGCAGAAACCCCACCATAACATCCTCTCAAATACAAGACAAAAAGATATTGATGCGTGAACAAACCACAATGAACCTACAGTTTCCATGTTCGAATGCTCAGCTGGCTTAGACTACACAAAATCAGCATCCTGTCAATAGCGGGTTCACCTCTTCCTATGTTCTTACGGTCGACTATGTACGAAATATGTTAGCCTTCACTGCCCCATGAATTTGGTACAAGGGCAAAATCTCCTGATATTAAGCTGCTAGAAGGTTTCAAGCTCCTCGCCAGCATCTTTCTTTTTGGGGCTACCTGAAGAATCACCCGAGGGTAACCCGTTTGGCTGGCGGATGATATTCAAACTAGAGTGTAAATGCTCTGGGATGGTCTACAAAAAAGGGGGAAAATAAGCCATTGTTATTATCATGTTTAAGAAAGTCAACTCTTGAATAAAAAGATTCCGATGCTTAAATGAGTAAAAAATGGCTGAATTCAGTCA
The DNA here is from genome assembly GCF_007990345.1 of Gossypium hirsutum. Taxonomy (NCBI): domain Eukaryota; kingdom Viridiplantae; phylum Streptophyta; class Magnoliopsida; order Malvales; family Malvaceae; genus Gossypium; species Gossypium hirsutum. The sequence continues at coordinate 3,384,460 of NC_053446.1, read as the reverse complement.
GTTATTGAAAGCCCTTAGGAGTAAGTGTATAGTTGTAGGTTATAATATAAAAGTAAGAATACCATATTATAATGCTACCTGATCGCCACCATCTGGACCTTCAGAGTGAAAGAGAATTGGGCGGCAGCGCTTATCTTCATTCATCAAGCTTGAATTCTGGAAGTGGGCAACAAGAGCTGCCTTTCCCTGGATTCGAGCATATGCCAAAGAAGCAACTTTCTCGCTATTAAACTTCTCCCACTTCTTTCCATTAAATGCCTGCATATAGTATAATATAAATAAATCCAAAGGAAAAATTCCAAGGCTTCAGTAACAAGCTTGCGTTCCCTTTAATAACAAGCAGAAATTTTCTTCGAAGAAAAGGTTAAATCCAATTATCCTAAATTCACCTAAATGTCTAAGACGCAAAAGTCGAAAATATATTAAATCAAAAAAAAAAAAAAGAGCAACCTCATAAAATGGTATAATGTGTGAAGGAGACAGCATATTGATAAAGGCATAGCCCACATTGCACTTATTCTGCATCACAAATGAGAATATCCATCAGCTGCAATTGAACTTAGAAGTCTAAACTGCAAATCAGATCCCCAAAGTCATTACCTTAAAATCTATTGGCAAATAGAGAAAATCGTAAGTTCCCTGATGATTTTCATCAATGGCAGCCAGCAACATCTTTGAGGTATACCTGAATATCATAATGAAATAGAAATAGTCAAGGCATCAGTACTTCAAACATATTGACATGTAGCCAATATTCATAAACCAGCAGATTATAGAGGATGAACCGACTTATTTGGAATATTTTTTATCATCAGAGTTGTTCGAGTATCTTCACCGCTAATAATTTTATCCAAATCCAGCTGAAACTGCTTTTTGTTATCCAGCTGGTTCCGATTATTTTCAACCCGTCTGCTCCGGCCACGCTCAGCCAACCCCTCCATACTGTTTGGCAGTAGTCCTGGGTATAGGCCATTGCCTAAAAATACAGGACTTAACCTAGGTGAAGACATCATTCTTATACTTGAACTGTTCTCAGACACATTCGGTGGAATGCCAATACCTGAACTCATAGGAGCACGAGAACCCATGTTAACCATAAAACCTTCATTGTGGCCTACACTCATGCCTCCAAATGTAGCAGGACTAATGAATGAATTTTCTGATGATTCTGGGAAGAAACCAAAGTGCCTTTCCAGAGGAACACCAGATGGAGCAGATCCCATGTGATGGTGATGGTGGGATGAGCCTGAGAAAGATCCTTGCCGACCTGTGTATGGAAAGCCATGGCCATTTCCATTGGATGAAAATGGATGTTCCATAGATGATGTTGGCCAGACTGAAGAGTTTGTGCGATCTGTATATGAATTTGGGTTCCCCCAAAGAAACTGTGGCCCAGACAATGTTTCCATCCTGGAACCATTTGACGGGCCAAAAGTAGGTATGGTTCCATGGTATTGGCTCAACTTTGGCTCTGGAAGAGAATGGGAAAGTTGAAACCCAGCTCCATGGGTTGAATTTGTATTGGTTAATGCATGCTCTACATGACCACCCCTTGCTTGGTCCTTGCCAATCGGTGCAACTTTCACGGAGCTCGACACTTGAGGATGCAGAATAGAAGCCAGACCAGATAATTGATTGCTGGTAGTTGGGCTCATGGTCCCAAAAACAGGGGACTTGCTAAAAGAATGCATTGGACTATGCTCTATAGGACTGTTAAACTGTGCCCAGCTACCTGTCAGGAATATTGCAACATCCTCAGTTTACAAAATAAATCCCAGACAATCAAACCGTATGCACACAAATGATAGAATGTAGCTCAAAGCCCTACCTGGAGGAGAATTGGTTATCGGAGAACCAGCTTGATGTCTAAAACCCCGAGATTCATCTTGTTCAAGATCTTGATTAAGTTGCAACATCAAACTACAAGTTGAAAAAGATTAACAATCAAATATTTTCATCATTGCTATACTTCCAATAACAACAAAGCAAGAAATCAAACAAACAAATAGTAACCGATGGTAAACACAGAATAAAGAGAGTTTTCTAAATAAAGAAAAAGAGCATGTCAATAAAGTCTAGCACGCAGCAGCCAAGATAAATGATCCATATAATTACACTTGAACAAGGCCACAACTGCAGTAGTTCTCATAGTTTCTATTTCCTTGCAGAGTTATAATTTACAATCTACCTCTTCCAATTAATAGCTTTTGTGCCTTGGTACCAGTAGAAGAGCAAATAGCAAAACACTATCAGGTCACATAGAAAAAAGGCACAGCCCAATGCTATCACAGTGTCAAATACTATTGGGAAAGACTTATTTAAGAGGGATGACAAGATTCATCAAATAAAAGAAATTACAGTTTTATACATTAGTACTAATAGAAGAACAAGATATACGCACTTGCGACGAGCTCCTCCAGGGCGACTAGGTTCAAGCTTAATACGTTTACCGGCTATATCACTTCTATTCAGTGACTTAAGAGCTTGTTCTGCAGCTCTAACATCATAAAACTCAATGAACTTATGGTGTCGCTTGTATGGTGTTTCCCTTATCTGTTTTTTAAGTGATGAAAAAACTTGTTTCAGAAACACTAAACATGCAATCTCATGTTTGAAGCAAGGAAACATTTTCAGAAAAGAGAAAAAAAAAGCATCACCTCTTTAACCTCACCATAAACCCCAAATATTTGACGAAGATCTTCATTTGAAACAGATGGATCCAAATTAAATACTACTAAAGTTCCTTGATTAACATCCTTCTCTGATGGATTATCCTGATGCAGTATAGGTTACAAGAAAAGTAAAAGGAAAACGTGTTAATAAAAACAAAACCATGGCAGAAGAAATTATTCGGGAATAAAAATGCTCTAAACCTTAGGAATTGAGAAGTGAATGTCAAGTTTTCTCCGTCTTAGTGGCTTGTTCTGTAATGCACGCATAGCTGTTCGAGCAGCACGAATGTCATAATAGGATATCATCACAAAGCCCCGATGTTTACATGCCGTGTACAGAGTTCTAATATCACCATATTGCTGCAAAAAGGAGAAAAATAAATGTAGCAGTTGAATCAGAAAAGATTGGAAGTGACTTGTAGTTCTCGAGCATCAAAGAGCAGAGAAACAACAGGTTTGGATCGATAACCGTATAATCTAACAATTCAAAATTCATTCTAGAATTAAGGGAACATATAGTTACAATTTCAAATTGCCCCAACTAATTTTAACTTGAAAAACTGGAAAGTTTCTAAATCAGATGACTTAGTCAATTCCAGCATCTAAAACCCGCATTTCTGGTTCTAAGGGCAATGCATTACAATTTCAAGCAACGCACATATGAAAAACGGACAAAATAATGGAAGTATTTCCAAAAGCAGAATGCCTTTTACACTGCGGCCCTGAAAATGCGGTGTCAAGGAATGTCATCGGAAATAATTTGAAGAATTAATTACCTCAAAAAGAGCTCTTAATTCAGAATCCTCAACATTGCTATTTATATTACGAACAAATAATGTCCTCGAAGGATGTTCTCCATACGGATGTTCCCCAGCTATAGTTCCAACACCATTTGGAAGGCCATAATGGGGCATGCCATTCCCAACAACAGCATCAGAGAGACTCACTTTTGACATGCCGATGGTCAGGCTCTCCTGTGGATCAGTTTCTAATTCCATACCTCCACCACTGCCAAAAAGATCATACTCCTCTAGATCTTCCAGTGAATTAGGCAACCCACTTAAATCAAAATCATCCATTATGCCTGCTAAAAGCTCATCCTCATCATCAGGAAGCAAGTTTCCAAGTGCATGAGCTTCAATATCCCCGAATGGATCATTGCTTTCCACATCTTGACTTAGGTTATTTAGATCAGATGTAATACCATCAATAGATTGATAATTATTGTCCGTATCATTTAAGTTCACTGCATGTAGTCAAAATAAGGTCAGTCTTTCCTTAATACAGTAGATAGTCTTTAAAAAAGTGCTAACACTTACATTTTTCATGTGGAAGAACAGGCAATGAGCTAGAAAAGAGGGTAGCATCAGTTGAGGCATGGTATGCATCAGAACCAGATAAAATCCGCCATGCACTTTCCACCTTTTTAGATGCATTTTCTGTTGGAATCTTAGTAGGATCTAGACCACACACAATTAACAGGACCAATTAAATAAAAAAAAACACACATTGCGCATTGGCAGTATAACATGAACAATCGTAAATTACCTGAAACCAAATGGTCAACAGACTGCTTCATTGCATTGCCTTTTTCTGCCAAGAACAAGGGAACAAAATATATATCAACCTTATGAAACGTAGATCATTGCATGCTTGACAACCAAATTGCTACTAAGAATAGAAAGAAACATAATCTCAAAATTGTTCTGAAGGGAACATGGAAAAGTTAAATATAAAGTCAAACCAACAGCCTACATAATTAACTTTGAAAGATCCTCACACCATGAAACATGATAAAATAATATCACAAAAAATCCAGACCTTTTAAGCCTAAATAAGTTGAAGACATCTAAATGGAATTGAAGTTCAAGTAAAATTCAGAAGTCTTATCGTTTTTTTTTATCTATTTACTAACCTAAGTTCTGATTCTCCAAATTCATCACTGCATAAAAGTGAGACCAATACCAAATCCAAAGTCCACAGGAAAAAAAAAAGAAAAACCTCCAGCAAAATTAAGATTATAAGAAGGTCCAAAAGGTACATAGTATATTTATATATTTGTTAGGATAGCAGCTGAAAAATCAGTGTTTTGAGCAATACTCCTACAATAGCAATCAAACTATTCTTTAATATCCAATATTAAAAAACAATAACGGCAAACTCAAAGACAAACAAAACCCAGAAAGATGCTAACTTTAATATCAAGGCTCAAACTTTTTTGCTCAAAAACAAAAACCTAATTCACATTAGACCCAAAAAAACATAATTTTTTTCAATATTCAAATGAAAATCATAAAAGAAACCCACCAAAACAGTAAATTGGACATAAAAGGAAAAAGAAAAAAAAAACAAGATTACCAGAATGAGGTTCAAAGAGTGTGAAAAATTAAAGGGAAAATAATTTAACTGATTTTCAATAGAAAGACTCTCTGCCACGATCACACGCAAACAAGCTTAGAGAGCCGTGAAGAGAGAGAGAATTTGAAGTAAAAAGTACTTTGCTTTCTCTTTCCCTCTTTATAAGACTTTAATGGGTTTTTTTTTTCAATTTTTTTCTTTAAAAAATAATTTCTTTGTGAAATAATGATGATTGGACGAGTGGAGTTAAAAGAGCAGAGAATGATTGAAATGGAGAAAGAGAGAGAAATAGAAAGGTCTAATTATTCACTCAGTCACTGTAGTCTTCTCACTATTGAAATTTAGTTCTTTTATTTTTAATTCTAGTAATTTAAGTCCTTATACTTGTCTGCTTTAAAAATTAATGTGCAATTAATGAATTTGTTAACTTATTTGTATTAAATTTCGATATTCATTACCAATTTTTATTTAATTTTTAAATTAAATCTTTAAATATTAAAATGTTATATTTTAACGGGTTGGAGTTTAGGCCTTCAACGAGTTGTCCTTGAGATAAATAGTATGACTGTAATCCGATTGATTCAAGATGAGTCAATTGAGTTCCACCATTCAGCCGTGTTACGAGCTATTAAAGAAATTATTCAACATCCTTTGATGGTCAGGGTGACACATATACTCAGAGAGGGTAATCGAGTAGTTGATCAACTGGCAATAATGATATTTTCAAGGCCTCTGAACATGTATAATTGTATGCAATCCCCGAATGAAATTTTTCAAAAGCTACATGATGATCGCTCTAGAATAACTTAGCCCCGCTTAATCTAGTTATACCTTTATCCTTCTATATGTACCAAAAAATATCATATTTTCAAATTTAAAAAAAATGTATCGATAGTATTTTGAATTGGATTTTAATTTTAAATTTATACAAAAAAAGAAAGATCAAGTGTTTTAATTGAAAAACAGAGGAGCTAGACTGTCAAATAATATAGGAACAAAATTTTTAAAGTTAAAATATTATAGGGACTAGAAGTAGAAATAAACCAAAAAATTGTGTTGTGAATGTGGGGAATTTAACTGTATTTAAATATATTTTTGGGGTCCGAAAAAACGTTCGATAAAATATAAAAACAAATATAAAATATTTTTACTTTGTGGATAGAGTTGAATTCAAACTTGACCCGGCGTTGAGGTAAATTGCAAAATTGCCATTAAGTTGAGATTGTGGAAGTTGTGGGGATGAGGACGTGGATACGATAACACTTGGACTTTTTTGGTATAAAAAATTAAAAGTTAAAAGGAAATGTTCAAAATAAGAGAATTTAATAAAGAATTGGAAAATTAAAAGATAAAAAAAATTTATTACTAAAAATAACAATTTTTATTTACTTTGGCACGTAAATTAAAATGGATAATGTGTTGATAAAAAGCTTAAGGATGACGTGGCAGGATAAAATCCGTAGATAAGCACCTTTTTTGTTCACACTCTAGGCAGGTTTACAAGTCAATAATGTTTATCTTTGTGTGATCCGATTTATTATTTAAAAATTAATATTCAATATATTATTTATATTGAATCTACAAGAAATCGTGCATTAATTAGAATATTTTATAAATATTACTTAATTGTATTAAAAGTTATTTGATGCTTTCTAAAAACAAAAAGCTTTTATACAATATTTATTAAACCCAATAATCATATTTTAATAATTTTTTATTAACGAGTGAGTCTTAGAAAACAGGGGAAATTATTTTATGCACTTTCTCACCAATCATTTATTGTTTCTTTTCAATAATTTAATGATATTTTAGGAATTTTTTTATATGTTTGACATATAATTTTAATTTTTTTAACCCTAAATTTGAAACTAAGAACCTCAAACCTAACCTCAAGCTCAGAACCTTAAACTTTGACCTTGAACTTCGAATCTTAAACCCAGAACCCAAACATTAAACCCTGAACTTAAAATCTTGAGGATTCGAGATTCAAAATTTAGGGTTCAAGTTCGATGCTCAAATTTAATGTTTAGGGTTCGAGGTTTGAGATTTGGAGTCCGAATTCGAGTTCAAGATTTAGCATTTAGGGAAAAAAATTATTAAAATTATGTGCTAATAATATAAAAAAAATTTATTGAAATATCGTTAAATAATTAGAAAGAAACCATAAATGATGTGATGAAAATAGTCCATAAAATAATTTTTCGTGTTTTAGACTGAGGAAAGATTTATGAAAAAGAATGTATATTTATATCTTAAATATTGAAAATAAGGAAATTTAATTTAGTTTACTAAAAATAAAGGGCACCAAAAGGTGATAAATAAATTATCATGATGATATCTAATCATAAAATAATTAGTGGGTCACAATCAAAAGCATATTACAAGACAATAATTTTGTCATGTATGAGATTATATAAAGATTTGATACGTTGTTATTGTTATATTTAAATATTATAATTAAAATTAAAACATGACATATATTTTATAATATAGTAAAAATAATAATATTAAAATAAATATATGAAGATTTTTAATAAATTAATACACCAAAATTTAACCTTATATATTATACAAAATTAATAATATCATCGATAATACATAAAATAATATAAATCCTATTATATATATCACCAAATGTTTTAATCACAAATGGTGTGTAAAAGTTGGTATAAAGTAACATCTGATAATATAAATTCAGTCCTTGAGTTCTATCATTGAGACAACCTTTTTTTCTCTAAGAATATGCTGTCGGAATATTCCCTTTTTTTTTTTTTTAAGTGATGGTTAAAATATGAAAAATAAAAACTAATGATTTTCCTTACTGTATCATACACTGTATCGAATAAGCTATTAACAATTGATAAAGTGTTGTATATATTTATATTTTTTTATTATTTGTTTTGAAAGTATATAATTTTTTAGGGATAAATTATAAATTATACATGAATTATGGTTTAATGTATAATTGTATATATAAATTTTGATTTTGTGTAATTTTATATATGATATTTTAATTTATTCCAATTATTATAAATTATTAACACAATTATTAACATCGTTTTATGTTTATATATTACATACATAAATAATTATATTTATCCAATATGAAAATAAATCGATGTATTATTTCTTTAAATGTGTATGATTAAATCAAAATTAAAGTTTCAAGTATGCATTTGAACCACAATTAGGGTTTATGTATATAATTGCACGTTAAATCAAAGTTCATGATGCTAAGACAACACATTAACAGGTCTAAAAGTTTTCTTTATTAAATTGTCAAACCAAAAAAAGGAAAGTATTTACACCACTTCAGTGGTAGTTTGCCGTTGGCATTGTCAAGTGCCACTCAACAACTCTTAACTTATCTTGTCTCAACAAAAAAAAAAGAGAGAGAGAAAAAAAAAGAAAGTAAAAACGAAAGAGGTAGAGACGAAGAAAGGAAGAAAATAATAATAAAAGAAAAAGTTAAAAATTTTAAAAAACAAGTTTTAATTTATGAGGTGTTGAAACAAAAGCCACATCAACATTTAATGTGCCACATTAGATTTTCATAACACCATTAATGTCAGGCTAGACACAGTGGCCAAACCGTTACAAATTGATAAGTTACTGATCAAGATATAACAAATTAAAGTTCAGTGATCATAATGTAATCTAAACCATACATAAATAATTATTTTTGTAGTTTACCCGAGCTTTTTTTTAAGTAACCAATATTGTTATAAATTTGTTTTTAATGTAATTTTTATTAAAAAAAATCTAAAAAGAAAATCAAACTCATAATACATTTGCAAGTAGTGAGACTTAAACTTAGGGCACCAAAATCCTCCAAGCCTCAATTTTATTATTTAATTAAAGTTTCATTTATTATTTACATTATTTTTTTATAAATATGTTTTAACGTGGAATTTTTTCACCTATATTATGGGTATGATATAATCTAATTTACATTAATATAAAGCTTTTTGATGGAGTTTGTGTTCGGTTAACTCATGTTTATATCGTTATAAAATCATTTATTTTTTAATAGTTTATATAAATTCTTTAAAATAAACCATTTAAAAGTACAATGTCAATATTTGATGTGCTTAAAGGGGGTGTTGATTTTTTTAATTCTAAAAATAAATATCTATTTATATTGTATATAATATGTCTGGTTGAGTTTGTGTCACGAATTAATTTAACATCAATTCAATTGGAAAATAACTAAAAACTTATTCTTCTTCTTTTACAATATAATAAGTGTAAATTTATCATTTTATACTAAAAATTTATAAAATACCTAAAGTCATCATCAACAAATCTTAATTTGACTAATACAACCAAAGTTTCATTTGATTTTTACATAATTTGTTATAGATATATTTTATAAGAGTCTAGTATCTATATTCTATACTATAGGTAAATGTACCAATTAAGTTTTATTATTATTATAGAGACTAGATCAATTTAGGCCCTCTATATTATTAAATAGATCAATTTATGTAAAACTCAAATACTATCTTTTAAGTAAGTAAGACAGCATCATTTTCTCTTCAGATATTCTATTCAAAACCTCAAGTAGCCTCTCACAATTTTGAGAAATAGAATTGAAACAAGTAATACCTCTTAAAAGCTTATATATATATATTAATTCAAACTCATTCAAACAAATTATAGTACTTGAAATAATAAAGTGAATGAAACCCTAAGTACGTATACAAGAAATATAGAATTACAAATGAAATATTTGAATTTTGCACAATAATCATTATAAACTTGTTTCTTGTAATCTTTTTGATGTTTTTGAACTCTGTTTATATTTTTTCAATAATTTTTAGTTGTTTGAAGTTTAAGCTGTTGAAGACATTTACTCAAGCATTAAGTGCAGTTGTAGAAACCTATATTCTGATACCCAAGCCTTAGGTTTCGGTATCATACTTAAAATAATATGACTGTTAGAGCCTTAGGTATCGAATCTTGAAGCTCATATTCTAATATCTTTATATTGGGATATGATACTTCCTCATTTGTGTTTTGGTACCCTTGGATACTCATAAAAAAAACCAATGAGGTAGGGGTCTGATACATAAACCATATGTATAAACACTTATGCCACGTTTGGTTGGAGGGAATGGAATAGCCATTCCCTAATTATTCTTGGATGAACAGTTAAGCTATAGTTTGGTTCACCGTTTTCTTCATTCGGCGAATGGCTATTCCTCTCTTATTCGTCTGATTTACCAAATCATCATTCGGTGAAGGGGCTAAGAGTAGCCCATTCAACGACGGATGTAATAGCAAAATTTTTCCTCCAGACAATTTTACCATGTATTTCTTCACCCATTGATCGTCAAAAATGCCGAAAACGCCGAAACTCCATCTTCCTCACAAACGTCGAAACTCCAGAGGAGAAAAGGGGAGAAGGAAATTTTTAAAATTTTTTTCCTTGACTGTGAGAAGCGAAATCGGTGGTGAAAGGAAGGGGAAAGCTTCATGTTTTCTTCTATAATATATTTTTATTTGTTTGTACTTTTACTTTTCTTTTTTTTTGCTGGTTCGAATGGATGAAATAAAAAGGGAGGTCACTTGCATGGAGGGAGAGGCCATTGATTTGGCATATTAAATAGTTGTTTCTTCATATTAAGAAGCTTGAGAGGTGGGAGACGATCAAATTGGTAAAGGCCAGGAGAAAGTTTGTGCTCGTAACAGCAATTTGGGGAAGAATTCGGTAAGTTTCCCTTGAAATTTACACACACACTTACTCGTTTAGTTAATTGTCAAGTTGAATTAACTAGTTGGTTCCTTCAATTAAGTCGTCTGAATTTTATGATTAAACTGTCAATTAGCTACTGTTGATTTTCGATTAGGAGCAAATAAATCATGTTGGAAATTTGAAGAAATAGTTGTAAATAAGGAAAAAAAATGGCTGCTCTTTGTTTTGGTGTGAGTTTAAGTTATTTCTTGAATCATTGGTTGTACTCTGATGCTGGTAAGTGTGATGAAAATTGAGGGAAAAGTCTTGATGATTGTTAGTTGTTGAGTGAACCATGTGGCATGCAAACTCCATACATGTTGTCCGAATATGACCTTTTGTAATGAAATTAAGATAACCTGCTGCTGGAATTGATTAAATATTAAGGTCTTAAGCTGCAATTAGAAGATGTCATAGTTATAATTAAGATGCCCTACTGTTGTATCGTGATTAAAATGTAAGTATTCATGCTGTAAGTATTTATGTTGTCTTAAAACATTATCTGAAGTGGATTAATTATTGTAATTTAAACGATCTTAATAATGAATTTGTGGTATCTTAAAATGATAAATTGAGAGGAGTTATAGCTGTAATTTATAGTGCTTGGTTGCCGTGGTTAAAATGTATAACTCTAGGATTGATATTGATGATGTGTTGTTAATGAATAAATCGAGTTTTATTTGCCGAATGACATGTTCTTTTAGAAATACAAATTGAGTGTTGCTAATGGCGAGTTTACTTTAACTCCTTTATTATTTCCATGCTTGAAGTTCTTATCATTTTTACATGGATGATTTGGCGATAGTTAAATAGGGAAAAAAATTGTTCTTTAAAAATTTCATGGTTGCTACTGTTTTGTACTAGTTAAACTCGTTTATTTCAGATTTAGTTGTTGTCCAATTAGTGCAAAAATTTCCTGTTGCTCAAGCAAAGTAGATGCTGTTGCTGCTCATTTTTGTACTTTTAAAGCCCTGTTTAAGTACTGCAATTTGAAGTGTTTAGTTGCTGAAAATTGAGATGTTTTATTGTTGTAATTAAGGTGTATAAATGTTGTTAATAGAGATGTTAAAGTGCTGCAAATTGAAGTGTTTAAATGTTGTAAATTGAAGTGTTAAAGTGCTGCAAATTGAGGTATTTAAATGTTGTGAATTGAAGTGTTAAAGTGCTGCAAATTGAAGTGTTTAAATGTTGTAAATTGAAGTGTTTTAAGTACTGCAAATTGAATTGTTTAGTTGCTGGAAACTGAGATGTTTATCGTTGTAATTGAGGTGTATAAATGGTGTTAATTAGGATGTTAAAGTGTTGTAAGTTGAGGTGTTTAAATGCTGTAAATTGAAGTGTTTAATTGCTATAAATTGAGGTGCTCAAATGATGTAAATTGAAGTGTTTAGGTGCTGCAAATTGAAGTATTTAAATGTTGTAAATTGAAGTGTTTTAAGTACTGCAAATTGAATCGCTTAGTTGCTGGAAATTGAGATGTTTATCGCTGTAATTGAGGTGTATAAATGGTGTTAATTAGGATGTTAAAGTGTTGTAAGTTGAGGCGTTTAAATGCTGTAAATTGAAGTGTTTAATTGCTATAAATTGAGGTGCTCAAATGATGTAAATTGGAGTGTTTAGGTGCTGCAAATTGAAGTGTTTAAATGTTGTAAATTGAAGTGTTTTAAGTACTGTAAATTGAATCGTTTAGTTGCTGGAAATTGAGATGTTTATCGCTGTAATTGAGGTGTATAAATGTTGTTAATTGGGATGTTAAAGTGTTGTAAGTTGAGGTGTTTAAATGCTGTAAATTGAAGTGTTTAATTGTTGTAAATTGAGGTGTTTAAATGATGTAAATTGAAGTGTTAAAGTGCTGCAAATTGAAGTGTTTAAATGTTGTAAATTGAAGTGTTTTAAGTACTGCAAATTGAATCGTTTAGTTGCTGGAAATTAAGATGTTTATCGCTGTAATTGAGGTGTATAAATGTTGTTAATTGGGATGTTAAAGTGTTGTAAGTTGAGGTGTTTAAATGCTGTAAATTGAAGTGTTTAATTGCTGTAAATTGAGGTGCTCAAATGATGTAAATTGAAGTGTTAAAGTGCTGCAAATTGAAGTGTTTAAATGTTGTAAATTGAAGTGTTTTAAGTACTGCAAATTGAATTGTTTAGTTGCTGGAAATTGAGATGTTTATCGCTGTAATTGAGGTGTATAAATGGTGTTAATTAGGATGTTAAAGTGTTGTAAGTTGGGGTGTTTAAATGCTGTAAATTGAAGTGTTTAATTGCTATAAATTGAGGTGCTCAAATGATGTAAATTAGAGTGTTTAGGTGCTGCAAATTGAAGTGTTTAAATGTTGTAAATTGAAAAGTGTTTTAAGTACTGCAATTGAATAGTTTAGTTGCTGAAAATTGAGATGTTTATCGCTGTAATTGAGGTGTATAAATGTTGTTAATTGGGATGTTAAAGTGTTGTAAGTTGAGGTGTTTAAATGCTGTAAATTGAAGTGTTTAATTGCTGTAAATTGAGGTGCTCAAATGATGTAAATTGAAGTGTTTAAGTGCTGCAAATTGAAGTGTTTAAATGTTATAAATTGAAGTGTTTTAAGTACTGCAAATTGAATTGTTTAGTTGCTGGAAATTGAGATGTTTATCGCTGTAATTGAGGTGTATAAATGGTGTTAATTAGGATGTTAAAGTGTTGTAAGTTGAGGTGTTTAAATGTTGTAAATTGAAGTGTTTAATTCCTGTAAATTGAGGTGCTCAAATGATGTAAATTGAAGTGTTTAAGTGCTACAAATTGAAGTGTTTAAATGTTGTAAATTGAAGTGTTTTAAGTACTGCAAATTGAATTGTTTAGTTGCTGAAAATTGAGATGTTTATCGTTGTAATTGAGGTGTATAAATGTTGTTAATTGGGATGTTAAAGTGTTGTAAGTTGAGGTGTTTAAATGCTGTAAATTGAAGTGTTTAATTGTTGTAAATTGAGGTGCTCAAATGATGTAAATTGAAGAGTTTAAGTGCTGCAAATTGTGGTGTACAAATGAGTCTAAAATTAGTTATTGCACCGCATTTTTGGTGATTAAATGCAGTCGAAAATAAGTTAGAAAACAAAATTACACTTGATGTTATTTTAAAACATGTTATGTTGTCATTGTAAGCTGTTTGAATATTCGATTTATATATATACATATATTTTCTCTAAAGCAGCTGCTTCTGCACCTTGCCTCCTCTTTTTTTGATGAATTTGATTCCATGGGACTTATGGAAACAAGGTGGGAAATTCGGTTTATATATATACATATATTACATGGTAGAGATTAAGCATCGTGAAAATCTAATCAGCTAACCAACAAACAAAATCATGAATTATTGCAGACTTCTAATTGGTGGGAAGAGGACGTTGAATTGGAGGTATCTTCCGCATGGCGTAATTGAATAGTCGAATGACAGCTAAACACAATGATACATATCGCGCATAAATGGCAAAACTCGATGATGCACATAACAAAATTTCTTTATAGATTTCTTTTAAACCTTTTCGTTCACATTTCCCTGTAACCAAGCCCCTTCTTTACACGAATCAGAATAAGTAACATAGAATTTGTTTTTTTGCGTTTCTTGTTATCTTCTTGATTCAGACAGTAATAAGGAAGAAAAGTAAAATTCAAGGTTGTTTATATCACTTGTTAATAAACCGCAATCTATGTAATGTTAAATTTGAATTTTTTTAATGAAACAATATTTTATGTCACAAACTTGACCTCCTATTCTAGTAGCTATAGTGCAAGTGGTTGTGATTTGAATTTAAATATCATAATAAATCATGCAAATGCACTACTCTAACCATGTGTTTGTTGTGTCAACTATAATGGAGATCACTTGCTGTGGATTTAAATAATAGTGTATTATTTTAAAATGTAGTAAATAAAATATTTTAAATATTATAATATAAAAATAATTATATTAAGAATATTATTAAATTATATATTATTTTTATTAAATTATATTTAATAATAATCTTATTAAAATTTAATAATAAGAATCAGCTACCTAAATTTTTTTTGCTAAGGGTATTCTGGTCATTTTAGTTTTTTCTTTATACCATTATTACAAATCTATTCCATTCAATCAAACACAATAATACTATTATAGTTGTATTCCATTATATTCAATTGTTTCTAAACAATTGAATCACTGATTATAACTTTATTTTATTAGAGTCCTATTCCATTCCAGTGAACCAAATATACCGTTAGGGTCAACACTTGAAGATGACTTTGGGAGCTTTTAGCACTTATAAAATCTTTTTAAGTGTTGAACGTATTTTCGTTTATAAAAAGTTATTGTGTTTTAAAAACAAAAGTAAATTTTTTACAAAAATAAATTATATTATTATAATAGTATTTTTCATTTTTTATATTTTATAAAAAATTAATAATTTTCAACCATAATTTTTTTTACAATTTTTGTTCTCACCCAGATTTTTAAATATTTTTCAATCACGTAAGTGTGGAAAACATCATTTGATATTTTAGTCTGACAAAATATCCAGTGAAACGATATGAGATGAAACCATATGTAGTTTAAACAGTTAAACTGAAACTTCAAAAAAGAAAAAGTGAGCAGAAACCAAAGATGCAAAAAGCTTCACTTCTTTGTTCTTCGAATCCAATATCTTCACCGCCAGCCTATCTTCACACATGTTGTCCACTCACAGCTCCCATCAGAACCCGTTTCTCTCCTTCTCTCTTTGCTTTCTCTTCTCTCCGCTTCTCATTGAATCGTCTCCACGGTCGGCGCCATGGCTTTTCTCCTTTGCACAGCACTGGTAACTCTTTGCTTTACTTTTAATTTTTAGCAGTTTTTGGCTCAATTGGTGGGTTATTCATAATGGGTTTTGCTTTCTTTTTTTTTTGTTTCTTACTTGTTGGGGTTTTGATATTTCATTTCTTTTCAATTGTTGTGTATATTGACATCAACATGGCTACTTCAGCTACTGAAGAAATGATTGAAGCTAGCAAGAACGTTTCTAGTTTTGTTGAAATTGGGTACATATCCAGTGTTCATGGGCTACAAGGAGAAATTTGTATAAAACCCAACACTGATTTTCCTGAACTGCGGTTTTGCAAGGTGGGACATGTTCTAGAAACCTATTCTTCTTCTTTGCATTAGCTTAATGTCTTTAAAATTTATTTTTTTTGATCTTATGAAAAATTGATTCATTTTCAGGCTGGGAGAAGATGGTTAAAGCAACAAGTTTCAGGTAAAGAAACAATTAAAGAAGTAGAGCTTGTTGAAGGAAGGGAACATCCTGGAAAGAAGAGTTGGATACTCAGCTTCAGTGGGATTGAAACAGTGGATCAAGTGAGATGATTAGACAAAGTTTGTTCTTTACATTTGTTTACATCATAATAATGATTGCCTCTTTCCTTAAGATATCTCCTTTGATTTTTTCTATGCTTGCTTTTACTTTCTCCTAATTAAACACTTAAAGTTCTTATTTTTCAGGCCAGGCAACTTGTAGGTTCAACTTTATTGGCAGAGGAAGAAGATAGACCACATTTGGAAGAAGGTGAATTTTATACTCGTGATCTTGTTGGAATGAGAGTCATTCTCAAGGTAATGTACTTATTTGCTCATCAGCCCTTAATATTCCATATACAGGTGTAACTGAGTCGAGCCGAGCCTGAATACTGGCAAGCTTGACTCGAAATTCGAAGCTCAATACATAGCTTGAGATTGATTAAGCTAGTTTATCAATTTTAGTATTCAAGGTCTAACTTGAGCTTGATTATGCTCTTGTGTATTTGAGTGTGAGCTTGAGCTCGGTTCGATAAGTAAGCTTAGGGTTAATAATATGTAGTAAAGGCAATAACGTGATTTACGAATATGAAAATATTTAAAATATATATTAAAATTAAAAAGCTCGATAAGGCTCGCAAGCCGTTTGAGTTGCTTGAGCTTGAGCTGGGTTCGATAATTACTGAATCGAGTCGAGTAGCTTGTGAGTATCAATTTCTCATTTACACCCCTAATTACATATACCAATCTGACAAGTTCTGTAAAAGCATAATCTTTTTGTTATTTATGTATTTATTTTTCTTTTACTTCTTTCATTTACATATGAACAGTTCTTTCAGTCCTATATTTAGGGCCAGACATTAAGTTTTCATAGGAAAATCTAGAAACCACCTTTCGACACAGCTTAACTGTTGAATTTGGCTTTTAGATCTTTTTATCATAACAATTAATTTGCTGTTATGAGTGTATTAATTTATCTGTGCTCTTCATTCAACTTTATCTATTTCTTTCTCATATTTTAGATGATTGTTTATTTACTTGTTAATTTTTGTTGTGATTAATGAAGCTAATTTTTAAGTCTTGTATATAATGCCTTCTTCAGGAAACTGGTGAAGTTGTGGGGGCAGTTGTTAATGTTTTCAATAGTGGAGCTAATGATCTCTTACATGTCATGCTCAAATCAGCTGAACCTATGCCTAATGGAAGTGAGGAGTTATCTAGTTTGGCTGAAGCTGGTGATTCTGGTCCCTTGGTTTGGGTACCATTTGTCAAGGAAATTGTTCCTAATGTTGATATGAATAGAAGAGAAATGCTGATTACTCCTCCAAAGGGACTCCTCGAGCTAAACGTACGCTCTGATGAGAGGTCCAAGAAAGAAAGGCGCCAACTTGTAAGCCATATTTTTTTGTATCTACTCAATTTGTTGTTCATTTCTTGCCAAGATTTCTCCTAAACCGTGTTCTGCTTACTCCTGAAATCCATTATATTTTCATGTAAAACTTTTTCATATAGAGTACTTAAATTTTGAGGCATATTTCAGGAATGGAAAGAAAGGAAAAGGTTCCAAAAGCGGTTAATAGCTGCAAAAAAGAAATTGAGTGAAATGGAGCAGCAACATGTATTTCATGGGTTCAGATTTGGAGAGAAATCCCAAGCGAGCTTACTTGCCGATCAGATTGTCAGTGTTAATTCCAAATTGCTTCAGCAGGCATTGGAGAATGTTGAGATAGCTTCAAAGAGGTGAAGCTTTTATATATGTATGTATAATGTAGAAACACACTCATATATTAGATAGCCATCAAGGATACATGCCTTATTCTGGTTCAGACTGGATGGTATTTTTGTTCTATACATGTCTAGTTCTTGTCTTAGGTCATAAGCAGTTGATATTTTTACTTGTCTTGGCCTGTTTCACGTACCATTAACCTTTCAATACCTTAGTTCATTCTTTTCCTCGCTTTGCACTCATCAAAACTTTTTAATTGTTGAAAAATTGATCATATATTCTATTCTCTTCAAATAGGGTGGAAAAAGAAATCATTACTTTTCATCTTAAACTCCATAAGGATTAGAAGGCATTCTCTATATAGTGTATTAAGTGGTGATGGTGTTTTACAGTGGTGGCTAAATTATTAATTCTTGCTTTTGGTGTTGCTTCTTCAACCAGATGGACTATAACTGAATCACTCGCTGGAACTAAGCTGGTGAGAAATAGATTGAGGATATCAGAAAAATGCTTTACTCCATCAACAAGTGAGGAGAAGCTGGGAACAAATTTCACTTTGCAAGAAAAGGCACTTCAGCTTATTTCTAAGGGCAAAGTTGCAGTTGTTTTAGATATGAGTGACCATAAGAACCGGGGAAAAGAATATGACCTCAGTCTCTCTTCCTCAACAAGCAGGGAGAATTCTGAAACATCCTCCCTTCAGATGTTGCTTTGTGACGACGAGAGGTTTGTTAAGGTGATGCCGAGATAAGAACTTTCATTTTCAGTTTTCAGTGTCGCTGGTTCGTGCAAATGAAATTTTTATTTATAAGCTACTGCTGTTATAATAATATTATTTTCTGCAACATCATGTTTTTAAAAATTTGATTCATACTGAAGTTCAAATTTATGAATGTAAATTTTTTTTGCTCGATGCTCGCAGGCTGAATATAGATCATCTATGCCACTGGTTTTGATTAGCCCAGCCGATGAAATCATTTCTATGAAGAAGCTATTCTCAAGTAACAATTATTTTGGATTTGACCCTGAAAAGGTTAGTGCTATGGTCATGGAATTATCTTGTTATTTTCGTTTCCGCTTTTGGGTAGTGATCTTTGAACGACCTACAAGACTAAACACAAGCCACTGAGTAAAGAGATGTGTAACCTTAATTACAGGCTGAAGGTTTTGTTATCATATTTCACTGTGGATAGCTTTGGTTTTTAAATGTTATTTTTTGTTATTTTCTACATCCTGAGTGTAAATTAGAATTATGTCTGCCTGTAATGAAAGTTTTGCTAGCTATACCTTCTACTTCAGGAATAGAGTTCTGATCTTCAATAAATCAGATCTCCTAAGGCACCTAATGTTAACATTTAGCAATACCAGTTGAGTAATCACAAACTTTTGGTTTTGGTCTAATGTTTTAACATTTAGTAATACCGGTTGAGTATTCACAAACTTTTGGTTTTGGTTGAATCCCAATGTCGAGTATGAACTTATCCTAAGATCATGTTTGTAATTTAATGTTATTTCTTATTCGAAAATGTTGGATGTGGATTGCTTTTATTCAGGGTGTTAGACAAATATATACATACTAGTACCTTTATTTACCAACCAAATTACAGGTTTGGTTCTTGGAAGAAGAGAGGCTGCCAGTTGTTGGCAGTTTGTTCGAACAAAACAGGCATAAGATTTTGATGAAATCACCTTGGGAGATTTTGCAATCACCGGTTGGATCCGGAGGAGTCATTAGCTTGCTTTCATCAGACAATATCGTGGAGAATCTTGCACAGAACAGTGTCGAGTATATTCAGGTTAGAAGCCTTGTTATAGTTTAAAGTTCAAAAAATTTCAGTCTGTTTCCCATGAAAAGGAACAGGCTAAGACTTTAAAATCTTTTATTTATTTATTTTTCTAAACTTTTAAGACATTACAATACTCCAAAAGAATAATAAGAGCCTCATGAATCAAGTCCGAAAGTAGGCTTTGCTTCCATGAAGTCATAGGCGCAACGCTGCCAATTTTCTCAACTGAAATCTATTACCATTCACTGATTTAGTGAATTTGGTATCTAACTGGATTGTGATATGCCAGAAGAAAAACTAGAAAAGCATTTTAATATACTTCCAATCCGAAAGTACCATGGCGGTTGTGTTTTGATTGTGTGTAGAGAAAAGCCAACTATGATATTATTTGGAGGAATAAACTACATACAAACTATTCCTGGGCATTGTCATGCTTTGCTACAGTTCTTTTGTATGCATGCCTATGTCATGCTTTGTTACAGTTCTTTTGTATGCATGCCTATGTGTTTATAACAGACTCGAGAAGCAAGTCGAATGTCTTTCCACAGAATCACTTAAACTGGTGGATTCATCCATTCAACTGAGTTCTTGCATTTGCATTCATATAATACAATGTACATGCATTTATATAGTACAATGCTCATCTTGCAGGTATGCAATGGTGAAAGATATATCAGCAGGAGCTCACCGCTGCTCCTCGGATTAGTTAACGAAAAGGAAGCAGAGATTGGCATTCAAATTTTCGAACATTCGGAGGACGTTGAGGAAGGCTTCAGCATGGTATTCTCAATAGATACAATGAAGAAGCTGACAAGGCAGATACATAAATTTCAATTCTACGCCATAGCAAAGCCAAATTCACATGTGGAGCTAGTTGAGAAAAAATGGGTTCATGTTGAACCTTCATCTCCTAACTCCTACGAGTTTTATTCTACAATTTTCAGTTGCTTAAATGCATGTTCTTTGGATAAGCTTTGTGTTATGGAAATCACAGAATAGAATGAAAAGCTTTGCTTTTTAACTTCATTAAAATTCTATTTGTTTGGCTTTTTTTTTTTTTTTGAGAGTATTCATAGGAAAGGAAGAAATGATTTTTTAGAAATGCTTCAAAGAAAAAAGAAAAAAAATCCAATCCTACCCTCACCAGTCACCACTTGTGTATATATATGAAATTATGGATGTAAAACATGTTTTCAATTGATGAACATATATGTTATTTTTAAATTTATTTTTAATTTAACTATGAATTTTCGTCTCTGCTTTACAAAAAAATGAAAATAAGTCATTTTAATTTATCATAATTTGATTATTGTATTTTATGAAAATTAAAAAGTTCTGTTAAGTAATATTGTTAAATTTTATCAGCTAAATTAATTATATGAAAATTAGTAGTTAACAAATTATATGCAAATAATTAATAAAAATCAGCAGTTAAATTAACAATTAGGACAATTTTCCAATTTTTGTGAAGTGAAATAAATAAATTTACTTTCACTTTTCATAAAATAGGGGATGAATTTCACAATAAAACCTTAATTTTTAAATTATCATGGTAAATATTAAGCTGATAAATCCGATAGATACCATCCATGACTCAAAATGCATCAATAAAAAAAGTTTAAAAAAGGGTTAATGGTTCAAATTTTGAATTGGTACTCACACTTTAAAATATTTTAATTAAGTCTCAAAAAATATCAATACTATATCAATTAGATTCTTCTTTCAATCACACTATTCACTTAAACATTAAATATCAGTTTAATTCGAGCATGTAACATATTTAAAATGTGTGAATTAAATCGTAAGCACATTTATACTTGTTTTATGAATAATTTGGACATCACATATTGATAAAAGAAACAAACATTTTTTTCTATTTTAAAGGCATTGCCTTTTTAAAGAATAAATCATATGAGTTGTCTATACGATTGTATAGATATTATTTATGATTTGATTCGTTTTACAAATGCTCATTCGAATTGATTTTTTTTTGGTGAAAATAAACAAAACAATTGAATTACATTATATTTTAATTGAGCAAAAATACCACTTGCTTTATTAAAGGATTGCTAGCATCTCCCTAGGAGGATCATCGAACACTTGCAGGCTCTCTTTCCCTTTTGAGACCATTTTTGCTACACAGTCAATAATTTGGTTATCTTCCTTTGAGACGTGTTGTAAAGGCCAGTGCTTGACATGCATCAAACGTTTTTAGATACACCTGATCAAAGCAGAACTTGATGTTGCCGATGGAGTGTCTTGGAGAACCTAGACCACCTCCAAGCAATCACTTTGAATTGTCACCCATTGGTACCCGTGGCCTTGAAGAAGAACCAAACCATCTAGAATACTCCATAAATTGGCATCAAAGACTAAACACTACCCCAAATAACGGTTGTACCTCCATTTCTGTCACATCAAACTCCCCAGCGAATGCAGTTACTGAGTCTATCTTAATGGCACCATCAGTGCTTAAATGGACCCAATTACTTGGCAAAGAATTTCCAAATCTAGTTTCATGTTGCATTAATGAGTTTTCATTGTAAGCTGAGTCATTAGGTTTAACCCAGAGACTTTAACAATCTTGAAAGGACTCCAAGTCGCTCCCTGTAAAGTGAAAACATTTTTATTCTTCCATGTACACCAAGCAAACAAACTATGGTTTGCCTTGAAGGGTTTTGAATATTTGAATTTAACCACTCATGAATCACCCTAGAAGAAATTGCTATAATTAAAATAGTTAGGCTTGTAGAAATATTTGAATTTTGAAATAAAAAGGTACATAGACTAACTCCTAATTAAAATAGTATAGTTAACAAAACCCTAAAAATAAAATGGTAAACTATACAATTGGTCACCAAAATTTCACAAGTTTTTGTTTTGATCATTGGAAAATAAAAATTTTCATTTTAGGTATTGCGGTCAAAAACTATTTTCATTTTAAGCACTGCTGTTAAAAATTATTATTATTTTGATTACCCACCATTAATTCAATGTTATGGTATACTCATTTTAGTATACCATAACTATACTCATTTTGATTACCCACCATTAATTCAACATTAACAATTTTTCATTTTGATAGCTCATTTCATTTTTAAATTAATTTTATTTTTTAAAAAAAGAAAAAAGAAAAAAACTGAATTTATCAGAAAATTGAGTTATTCAACTATAGTGATGAAACTTTTAAAACCCAAGTAGTTCACCGGAAAACTCAAATTTTCCCTTTTAAAACCCAAGTAGTTCACCGGAAAATCCAAGTTTTCCCTTATTATCAAGAAAAAATAAAATTAATTTAAAAAGAGAAAAAAGGGATAATAAAAAAATAAAATGTTTTTCCCTATAAAAACTTACGTAATTCCTTATAAAACCCTAACTTTCTATTGGGAAAAAATTTAAAATTAATTCTAGAAAATGAAATTCTTTAAAAAGATAAAAGAATTTTCTTGAAAAGACCCAAAATTTTCCTATAAAACTCAATTAATTATCTGTAAAACCCCATATTTTACCATTTTATTGGACAAAAAAATAAAACCAATCCTAAAAAAGAAAATAAAAAATAAAAACAAATTTTTAATGTAAAAACCTAACATTTTCCTATACACCCAAGTTTTTCCCTTTTATTAAAAAAATAAAATTAGTTCTGAAAAAAATTAAAAAAGAATTTAAAAAGATAAAAGAAGTGATCAAAATAAAATTTTATTAAAATTGAGTGACTAAAATGAAAATTTATTAAAGTTGAGTGACTAAAATGAATGTAAAAGAACCACTGAATTAACTGTTTGTGACCAAAATGAAAACAATTTTAACGGTAGTGTCTAAAATAAAATGTTTTATTTTTTAGTACACAAAATAAAAACTTTTGAAAGTTGAGTGACCAACTGTCTATTTTGCTCAAAATAGAATATAACCCTAAAAGATCTTCTCACCAAACATCGCTATATAAGCTGCCACAACTCCATAGAAGCAAAACCGGGCGGCCAACCTAAAACCCTAATTTCCCAGTAAATAGACATCTCTTCCTTTTGCTTTGCTTCTATAGATTTCTTCCATCAACATTGTTCCGGCAGCTTTAATAACATTCTGTTTGTTCTTTATTAATGGTATAGGAGGTAAGAAGAATAAATGGCTGTTCCCCTTTTAAGTAAGAAAATCGTGAAGAAGAGAGTCAAGAAATTCAAGAGACCCCAGAGCGATCGCAAAATCTCCGTCAAGGTATATTAATAGATATTCCACTGTCTTTCAAGCTTTGATTTTTTTCTTCAGTCGTTTTATTTTGAGAAAAAAAAGGGAAAATGATGATAGTTATTGTCGCCCCAGTCTTACTTTGCATATATTAATGTCTTCGTATGCAAAATTGGTGATTGACATTTTTATCTGATTTCCACTTGTAATTATCGTCTGCAGCTTCACTTGTTTGCAAAATTTTATTTAAAAATCTTATTTTTTTTAAATTTGATTGAATGTGGATATGAAGATAGATATTTGACACCCAGTCTGAGTTGCAATATGCTGAGACATTAGCGATCGACTATCTGATCCATCTACCATTACTCCAATGAGGGGTGTAAACTGTAAAATATTCACTTTTATTGACTATATTTTATTCTTTTATTTGCAAAAAAAATCAATAAGCTCTAGTTTTTTATTGCTTAATAAGATTTGATTCTTCAAAAGATATGCAAGGAGGTGTGATGAAACTTATCCATCATTTCTGCATTTGAATGATGAAAACAAACATGCACTACCATCTGATCTCTTTTGCATATTTTCTTTACCTTTTTGGGAATTGGGGGTCAAATTTTAATTGATTTAATTGTTTTTTGCCTCGTTTTCCGTCAGTTGCTGCAATCTATGATGAAAATGAATAATCAAACCTGATTTATGTTATGATGATTATATAAATAATCACCATCTTTCGGCTGAGATTGCTGATCTTTATTCAAACATTTTAATGTAGCCCAGTCCTAAAATTAATGATATAGGTCAAATGTTTTTGTTTGAGCTATGTTTTTCAAGGGAAAAAGGGAACATGATGACAGTTATTGTCGCCCCAGTCTTACTTTGCATATAATAATGTCTTCATATGCAAAATTGGTGATTGACTTTTTTATCTGATTTCCACTTGTAATTATTGTCTGCAGCTTCACTTGTTTGCAAAATTTTGTCTAAAATCTTATTTTTTTAAAATTTGATTGAATGTGGATATGAAGATAGATATTTGACACCTAGTCTGAGTTGCAATATGCTGAGACATTAGCGATCGACTATCTGATCCATTTACCATTACTCCAATGGGGTGTAACCTGTAAAATATTCTCTTTTTATGATTATTTTCAATTTGTTAATTTGCCAAACAGAAATTGCTATGAGTTAATGGTTCTACTTCTTTATGCTTCATAGGATTTGATTTTCTTAAGATATGCAAGGAGGTGTGATGATACTTATCCATCATTTCTGCATTTGAATGATGAATACAAACATGCACTACCATCTGATCTCTTTTGCATATTTTGTTTAATTTTCTGGGAATTTGGGGTCAAATTTTAATTGATATAACTGTTTTTTTCCTCCTTTTTTTGTCAGTTGCTGCAATCTATGATGAAAATGAATCATCAAACCTGATGTGTCTTATGATGATTATATAAATATTCACCATCTTTCGGCCGAGATTGCTGATCTTTATTAAAAAATTATACTGTAGCTTAGTCTTGAAGTTACTGATATAGGTAAAAAGTTCAACATTAAACTTTCCTTGCTTAGTTTCAATTTGCTCCTGCCTTTTGGAAAAGTTCACGAGAAAGGTTCTCACCCATGGTATCTAATGTCTAGTTTTTATGTATTTGTAACTAGACATTTCATTTTAAGGGTGGATAAAAATGTTAACAGGTCTTGCGACACAGTTAGCTTCTTTCTATCACAAGCTTTCTGTTACTAAATCCCTGGTTACATTTATATGCCGCTTTTCCATGCTCATATAACTTTATTATGTTAATATTGAATATATGAAACTAGTCTTACTGTGGATATTCTGTTGGTTGACAACAGACAAATTGGCGGAGACCAAAGGGTATTGATTCTCGTGTAAGAAGAAAGTTCAAAGGATGCACTTTGATGCCCAATATTGGTTATGGTTCTGACAAGAAGACTCGTCACTATCTTCCGAATGGCTTTAAGAAATTTGTTGTGCACAATGTTGGAGAGCTTGAACTGTTGATGATGCACAACAGGTACTGTTGTTAACTCACTGATTAATCATTTTCAATGTATATCGTTTATGTTTGTGTTCTCAATGTTTTACTTCATTGCTTCTCAGGACATACTCTGCTGAGATTGCCCATGATGTTTCCACAAAGAAGAGAAAAGAGATCGTGGAACGAGCAGCACACCTTGATATTGTTGTCACTAACAAACTTGCTCGGTTGCGAAGCCAGGAGGATGAATGAAAGCTTAAACTTGTATGTGTTATGTTTATCGGTTAGCTTTGCTTGTTCACCTTTCTTAAATTTTGGATAATTTGTTGTTTTAGTTGTCAAATCACGTTCTTAACTGTGATTTTGTTTGATTTGGTTAATTGAACATTAGAAGCAAATTTTGCAAGTTCTAGTACTATTGTCTTCAGATCTACTAATTTGTGCAAGTAGCCACCCCTCTGATTTGTGTCGGTTTGCATTGTACTTGTGTTACCTGGATTTTCTTTCACTGCATTAATATGAGAATTTGGTTGATAGAAATTATATTTGAACGATCATATTCAAATGTAATGGATGAAAAATTCCTGTAACATAACATGATACAATGATCTTTGTTTTACAGCTTTCTGATACCTAGTTTTTATCTTTTTTGCAGTAAAATCCACTTGCCGGAGTATAGTTGCATTGATGATTTTCGTTACCGAATGAAATGATGAGTCTGTTTAAGCTTGCATTGTATGTAAACATTTCATCTGTCAGCTTCTTTTGTGTCAACATATGTATACATCGCCTTCACTCGGTAGAAATGATCTTTGATATCCCCATATTCTTCATGCAATTGCAAGAAAATTCGTTCACATTATTGTTGAAAAATCGAGGAAAAAAGATGCCGATGGTCTTTAGATAGAAAATTTTAAGTTTTAGTTTCAAAAGAGAATGGAGGTCATAAACCAATTGCGGCAATTCCTCCTAAGCGCTTGGCAAGCCTAAAGTCACCCAAATGTGCCACCATATCTTCAACAAGCAAGCCATTTTCAGGCAGAACACAGTGGTGTTTGATGCTCATGGTGAAGATATTTCAGAGCCGATGCAACAGGCGGTCATTATTTCCGGACTTTGTAAAATATTCAAAGCGGAAGTTGTGAAAATACTACTTTCTAAGGACATGAATTTGAATTCCAAAACTTTCAAATTGTTGTTAAATGATTTAATCAAGATTGCAATGGCTAATAGATTGAATTATTTCTCACATTGAATCAAAACTCCGAAATTCTACATGCAGGTTGATAACTTTCAACGCAACTCTTATGGTATCTGAATTCTGAAAGCGCGCCTTGAAAGAACTTGATAAAAAGAGAGAGAATGATCTAACCAAACAGAGAATGAATGCTTTCTTTTATTCAAAAAATGCTTAAGCTTTCAATACATGAGGCACAGTAGATACAAGGCTAGAGTCACAGCTCTAAACAATGTAACCGAATTTTGCCAGATTCAAAACCGACTTAACTTTCTATACTCTAATACGCCATTATAATTTTCAGCACTCATCAAGCAACTTTCACTGAATCCATTTGTTGCAACCTGAAGCTCAAGGTAGGAAATTCTTCTTCATGTTGCCAGGGGCAATTGAGTTTCTCGATTGACTTACGGTGTCTGACGAAGATGGTAATATGGGTCACTAACAATATTGCAGATGTTGTAGCTGGTAAGATGTATTTTAGCACAAGAACATTAGCGGGGTCACGAAGATGATAATCTGGTAAGATGTATTTTAGCTGGGTACTACCTTTGCATGGTAGCACTTGCAATCGAGGCACACCACAAAGAGCTTTGTGCCACTCAAATTTCTCGATGCATGCTGGCAATGACCCATCAAGCAGATTACAGTGTAGTGATACGGTATTATACATCATCTTTAACTTGCAAAGATCATTTGCGGTCGATCCCTGCAGTTTATTTCCTTACGAAATAAACCATCAGGCCGCCGTAAGCTTCCAGGTGCTGGAATTCTATCAAATGGCTGAAATTTCTGATTTCCATGGGTATAATTGGGGACTTTCTGCATAAAAGTGACGTTGAGAGACTCCCTATTGAAGCTGGAAGGACGCCACCATATGTTGTAGATCCAATTGCAGCGCTTAGATGTCACAAAAATCTGCAGTTGGTCAAAAAAGAGAGAACTGTGTTCTGGACCGGAATATTAAAGTGAAAAATTGTTATATTGGAGGCTGTGCCACTCGAGAAGCCTTAGATTATTACCAAAGGAGCTTGGAAGAAAGCTGGAGAACGAGTTGTGGCCGAGTTCTAAGGCTTTGAGCGTTGTAGCATGCTTTAATTTGTAACTGAATGAACCCTACAAGAAGGCATATATTCGATTAATACCGAAACCCTATCACACTTTTGTGAAATTGAATCGAAATTTTATTTTTTTCGAAACTGTAACCCTCTTTCTTGAAATGGAATCAATTTTTTGCTGGACAAAATAATCGAATCAAAATTTCAAAACAAAACCCTAAAGTGTATTTTGGTATTTTTTTGTAAGGCTTCCACTGAACCAGCAAAGGGAAACAAAAGGTTCAAAGAGCATCATCTGAACCTCTTCCCACTGTTGCAAATAATTCAAAGAACAGAAAAAGTCCCTTTTGGGATTGGTTTGAGTTGCACATACATTCCAATTTCTTGTTTTGGTAAACGCTCTATTGTAATAAGTTATGTTATGAAAATGAAATTTATGTTCATCTTATCTATTACTACAAGTTATGTTATGAAAATGAAATTTATGTTCATCTTATCTATTACCACAAATTATGTTATGGAAATGAAATTTATGTTCATTTTATCACTTCTGTTATAGAATAATATCTTTTTAAACATAAACTACAAACATAACAAGCAGTCCATCTCCAAGCTCACATTACATGAACACTAACAGAATTACATCAAGAACACCAGCATTGATATGTATATTAACCAAGCCACGATCATTCCAGTATAATACATCCTGTTGAAGACAATGGCTTACGTCCTGTGGCAGGTAACACTTGTTTTTGTTGATATTGAATAATGAAACTTGTCTTACTTGTCTTGCTTACTCGGTTGATGACTGACGAACTGGCGTACGTAGACTAAAGGGTACTGATTATCGTGTAAGAAGAAAGTTCAAAGGAAGCACTCTGGTTCCCAACACTGGTTACGGTTCAGACAGGAATACTCGTTAATATCTTTCGAATGGCCTTAAGAAGTTCACATTGCACAATGTTGGAGAGCTTAGGTCTGTTAAATGAGTGATTAATTATTGTCATAGTTGGTCATTAGGTCTGTTAACTTGTGCGTTTAACCACCCTATAATTCGGTTGGTTTACATTGAAATCATGTTACCTGGATTTTTCATAGACAGTCAGAGAATATGTTTGATAGAGTATATTTGACGGATCATGTTAGAATGTGATGGATGAAAAAGTTGGAGCAACATAACGTGCAACAATGATCTTTATTTAACAGCTTTTAGATACTTTGTTCAAGCAGGGGCTGCTCATAACTCATCTACCGTGTTCGGGCATCTTTTAGATACCTTGTTTTGATCTTTTTGAGTTCGGCCACGACATCCACCATGTTTGTCCTTCCGCTTGGTGACTCTGCTGAACAATCTAAGGCCAGTTCTATCACAGACGAAATGCAATTGATTTTAGCAGTATAATGTACCTCCCCTTCCTGGAGTATAGTCGCATCGATTACTTTCGTTACTGAATGAAACAATGACTCCTTTAAGAAATCCTTCAAGCTCATTTCGCTTGTAAACATTTCATCCGTAGGCTTATTTCGTGTCAACATCTCCATAAGTAGTATACCGGAACTGTAGACATCACCTTCAGTAGAAACGATCCCTGATGTCCCATATTCTGTATGAAATCACACCAAAACTCATTCAAAATGATGTTGGAAAATGTATGAAAAGATACCAATGTTCATTTTTAGTTTCAAAAGAAAAGGATCACCTGGTGCCATGTAACCAATGGTTGCCATTGTCATGGTTTGTTTCATGGTTTCTCCTTCTCCTAAGAGCTTGGCAATCCCGAAGTCACTCACATGAGCCACCATGTCTCCATCAAGTAAGACATTTTCAGGCTTCAAATCACAGTGGATCACTGGTGTTTGAAGTCCATGGTGAAGATATTCCAGAGCCGATGCAACATCGATCATTATGTCCAGCCTTTGTAGAATATTTAAAGTGGAAGTACGAGAATACAACCACTTTTCAAGGCTCCCATTCGGCATGAACTCGAGTATCAAAGCTTTGAAATCCTCGTTAGAACAACTGCTAATGATTTTAACGAGATTTCGATGGCGAATAGACTGCATTACTTCACACTCTGAATCAAAACTCCGAAATGCTCCATCTATATGCAGGTTGAAAACTTTTACTGCAACTGTTATGGCATCTGAAAGTGTGCCTTTATAAACTGAGCCAAAATTACCAGCACCGATCAAGGAACTTTCACTGAATCCATCAGTTGCAACTCGGAGCTGATGGTAAGAAATTCTTCTCCATGTTGCCAGAGGCAATGGAGTTTCCCGATTCTGCTTATTTCCTTTCCACTTATGGCGTCTCACAAGGATAATAACAAGTGTCACTAACAATATTGCTGCTATAGCTGGAATGATGCATTTTAGAACAAGAACTGACACCTTTGGTCCATGGTGGGAGCTATCTTTGCATGGTGGCACCTGCAATTGAGGCACACTCAAATAATTCGGCTGATAAGTTTCGAAATGGTCCTCCTGTTGGGATTTGGCCCTCGAGCCTGTTGAAAGAAACGTTCAAGTATTTGAGATGGGAGAGTGCCTCCATGGACTTCGGAATCACTCCGGAAATGTTGTTCCTGGAGAGATCCAAGAATTCCAAGCTAGTTAACTGACCGAACGATTCTGGAATATGGCCTTGTAATGCATTTTCCGCGAATGATAGATAAGTCAAACCATTGAGATCCCCATTGATGGTGCTTGGCTGGTTACCTGACAGCCGATTCCTAGAAATATCCATGCTGATCACAACCTTTAAATTCCCAACATCTAATGGGAGAGGGCCACTGAAAAAATTTGATGACAAATCAACTTGCAACATATTTGAAAGTCTCCACAAGGTTGAGGGAATGTTGGAACTTAGTTTGTTGGAACCTAAGCTCAAATATCTTAAAGAAGTCAAATTATCGAAGCATGCTGGCAATGACCCATCAAGCAGGTTACTATGTAGTGATAGGTCATACAGCATCTTTAGCTCACAAAGGTCATTTGGGATCGATCCCTGGAGTTTATTTCCATATAGACCCAAACCTTCAAGCTGCTGTAATCTTCCAAGTGATGGAATAGGTCCAACCAAATCATTATTCGCAAGGAATAATGCTATCGAACGGCTCAAATTTCCGATTTCCATTGGAATGTTACCCTTTAGTTGGGAACTTTCTGCATAAAAATATTGAAGTGACGCTGAGAGATTACCTATTGAAGCTGGAAGGACACCACCATATGTAGTAGATTCAATGCTTAGATGCCGCAAAATTCTGCAGTTCATCAAAGAAGAGAGAAAACTGTGTTCTGGACCAGAATATTCAAGTGAAAGATTGTTAAATTGGAGGCTGAGCCACTCGAGAAGCCTTAGATTATTACCAAAGGAGCTCGGAAGAAAGCCGGAGAATGAGTTGTGGCCGATTTCTAAGGCTTTGAGTGTTGAAGCATTGGTGATGCAGCTTGGGAGTTTGCCACTGAGTCTATTCTGAGCCAGAGATATCACTGTAAGTTTTGGAAGCTTATACTCGGAGCTTGAAGGGAGATGTCCTGAAAGCTTATTTAACTGTAATGCAATTAACTCTATGGTTGACATATTGAATATCTTTGATGGAATTGAACCGGTCAAGTTGTTTCCCCCCATAGATAAGGTACTAAGATGTTGTAAATTGCCAATCTCCTCTGGTATTTCCCCTGTTATCACCATGAAAACACATGCAAATATTGTTAGCATGTTTTAGTTTGTGGTTGAATAATCCCCAAAACTTAAATGGTATATGGGGAGGATATAGTTACCAGAGAGATGGTTTTTTCCAAGATCTATGAATTGGAGGAAAGTGCAGTTACCAATACTTTTTGGAACACTTCCTGTGAGTTCATTTCTATAAAAATCAATCCTCTCAAGTGATGTAAGATGAAGGCATATGTCCCACGGGAGGCTACCAGATAGACTATTGTTTGGAAGGTTAATAGTCTTCAAAGTTGAAATGTTGAAGAGAACCGGTGGAACGGGACCAGTGAGCCCTATTTCTCCGATGTCCAGCACCTCCAAATTCAGAATATTGCCTACCTCCCATGGGATTCCACCTGCAAGGGATTAGATGAAGTCAACAGTGAAAGAACAAGATAACAATTGTAATGTAAAAAAAAACGACAATATGATAAAATAAGTTTACCTTTCAATTCATTATCTCCTAAGTATAGTTCCTTGAGACCGGTTAAGTTTCCGATGCTACGTGGGATCTGTCCCGAGAATCTGTTTATGGAGAAATCTAGATTCTGAAGCTTGCGGCATCCACCTAAGCCCAAAGGAATTTCACCATTTAACTGGTTCTGGGCCAAGTAAAGAGCTTCAAGTCTTGACTGATTACTACATATGTCAATTGGTAGAGTACCGGAAAGGTTATTTCTTCCAAGGAGAATATATCTCAACGAAGATATGTCGAAGATGCTTGCAGGAATATGACCTGTGAGGCTTGCATTTCTACCATCAAATATCTGCAGATTACTAAGATTACCGATTTCCCTTGGTATTTCACCTGCAAAAAAGGCATTCATTCGATAAAATTGAAACACCGAAAACATGCTTCATCCTGTTTTGATTTATAAATGATGAAAGCTTTGTTGGATAAAATGGCAGCAACAACCAAACAATGAAACACTAAGAGCATAAGCTCTTCAAACAGCAAGCAGAAAAACACAAAGCATCAAGAGCATAAGCTCTCGGTTAACAAGCAAAAGGAAAAAAAATATGTTTGATTGAAACCGAATGATAATACCATTTCATTTCATTTCAAAATATAGAGTTACAAAAGTGGAATGTTTACCTAACAATTCCACTAAATTTGGCAACTTGCCAATTAATAATTAAAAAGATGAAAGCATATTAGCTATTATTATGAAAGCATATTAGCTATCATTATGTTGTTTCAATTATAGCTATCATTATGAAACCAAGTTGCACACCAACTTGTTTCAATTACAAAAGATTACAAATATTAAAAATAAACAAAATAAACAAAATAAACAAAATGCACCAAGTTGCTCCTTTGTTGCTTTACAGTCCATGTTCAACACTCCTCCTTGGACTGTAGGCAACAAACACCAATTGATTTCCTTAGAAATTCAAACCTGATTGTGGCAAGAGGCTTTGTCAAAATGTCAGCCAATTGATCTTGTGAGCTGCAATGTATTAGACTCACTTCTTTGGATTGGACAACTTCTCGAACAAAGTAAAACTTGAGCTTAAAATGTTTGGTTTTGCCATGAAAACAGGATTTTAGAGATGGCAACTGCTGACTGGTTATCCACCAAAATTTCAGTAGGCTCGAGCTGTTCTTCATTCAAATCACATAGCAACTTCCTAAGCCAAATGGCTTGATTCACTGCTGCAGCTGCTGCTATGTATTCGGCTTCAGCAGTAGACTGAGCAACAGTTTGTTGCTTCTTTGAACTCCAACTGAAAACTCCCGAACCAAGTGTAAAGAAGTAGCCTGAAGTACTTCTCATATCATCAACTGATCCACCCCAGTCACTATCTGAGTAGCCAGTTAATTTCAGCTCACTTCCTTTCTTGAACATTACACCAAACTTCAAAGTACCTTTGACATACCTGAGTATTCTCTTTGCTGCTTTCAAATGAGTTGTATTGCAGCTGTGCATGAATCTAGACAGTAGACTAACTGAATGCATAAGGTCAGGTCTGGTTGCTGTCAAGTAAAGTAAACATCCAATCAGGCTTCTATACTCCTTTTCATCTACCTTTTCTTCATTTCCAAAGCTGCTTAGTTTCTCTCCCACAGCTAATGGTGTGCTCACTGGTTTGCTGTTTTCCATATGAAACTTAGTGAGAATTTTCAAGGCAAATGCATGCTGGCTGATAAAAATGCCTTGATCAGACTGGTCTACTTCCATACCAAGGAAGTAAGTCATGATTCCCAAGTCTGTCATGTCAAACATGTCTTGCATATTCTTCTTGAACTCCTGAATCAAATCGACCCTGCTTCCAGTCACTAATAGATCATCTACATATATTGAGACAATCAGCAAAGTCTCATCTTTGGACTTCTTTATAAACAAAGTTGGCTCACTCAAACTTTTCTCGAAATTGAGCTTAGACAGGTAAGCATCTATCCTGTCATACCAGGCTCGAGGAGCCTGTTTTAGTCCATAGAGTGCCTTCTTCAGCTTGTAAACCTTGTCCTCCTTTCCTTGGACTTTAAATCCATCAGGCTGTTCAACATAAATCTCCTCTTTAAGGAAGCCATTCAGGAAAGCTGACTTGACATCAAGCTGATGGACCTTCCACTGTTTCTGTGCAGCCAAAGCAAACAGGAGCTTTATGGTGTCCAGCCTTGCTACTGGAGCAAATGTCTCCTCAAAATCAATGCCAAACTGTTGATTGTACCCTTTCACCACAAGCCTTGCCTTGTGCTTGTTCAAAGAGCCATCAGCATTGAATTTGGTCCTGAAAACCCATTTGACACCTATGACCTTCTTCTGATCAGGTCTGTCTACCAGATCCCAAGTGTCATTCTTATGGATCATGTCGATTTCAGCCTCCATAGCCTTCTTCCAGCTCTTGCTTCTTGCAGCTTCTTCATAGCTTGAAGGCTCAACAATGGCCACATTGCATCTTTGGTAAATATCAGCAATAGACTTGGTCCCTCTCACAGGAGTATCATCTACATTGGCATTACTGACTTCATTTTCTGCCAATTCCAGATTGTTGTCAATCTGCTCTTCTTCAAACTGACTTGTGTTAGAGCCATCTAGACTCCAAAACCTTCCTTCATCGAATTTGACATCCCTGCTTACCAAAATCTTCTTGGTTGAAGGATCAAATACTCTGTAGCCCTTCTTGCAGCTACTGTAGCCAACAAATATACCAGGAACTGATCTCTTCTCAAGCTTGGTTCTTCTTTCTGCAGGGACAAGTACAAAACACATGCAACCAAACACTTTTAAATGGGAAACTGTTGGTTTAAGATCATACCATGCTTCAAAAGGAGTTTTATCATTTAAAGCATGTGTTGGCAGCCTATTGAGCAGGTACACTGAGGTGTTGACACCTTCAGCCCAAAAAATGTTTGGAAGCTTGCTTTGAAACAACAAACACCTGGTCATGTTCATCACTGTTCTGTTCTTCCTTTCACATACTCCATTTTGCTGAGGAGTATACACTGTGGTCAATTGATGATGAATCCCAGCCTGCTCACATAGCTTCTGAAATCTTTCAGACAAGTATTCAGAACCATTGTCTGTCCTCAAGGCCTTAATCCTGCAGCCTATTTGATTTTCTGCCAATGCCTTGAACTTTCCAAAAACTTCAAACACTTCTGACTTTTGTTTCATGAAATAAACCCAGCAAAATCTGGTCAGATCATTAATAAACAGTATAAAATACTTACTGCCATTCAGTGAAGGAGTCTTCATTGGTCCACAGACATCTGAGTGCACCAATTCAAGTCTTTCTCGAGCCCTCCATGCTTGGTTTACTGGAAAAGGCAACCTAGCCTGTTTACCAAGCTGACATACTTCACAAACAGACTCGTTTGCATCAACCTTAATCATGTCCTCTGTCAAACTCATCTTGTGAAGCAAATTGAGTGACCTGAAATTGACATGGCCAAATCTTCTATGCCACAGATCAGCATTGTCAACTGAACTTGTATAGGCTCTTCTCTCAAGTTGGCTCACATCCAACATAAAACACCTATCTACCATGGGTGCTGAAACAACTTCTCTACCAAGAATATCATTAATAACACAAGAATCATTCTTGAAAACTAGAGAGTAGCCTTTCTTAACCAGCTGACCTACACTAAGTAGATTTTGATCTATTTCAGGTACATAAAGCACATCTGAAATAACCTTGTTACCTGAACTAGTGTTGATCACAACATCACCTCTGCCTTTAGCTTCAATCAGATTCCCATTGCCTATTCTGACCTTTGAAGCAAAACTCCTGTCAAGATCCTTGAACAGGCTCTCATTTGATGCCATGTGATGTGAGCAGCCACTATCCACAAGCCAACTGCATTTGGATTTGCTTGTGGTTGTAGAACATGAGGCAGTGAAGACATGCTCCTCCTGAACTTGAAGATCTTCAGCAGTCTTGGCTTGTACTGGCAGAGTTTGTGACTTTTCTTGATTTCTACAAATCTTTTCATGATGACCATACTGCTTGCAGCTCTTGCATTGGATGTCTGGTTTGTTCCAGCAATACTTCTCCAAATGGTTAGTCTTCTTGCAGTGAACGCATGGTGGAAACCTCCTTCTACCGACATCTTTCTTTGATCTTTCCCTCTTTTCAAACCAAGGCTTCTTAGCTTTCTGACTTGAGCTGGAGCCTTCTCTGACCTTTGCTTGAAAAGCACCTTCAGGACTTTCCTCCTGCCTACTTGCTCTTCTCTGCTCAAGTGCATAAAGTGAGTTAACCAACTCAGACAAAGAAATGGTTGTGAGATCTCTCGAGTCCTCCAATGAGGAGATTTTTGACTCAAACCTTTCAGGTAATGTGGTAATAACCTTCTCAACAACCCTGCTGTCACTGAAATCTTCTCCAAGGAGTCTAATATTATTGACAGTAGCCATAATCCTATCAGAATATTGCTTGATAGTTTCTGACTCCTTCATCTTCAAATTTTCAAACTCCCTTCTAAGATTAATTACTTGTTGCTGCCTTGTCTTGTCTGATCCCATGAACTCCTCTTTCAGCTTGTCCCAAGCTTGTTTGGGTGAGTCACAGGCCATGATGCGAGTAAAAATTACATCAGACACTCCATTCTGTAGGCAGGCCATGGCTTTATGCTTCTTGGCTCGCTCCTCACCATGTTGCTTGATCTGAGCAATGGTTGGATTTGCTCTCAATGGTAGTGGCTCGACATCATTTTCAACTGCACTCCACAGATCAAGTGCTTGGAGGTAAGTTTTCATTTTAACTATCCAAATGTGGTAGTTTTCTCCAGCAAAAATTGGTGGTGGAGGAGGTGCAAAGCTCATGTTGCTGAAACTGATTTTGCAGAAGCAAAACTGACTTTGTTTTGAAAACTAAAACAAAACCACAAAGGTCCTCAAAGATAGGATGCTCTGATTACCATTTGTTGGATAAAATGGCAGCAACAACCAAACAATGAAACACTAAGAGCATAAGCTCTTCAAACAGCAAGCAGAAAAACACAAAGCATCAAGAGCATAAGCTCTCGGTTAACAAGCAAAAGGAAAAAAAATATGTTGATTGAAACCGAATGATAATACCATTTTCATTTCATTTCAAAATATAGAGTTACAAAAGTGGAATGTTTACCTAACAATTTCCACTAAATTTGGCAACTTGCCAATTAATAATTAAAAAGATGAAAGCATATTAGCTATTATTATGAAAGCATATTAGCTATCATTATGTTGTTTCAATTATAGCTATCATTATGAAACCAAGTTGCACACCAACTTGTTTCAATTACAAAAGATTACAAATATTAAAATAAACAAAATAAACAAAATAAACAAAATGCACCAAGTTGCTCCTTTGTTGCTTTACAGTACATGTTCAACAAGCTTCAATACCACCAATATCTGTATGTGCAACATATATTTCTCTGAGCTTAGTCAAGTTCCCAATATTTCTTGATATACTTCCTGAGAAGTTATTAAACATGAAATCTGCAACTTCCAAGGAGGACACATTGTAGATGGCTGCTGGAATGGGATTCGAGAGCTTGTTGTATCGCAGACGGAGAATCTTCAACTTTGGAAGGTTACCAATCTCATGGGGTAAGCTTCCTTGAAGAAAATTATGGCTGAAATCCATTGTTTCCAAGTTTATCATGCTGAAAAGATACGGGGAGATACTACCTGTAAAGTTGTTGCCATAGAGACTTAGATACTGAAGCTTGGTTAAGTTGCCAAACCATGGAGGGATTCCACCACTAAGCTCATTGTGGCTCAAGTCCATGAGCTCCAAACGTTGCAAGTTCGCCAACTCAGATGGCAAATGGCCATGGAAACTGTTCCCACTCATGTTGAGAACCGATAACAACGAGAGCTTACCCAAGGATGGAAGGATAGTGCCATACAGGTTCATGTTGGGAAGATTCAAGGCCGTGACTCGGCCATTAATGCCGCAAGAAATGCCGGTCCAGTGGCAAACGGAGGTTGCGGAGGACCAGTTGTATGGCCAAACATTTAGAGGATTAGAAGTAATATGGGCTTTGAATTGGAGAAGAACAGATTGATCTTCGTTAAAGCATGTTACTGTCATACATAATAAGGCTGTCAACAAGATCGGAACAGAAAATGATAGTGTGTTGGCCATTATCGCTGGGTTTGATTTATCCCATTGTTATACAAAAAATGGAAGAAAATATAAGAACTCGTAAGGCCAAATTTACATTAGCTGTCGGCACCATTACTTTGCAAGTTGGATCCATTTCTTCAAACTTATTCATTTATTGACATTAAAATAGAATAGAAATGTGGGTTCCCCTTAGAACGCTATTGTGGTTTGTCGAGTTTTGGAGGTGAATTGAATTCGATGTCTTTTTCAATTAAATTTTGAGTTAGAGTTTTATGAATTAAAAATAAATTAAAAAATGTAATTTAATTTTTATTTTAGTGGAAATATTAGACATCAAAATCTTTGTAAAAAAAAAAACTCTATTGATTTTGTCGAGTAAAGTACATCAAAAGTTATTAAACTATTAGTAAGTTTATGTTTTGATCTTTCAACTTTAAAAAATTATAAAATAATTATTAAACTATTTGAAAGTTTTCATTCTAAGTCACGAAACTATTCAAAAGTTTTTATTTAAGTCACTGAATTATCAATGTTTTTTTTTAAAAATTTAACTAGTGAGTTTCAAGTAATGTTTCGACGATTTGTACGGTGGATCAATTCCCATTAGCGAGAAGAAGAATATATGTTAGATTCAAGTCAATCTGATAGTTGCGTTGAAGATCTAAATGTAAAAGTTCTTAACAATCCAATAAAACTTATTTTTATAAACTAATAATTTTTAGTCATTTTTCAATTGAGTTGGTATCCAATTAACTCGTTATACTAACTTAATCAAAAATTTAAATAATAGTATTGTTGATGTTGGGGTTTGGTCGATGGCTGAGTTGGTCTATCCACCCTATACAGCACAAGATGAAGAGTGAGGATATGGCTGTTCAAATTATGGTGAGGATGCTTGGTGCTTCTCTAGTGAGATATGTTTTTCTGCGAAAAAAAGGGAAGAAAAAGATAAAGAGATATATCTAGAGAGAATTTTTAGAACTGTATATAAAGATGTCTTGGTGAGACCAGTGTAATGGTACCTATAATTGGTGTAAGGTGACTATAAAATAGTGTTGATGTGATAAGATAGAGGTTTACGTTATATATATTACGGGCATATATATATATATTTATGCATGTAATAGATGGTGTCCTAACATAAATTAAGATTAAAGTATTGCAAGTGTGAAGTAACATTTTATGTAATTTTTAATATTTTTTTATGTTGAACTTTATAATTTTTATTAATTTTAAAAAGTTATAAAATAGTTATTAAATTATTCAAAAAAATTATTTAAGCCACTGAATTATTAAGTTTTTTTTTAGAGTTCGGCTAGCGAGATTCAAGTTACGGTTCGACGATTGGTACAGTCGATCAATACCCATCGACAATTAAAAAAACATACCATAGATCTAAGTCCATTTGTTGATCAATGTCGGAAATCGAAAAAGAAAATTATTTGGATTTTGGTTCTTAAATTTGTGATGTCTAAAGTTGTTTCATGAAAAAACTAAACAGTAAAAGAGAAAAAAAATGAAAGCTTTCAACCGATGAAGGTGGTGCAAATAATAATTTTAACTGTCCAATAATTTAAATAATATTTTATAATTTTTTTTGAAGTTAATTAGCTTATTTTAGTAACCAAAGTTATTAGCTTATTTTAGTTAGTACTTTGCTGCTTCAAAACTTAATTCTCTAGTTTTACGCTGCTAAATGCATGATAAACAAATAAGGATGAACCCTAAAAGAAATTTTGGATTGCAAATAAATTTGGAATGAAATGAATTAAAATTTAACTCCTATTTACAAACGAATAAATTCAATATTTGGAACCCTAATTCGCTCCTAAACATACTATGGAAGAAGCTCTAAATATTTTGGCGCTTGTTCCTCTTCTCTGATTTAACCACCTCCGTTCCTCCCATGAAAAACACAGCGGCCGTAGCAACGGCGGCTGCTCCCACTGCTGAAATTACTGAACCCCATTTGATCTTACTTATATTACTCTCATCATCATCATCATCATCGTCGTCGTCGTCTTCTTGTTGTACTTGTTCTTGTTCCTCACGTTTCACTTCCTTATCTTCTTCCTTTTTAACCCTACCCATCAATTCCTTGCTCTTCTTGCCTTTTAACTCAACAATGGCGTTCTTCAGTTCCCATAACTCGGTCTCCAACTCAGTCATCTTCACCTCTATCTCACTCACCATCTTCTCCGACCCTTTCATGGCTTTAACCTCTTCCATCATCATCTGCAAATCCGTTAACCCATAACTGCCTCTCTCTAACATTGCTTCCAATAGCTCAATTTCTTTACTCAATTTCTTCTCCTCTTTATCACCATCATCGTTCACATTTACAGCCTCACCAACTACATTCCCTTTCTCCTCGGCAATCTCTTTCTTATTTGGAATTAATTTACTTGGATTCATTTTCTGTCTAGCGGGATCAGTCTTTAACACCTTACCTTTTCCAAATTTCTGGTGTTCT
Source organism: Gossypium hirsutum (assembly GCF_007990345.1). Classification (NCBI taxonomy): domain Eukaryota; kingdom Viridiplantae; phylum Streptophyta; class Magnoliopsida; order Malvales; family Malvaceae; genus Gossypium; species Gossypium hirsutum. The sequence continues at coordinate 3,343,654 of NC_053446.1, read as the reverse complement.
TCAGTTCCAATCCCTAAATCTTTCAATTTATCATTCAATTTCATCGCTTTCAAAACTTCAATCCCTTTTCCTTCCCCAGATTTATCCAACTTATCTCCTTTTAACCCTTTCGCAAGCATTAACATCACGACTTTCCGTTCCAGTTCTTCGATTTCGAGATTCAATTGATTTTCACCTTTGTTAAGTTCTTCAATCCCACGGTTCAAAGACATTAACATCTTGTCGTTATCAACATTGTCAAGGATCAATCGAGGTACCTCGTGCCCTAATCTCCGCCGCAGACGATTCCTATCCGAAAGTCTAGCCTCCACCTCCCTACCAACTCGATCCTCACCGTCGTTCTCCACCGTCCGATGGGCACCCGACGACGAAGAAGAAGAAGATGGCGGCGATGGGACGTTGATCACCACGGAGCTTCCCATTAAAGTAGAAGAGATACCCATTGCTTTAAATTCAAATTCCTTTTGCTTCAAAGATGGATTTTTTGTTTTTTTGATCGATTGAACTGCTTTGTTATACTGAAAATGAACAAAAACCGAATGAAATTGGCTTTAATTTAACGAAGCGAACGAAAGATTTATCCCAGTTGGACGGTTGCGAAAAAGGTGAGAGATTTTGGTTAGGGTATGCGTTGGATAAAAGAGGGAAAATATTTTCGCGCCTTAATTACGGGGTCAATTTTAAATACGTGTCTAAATCTGATTGGATTAGAGTTGTTCATCTTATTATCTTTCGTTGTTTTTCCAGTGTATTAACTACAAATATAGTAGTGATTAAGTTAAAAAAGATAAATATCTTAAGCTTAAGTTAGCTTTGACAATAAAAAAGAGGCTGATAATTTTAGTCATACAATAACACGAATATGACATAAATATACAAATATGACAAGGAATTTGTTAGAATATCTGAATTCCATTGATTTTTCCTATGATCACCCATACTCAACAGGCAAATATTCAATGAAGAGGGATGAAGCAGCTGATAAAGAAGAAGATAAAAACAAGAACAATGGCAGTAACAAGAAAAAGAAGACATCTGCTGACGATCAAAAAGTGCCATTTTACAAGCTCTTTTCATTTGCAGATAGATTGTATATGTTCTTGGTAACAGTAGGAAGTAGGAACCATCGCCGCTATTGCTAATGGCTTAACTCAGCCCTTCATGACGCTCATTTTCGGTCAAACGATCAATTCTTTCTCCGGTGCAGATCAATCCGGTGTCGTTAAAGCAGTCTCAAAGGTTGAAAACACAACCTTCTTTCTTTTGGAGTTATTTTCGTCAAAATGGCTCTTGCTATAGCTATTCGTTTCTTTTGCCCACCTGAAAGTTGAGTTCCATGCTCCCCCACCATGGTGTCAAGCTCCTGTTAGCCATACAGCAATCCCTTAGCATAGTCGCTCGAAAATTTGCGATCGGAAAACAAAATCATGTTATGTTACGTCGGGCAACTTGTCAATGAATTTAGCAGCATTAGCCATCTCAATTGCTGCTCTAATCTCTTCATTAGTGGCATTGTCCTTTCCATATGCAATGTTTTCCCTGATAGTTGTTGCAAAAAATATAGGTTCTTGGCTGACAAGCCCGATTTTCCCCCGTATCCATTGAAGCTGCAACTCTCTTAAATCGACGCCATCGATAAAAACATTGGTTTTTAACCTTCAGGCGGGCAAAAGCAACGAATGGCTATAGCAAGAGTCATTTTGACGAAAATAACTGCAAAAGCAAGAAACAAAGAAAGAAAGAAAGTCGTGTTTTTAACCTTTGAGACTGCTTTAACGACACCGGATTGAACTGCACCGGAGAAAGAATTGATCATTTGACCGAAAATGAGCGTCATGGAGGGATGAGTTAAGCCATTAGCAACAGCGGCAATGGTTCCTAGTCCTACTGTTACCAAGAACATATACAATCTATCTGCAAATTAAAAAAGCTTGTAAAATGGCACTTTTTGATCGTCAGCAGATGTCTTCTTCTTCTTCTTGTTACTGCCATTGTTCTTGTTTTTATCTTCTTCTTTATCAGCTGCTTCATCCCTCTTCATTGATGATCCATCACCAGTATCTAACCTCCCTTTTTTGCTTCTTAAATGATCCCCTCGTACGTATATATATACCAGTTTCCTTTCGATCAAAAAGAAAAGAAAAGAAAAGAGAAAACCAACCCAAATATTTTCTTGGGTTAATTAATTAGTTTGTAAATTGTTAGAACATTTATAAGAAAATTCAAGAAAATAACCATTAAAGAAAGATCGAAAGCCAACTAGAAAAAGAGATAGAAAGAGCAAGAGAGACGTAACGATGTAGTAACAAGTTTAATAAAAGGAAGGAATTTATGGTGGGTACTACGTGAATAAATTTAATTATTCCTTTACAAACTCAATCAGTATTTTTTTTTCCTATGGATCAAACTCTAAAAATATTTATCAACTAAATAGATATTTTTTATTTTAATGTGTGAAAAATATATATTCTTTTTAAATTTTATTAATATTATATTTTTTAATATGCTGTCCATACATTTTTACAATTTCATTTATGTATTTTAAATTTACATAATAATAAATTTAGTCATTAAATTTTTAAACATAATAATCTATAATATATTTATCATGAAGCACATGTAGATTGTCACACAGTTTCCACTCCAATCTAGGGGTGAGCAAAATTCGATTCGACTCGAAAAAATCGAAAAAAATTCGAATTTCGAGTTAAACGAATCGAGTTATTTGAGTTAATCGAGTTATTCGAATCAACTCGAATTTTTTTTCGAATTTCGAGTTCGAATCGAGTTGAGTTTTCGAATTCGAATAACTCGAATAATTCGAATATCAAACTATAATATTTTACAGTTTTACCCTAAACTCACAAACTTTCTTACTTTTCCCTCAAAACTTTTACTCCTTCCCACTTTCTCCCCAAAACTTTTACTCCCCTCCCCTCCCAACCCCCCAATCTACCCAAAATCCATTTCCCACCAAAATTTTACTCTTCCATTCATTTTTTTTAAAAAAATTTTACTCCCAAAAACTTTCAAAACCTTTTATTTTCCCCCAAAATTTTTACTCCCTCCCACTTTTCCCCTAAAACTTTTATTCTCTTCCCATCCCACCTCCCATCTACCCCAAACCCTCCCCCCTCCAATTTTTTTTTTAAATATTTTCCCTCCAAAATTTTACTCCCCCTAATTACTTTCCTTCAAACTTTTATTCTCCATAACTTTTTATTTTCCCCCTAAACTTTTACTTCTCACCCTTTACTCTCAAATAAAAAATCAAAATTATCCAAAAAAAATCACTAAACATAAATAGTAATAATTTTATTTATATATACTATTTATATTATTAAATTAAATTTCACATTTTATATTATTTATATTATTGAATTGTTTAGTCATATTGAATATTTATATTAAAATTGAATTCTTAATTATGCCATAAAATATTCGTGTTAAAATTTTATATTGGTATCAATTTCAAATTTTATTTTTAAAATAAATTTTATTAAAAAAATCATATTTTTATATTTAATATATTTTTTAATTCCAAAATACATAGTGACAAGAATCCGAAGATAATTAAACAACTAAGCAAACAAATAAGCTAACCAGTATATAAAAAATTAATAAATAAATTATGAGGTGATGAAAGTTAATAAAAAAATTTGATTAAGGTGGACAAAATTTATTACACGATGGGTGACAATGGTTACAAGGACCCAAAATTATTTTTTAAAATTTAACTCGAACAAATATATCCGATTCGAATTCCATCTCACTCGACTCGATTCGAGAAAACTTCAAATAAAGTTAGGATGATAAAATGAGATTCGAAAATTCGATTAACTCGAAAATTTTCGATTCGATTCGATTCGATCGAATGCTCACCCCTACTCCAATCTCGTTAAAATTAATGTATTAGTCAACATTTTTATTAAAATAATAACCAACTCTTTATAAAAAGTTAATATCAAATTACCAATAAATATAAATGTTGAAGAATAAATTTTTTTTGGTATTTATTGATTTTGGTCTTTGTTACATCCGATTTCCCCCCTATTTTTGTTAATTACTAGAAACTTGTTATTGACTCTATGGTTCCATCGTGTGCACACATGTTAGCTCCACTTTGGATTTTTCATTTTAAATTTGCATTTAAATAAATATTTTTCACTTGTAAATTTAATCAGAATTTAAAATTTTAATATAAACCGACTTTCATTTGTAAATAGTTTACTTTTGATATAAATAAAATATTTTTTATTTAATTTTTTTAATCTCGATTAAAAAACTATCATATATATTTATTCTTAATTAATACTATACAATAATCTGTCAAAAAAGTATTTTACAATAAAATAAAATAACTCAAGGATTTTTCATGGTTCAACTATGTACATTTTAGGCCTACTTATTTACCTATAAAAAGTTTTACAAAAAATAAATTCTTACCGTAAATCATTCTCCAAAACACGGGAAAATGAGATCTTCTTTTAAGAAAATGTCTTATCCTATTTTATTTCGTAAGACATTTTTCAATCTTTCTTCTTTTCATATCCCAGCATTAGTTTGATGATCTTCTTCAACTTCCATCCTAGCTAAGGAAATTGCTCCAATTTATCTTTACTTCTTCCACTTATCCACACCATTCCAGCTTTGCAATTGCCAAAAAAGAAGAAGAAGAAAAACTATGGAACAACCTCTTCTCTCATGTACCCCATTTCCTACATCCCCTTTATTTTTATTTTCATTTTCATATTTTAGATATTTTCAATGATGATCGTAGCCGAGTAATCTTGCATTAATCTCGGGTTTTAGAAGAGAAAAGAAGTGAAATTGATGAGAACGAGAGGCTAAGCTCGTATCAGTATGTTGGCAAAACAGGGTCGGTGATTCCATCGACTCCATTGGCTGGTACAGATGTTAGCATTGGAGAGATTTGATCAGCCACTTCTTTTTCTACTCCTTACTCCCATCCATTCATGCTCCTTTGATCAGCTCCCTTGAGCCCCTTCTTAATGGTATCTCCAATACAAGCCACTTCTTTTAGTACATGGTTATCTAGTGTTTCAGTTTCTTTGTTAAATGCTTTTATAACTTTTTTGGTTCATAGTTGGGAAGTTTTTTGAGTGGCTTTAAATTGTCAATTTTGGTCTTTTTAATGGATGCAAAAAAATTAATTCCGTAATTAAGTATTGAAATTGAGTTGTGAATGTAGATTTTAAGTTATGAACTCTTACTGTTGACAGGTTCTATTATATGTCTCAGAGCATATCGGTCATCGATGCTGTTGGGGGAGTCTCCCTGCTCTTTTTTTTTTTGTGAACCACAATAAAAGGGCAAAGCCTGAATAACAAATTCGATTAGAGCAACTCGAATCCAGGCCATTCCTGAGACAGTGAACATTCTAGACCATCAAGCCATCACATTGAGTTAAAGTGGTTGATAATTTTAGTCATACAATAACACGAATATGACATAAATATACAAATATAACACTGAATTTGTTAGAACATCCGAATTTGATTGATTTTCCCTATGATCAGCAACACTCAACAAGCAATATAGTCGACCAAAATTCATATCCTAACAAGACTAACATAGTAACATGTTGAAATTACTCTCATAAGCCTTGTATATATTATTAAGGAATTTAATTGAACCGATCTGAAATAAAGAACTAAATACAACATAAATCGAGCTACGAAATGACACCGTGAAAGTGCATGTACTTGAATCTAAATTACTCTAAATTATTGTTCATTGATATCATGTTGTTCCCTTCACATCTTTCTACTAAATCTTTTATATCTATATTAAGGCTTTTAATATTTTCCCTCGCAATTCAAACCAGATAACTAGTGATGATGAATTTGAAAGCAATTAATAAGCTTAATTATATGCTTTTGACTCAATTAATCTTTTTAGCAATCATCACGCCACTTAAGTTAGTTGAGATAGTGATAGTTTTAGTGAGTGGTGGTGTCATTTTCTGGACTTAAGCCTGAGTTTCATCTTTCTCTCTTTTGAGAAACCATTGAAAAATGAGTTCTACTGCTAAATCTGACATGAAATCACTCAAAGTCAAGATGTTCATTACAAACACAACAATTTGGCACTTTAAAAATATCATGATTCAGTCCATAATTAAATGATTCTTCAAGACATATGATGAGCCTGAATTGAATTGAATTTACTACATGAATATATAATTATCTTTTAATTTTTACAAATTTAATCCAGGTTTCCTACATAAATTCCTTCCATTTAAGATCACTATTCCCTTAAGTAAAACTAGAGACCTTTGTTACATCACAATCATACAAGAATATCATCTTCTCAATTTTTTATTAAATAAATCCTCTTTTTAGAATATTAATTTTGAACTACTGATACTCACATGAACCTAATTAACAACACATCACTTTGAATACAAAGGACTTATAAGTAATCCCTAACTAATAACTCAAGAGTTTGTTCTCTAATTTAATAAGTGGATGATGGAAAATGAAAATAAAAATCTTAAAAGAGCTAAAACTAGACCAATTGATCAATTGAGTAATTTAATATCTCAACTAATTTAATTAATTGTTGAAGTGGCAGTAAACTATTGAAAAAAAATACAGATAACGTGGCGTTACTCTTTCGTACAATTTTTTTTCTTAATGTAATTTATTATTGAGTTTGCTACCAAACATATTTATTGTCTTTTACACATTTTTAAGTACCTAACGATATAATTGATATTAGAATACTAATTAATCAAAGGCCAGCTGTATATTTACATTAGTCTACAATCCATACAATATTTTAATCATTGTTGAAACTTTCGCAGGCAAAACAAAAATGAAATGAAAACCTAAAGCAATAATTATGAAATTCTACTATTTAAGATCAATAAAGTTGACCACCTGAGCAACTTATCCGCCTCCGTTTCATCGGAAACACTTGCCGGAAACCACCATTCGATGCAGCTACATGCCACTCATCTAACACAATCCCTTCCAACTCAAACTGTTGTACCAGCCCACTAGACCCATCATCATACAAACACCCTTCCGAGAGCCCACCAAGATCACGACCCTGTGGCTTAACTTTCCGACGACCAGCCCCAACCGGAACGTTCCTAAGTGCCCCACCTGCCGTCCAATACCTCTGACAACCTTTACAGAAATGTCTGGGCTGGTTAACGTTGTAGTTATTGAAGTAACAAAATTTAGTCTCCATGCTCTTGCATCTAGGGCATGGTATGATCTTATCTGGCCTCTTGGAAACCGTTGGATGATGATGATGATTATCTTCTTTGTTTTGCTCTTCTTTTACTACTTGTCTTCCATGCAACGTAATTGTTTTCCCAAATAGCTTGATTCCTTGACCCTCAGCTTCTTGGCCAGCCATAACCATTTAGAGAAAGGAGAGTAGTTTCTTGGGGTTGGGGTGAAAGGGTGTTTTCCAGAGTGGTTTGTATAAATATATGACGAGGAAAAAGTGGGAAAAGTGCTAGGAATTGAAAAGGAAAAAGAAAGGACCATGTGAAGGAAGTACCCGTCAAGGACAAGAACAAAGTAGGTGGCGTGGAAAAGATGATGATCAGCTTTTTGTCCACATCATTACTCCACGTAATCAAATATTCAAGATAAAAAATAAAAAATGGGGGTTGGGGGGGGGGGGAATAAAGAGATTGTTCAAAATATGGGTCCTAATCCTTGGTAGGTTTGCTAACAAAAATGTCAAAAGTGGTGGAGAATTAGAGCATAAAGAGATAAAGTTTTGGTTCTAATGGAAATATACATATAAAATATAGATATGATAAAAAAGCTTAAGCTTTCTGAGTTAGGGTTTGAAAATCTAGAATTTTACTTTTCTTTGTTTTCTTTTGTAAGATTATAATAAATCTAAGAAAAAGAGATTTCTTTTTTCCAAAAGGTAAAAGAAAAGAGTGAATTCCACTACTAGATGCATGAAATGATGGGTACATGCTGATCAATGGTTTCTAGTGAATTCCACTACTAGATGCATGAAATGATGGGTACATGCTGATCAATGGTTTCTTTTTCTTATAAAAGTAAAAAATAAAGCATAAGCACTTGGGTCTTCTCAAGAAATATCCTTTTTCTTTTCTCACTAGGAGCTACTGTGAGGTTTGGTAAGGGTGTATTTTTATTATTTGTCACGACACTCGAACTTAAACCCTTAAGATTTTAGAATTGTCATTTTTACTAACAACATCGAAACATTATTAATAATCTATAAAGTTGGATATAGATAATCATGTATTCAATTGCAAAACTGGTTTTTTGGCTTAAACATGCATCGCATGCTGCATCTTTTTGCAGGCTGCAATGGACGTTGATGATAAATTTGTTGCAAATATTTTCTTTTTCCAAGGGAAAAGTAGTTTTGATATGGGCTTAATCTATTCCTTTTATTTATTAATAAAGGAATCTTATTAAATTAATGCAAAAGTTGCCTCATAATTTCCACACTTTTTCCAATTATATAATGTAGACAAATAAGCATTTTCGTTTATTTTAGTTGGAAAAAGAAAGATGTACTTCTTCTTTTCAATGCTTTGGAAGTCTCTCTTTTTATTAATTATTCAAAAAGATTTAAAGAAATATATATACATCTTTATAGGGACACCCATCTATTAAGCTCATTGTTTTTCTTTTCACTTCTTTTATCTTACTAAAGAAATTTCTAGGGGAAAACACCCATAAAGTGGAAAGAATAACTTATGGTTTCTTCTATGTTTCTTTTGACATTTTTATGCAACAATAAATCATTTCCTAGTGACTTCCTTGTGACGGCAAAGAAAATTGTAGGGCTAAGATGAAAATTTGTGGATTTGAAACCATTTTATTCAAAAGATAAAAGAGTGACCGACCTCCTTAATCAGGTTGTATAAGATATATATATTTATGGAGATGAAATTAAAGATTTAGTACCATGTTGCTTGTTATTTTGGTTCTTGATTATATCAAGTTGCTTTAATAAAAGTGAATCAATTAAGAAAGTCTCTAGTCTACTCTTTACTTTATTGCTTTATTTAAAAGTAAATTCTTTTTAATTTTTTTTTTCTTCCCTTTACCAATCAGCGCTACTTCTGGGTAGTTTGGGAGCTTTTGTTTAGACAAAAGCAAAAACCATAGACTTAATATAATAAAACAAAGTTGATAAACCTGATCTAGAATCTAGATGGATGCATGTTGTTTTTCAATCTTTTGTTTGTGAGAAATTTATACATTTGTTAACACATAGTAACCAAAGCCAAACCTGGTTGAACCAATATCTCAACTTTGTCCACCCATGGCAATGGCTCGAACAAAAAGAGGCTTTAATTCAAAGACAGATATGGAGAGCTCCATACCTGTTGCAGCAAAAACTATTTTAGCTTTTAACATAGGAAGGTTGGCCTCAATTTTCGTCAACTCTTTATTTATTTATATTTGATGCCGGTGGATCTTATCCCTTTATTCTCGGTAGAGAAAAGAAGAAAAAAAGGCATATTAAATGGCATATTAAAACATATATGAAGTACCATATGACAGATTAACCAAAGGCAAGAAGAAAACCCAATATTCTAATCATTTTCCTTTATCTTGAAAGATTCCAAGAGACTTTATTGGTCTAGTTTGTGAAGATTAACAATAAAACAAGAACACTAAAAATTTTAGATTAAAAAAATAAGACATTGAACATTTCAATGCCAAACACAAAGAAAGCAGTGATTCAAACCCAAGCAATTAGCAGGCACTGCTCTGTTTTTGCAGCCGTTGAAAACTGCCTTTAAGATAACACTTTCAAGCAAGACAGACAGGCAATTGCAATAATTATTTATTTCCTGCATAAACTGGCAAGATCCTTGTTCTAAAGACGATGATAGGCTCTGCCGTTTCCTTCTATTTGATGGCCAAAATTAGATGCTTTTCTTAGACATGTCAACCGAAGAACATAACAATTGCAAGAAAAGTAATGGACAAAAAAATGTAAATGATAATGATGGGTGTATTGAAACAAATGAAAAGTAATGGACAAAATATGTTATAGACTGGATACTAAAATCCTTAAATACCTGTTCGAAACATTAAACATTCAAAAAATGAATGCAAACGATTGCTACAAGGTACAAGATGAGTGCCACTAACTAATTACAAGAAGAAACAAGGATTATACACATGTCAAAAAGACTCACCCAATTGTGAAAAATACTCAATGGAGACTGGCAGGATTTACTTGCAATTATCTTATGCATCCATGTTCCAAAATAATTAATTGTCGCTCCAGTTATCATCATCTTCACCGTCATCACTCCCAACAGCCTGAACAAGTTTCCTAATAGTTAATTTAATGCTTCAATTCATAATAAAACAAATGGAAAGAAATGGTGAAAGAGGAAAATTGGAAACCTGACGGATTGCATTTGCTTTCTGCAAAATCGTGATGACTGAGACATTGGTGGGGACACCAGAAGTACCAGATGGTTTTGCAGTGACCGTGGGTCTTAGGTTAAGAGACTGAAATAACAAAGAATACAAAGCAAGTGAATGAATTGTACTCCAATTTTTTGCAACAGCCAGTATTATGCTTGATACATGACACTGCACATTTATATATGGATTCCCCTAATTCAAAACAGTTAAACAAAATCCAACTGCTAGCATGAAGATATCATAGCAGTATCAAGATATTCACAAACAAAGAAGAAACACAAAATATGCTCAAAACAACACCAATGGACTCCGGCAGTTTAGCTTGTTCCCATGCCAAAGGCACTTATTTTTCTTTTCTCCTTTCTATAGGAGAAAGAGAGGAATAGTAGAGGGAAGCTCTTATATCTCAAAACAATCGCAATGGCAGATGAAATCATTATTTTAAATTTGATATCTTTTTATAATGTAAACCATGAAACTATGACAATATTTTAGAAGTATTTACATAGCTATTTTCTGCTTATATTCCTATTCCTTTCTGGAATTTGATCAAAGAAATTGTTTCTTCAAAGAACTAAAAATTCTCATCTACAAAAGTATATCCAAAGTAAAGGAATGACTACTTACTTTACTTCTGATCTGATGCAAGAATTCTTCCTTCTCATCCACCCCTTGGCCACTAATCTGCTGGTTTGCCTCTTTCTGCCTATTCAACTTCTCTTCGTCCACCTAATGCATGCACAATTTTGATGATTTATATACAAGGAGTTTCGACTTCACAATAATTTTCAATTTCCTCAAAAAAATTGACAACACTGATAAAATACCTTCTTTTCTGGTTTTAATGCAATTGCATCATCTATTTGTTGTTGATTAAATGAGGGTGATTTGGGCTTCTGAGAGACGGTAGATCCTAAAAGTTTCAGATCAAGCTCATGTCTGAGTGACTCTGATAATGCATGTTGTCTTTCTTCGGCCTCATCAACGCAGGGTTTTGAAACCCGCCATTGTGCAGGAGGATGTGGTGGAGGTACTGATGTGAGGTCCATCGTATTTTTCAATTCTAGATGTTTTTTTTTATTGGAATTGCTTTTGGTTTCATCCTGTAGTACAGGGTTAATAGTATCAAAACTTGGGAGATCAGGCAACACAAATAGAGATGGTTCTGCACCACTCCCATGAACTACACTTTTGTTTCCCCCATTAACATGGATACTATTGATGGCAGCTTCCCTAATTTGTAAAGAGCTTGAAATAGATTCCATTGATGACAATCTGCTTAATGCATCATACAGCTCAGGGTCCTTGCTTTCAGGGGTTTCTCCAGATTCCCATTGCTCAGAATTTGACTCAGAGCAATGACTAAGACAATCATCTGACATGTAAGGGCCTGATCTGCAGAAAGTGTCATCATCAGAGTCTGAAGCAACATCATGCACGGGAATGGCAGGCACTGGGACCAATTGGAAAGCAGGAAACATATCCCTAACGCTTTCCTGATAATGGTTCGCATCAGGAAATTGCAATCTGAGTTTAGAAGTCTCAAATCCATCTATGGGGTTGAAAGATATTTTCATATGTTCAAGTGGTGGAGAAGAAGTAAGCGAATTTACAGGAGATCCATTTCCATTCTGCTGACTGAAGGTTGTCCAAGGAATTTCCTGATTTGAGGTGCTCTGTTGCCCATTCCTCTGCTCAGACACCCCAGTTTTAGTAGAAGTGGCTGGTTCAGATTCAACGTCATGGTTAATCGACACTTTTCTGTGAAAACCATTTACATGTAACTTATGACCAAGTCCAAACATACTAGATGAGTTGTCATCATTCTCCTCATCAGATTCGATAGATGCAGCTCTAACATTAGGATTGACTGGGTGCTTGTTTCCGTGTGAGAATGAAGAGTTTAAGCTCAAGCCAACACCATTAAAATTATCAAGACTACTATTACGATGAGAAGTATCAGGTTTTTCAAGGTTAGCATCTAAATCAGCAATCGGAAGGGAAGTTTTCTCACTACATGAACCAGGAACCTTCTCAGTACTTTCTGCATTCTCAACAGCTTTTCTTGAATTTCCTTTGGGTCCATCGTGCAAAGCCACAACAGTTAGATTTTGAGGACCAAATGCCTCACTAGTTTTGGCTGCAGAGCCCTGCCCTGTAGTTGATACAGTAAAATCAGGAGGTTTTGATGGCTGAAGTCCCAAAAGACCACCATTTGTCCAGAACCCTACTGAATTCACACCACAAAATTCTCTATGGGAGTTTTGAGAGTCCCTCACACTGTTTATGATTCTATCACTAGCTGGATTAGAAACTGAAGAGCCAGAGGATGATGATGGATGACTGATGACAGATTCCACTTGTGAAATTTTATGAATTTCATCACTTGTGCATAAATCAGTATAGGGAAAATTGTCAGGATCAGAAGATTTCCCTGAGATTTGCAGCATCTGCTCACTGGCAAAATTCTGTGAGGAAATTGGATCAGGTAAACTTGTGGAGATCCCATTGCTTGCAATGATATTGGATGAGGCAAAGGATTCAAATGGATCATTGCTGACAGATTCCACTTGTGAATTTTTTTGAATTTCATCACTCATGTATAAATCAGTACAGGGTAAATTGTCAGTATCAGAAGATTTCCCTGAGATTTGCAACATATGTTCACTGGCAAAATTCTGTGAGGAAACTGGATCAGGTAAACTCGTGGAGATCCCATTGCTTGAAATGATATTGGATGAGGCAGAGGATTCAAATGGATCACTAATGACAGATTCCACTTGTGAATTTTTATGAATTTCACCACTCATGTATAAATCAGTATAGGGAAAATTGTCAGGATCAGAAGATTTCCCTGAGATTTGCAGCATCTGCTCACTGGCAAAATTCTGTGAGGAAATTGGATCAGGTAAACTTGTGGAGATCCCATTGCTTGCAATGATATTGGATGAGGCAGAGGATTCAAATGGATCATTGATGACAGATTCCCCTTGTGAATTTTTTTGAATTTCATCACTCATGTATAAATCAGTACAGGGTAAATTGTCAGTATCAGAAGATTTCCCTGAGATTTGCAACATATGTTCACTGGCAAAATTCTGCGAGGAAACTGGATCAGGTAAACTCGTGGAGATCTCATCGCTTAAAATGATATTGGATGAGGCAGAGGATTCAAATGGATTACTGATGACAGATTCCACTTGTGAATTTTCATGAATTTCATCACTCATGTATAAACCAGAATGGGATAAATTGTCAGGATCAGAAGATTTCCCTAAGATTTGCAACATCTGCTCACTGGCAAAATTCGCTGTGGGAACTGGATCAGGTAAACTCATGGAGATCTCATTGCTTGAAATGATATTGGATGAGGCAGAGGATTCAATTATAGATTGATGATGGTCTGAATTATCATCTGCAACCGCCAGTATCCCATCTTCTCTGTTCTTATCGTTAACACGGCTAGCACCATCATTCTGCTCCACTTCGCATTTTGTTTGGCATTCAACAACTTTTTCAGACCACTGTTCCACTTTTCGTTTTGTATGGCACTGGCACCCTATATCATTTTCAGATTCTGATTCTATTGTGTTCAGTGCATCCATGTAATATTCTGGTTCACTTTCAATTTCGTAATTTTGGTTCTCAATAGAACTTGATTGGACAGAATCCGTGTGATTGGATGGGATATCCATTTGGTCACCATCTCCAATATTGGCAACTCCAGTTTCCTGCACATCTACGTCAAAGTTCATCTCTGGAACTTCACCTCTGTCCCAATTTCCTGCTTTGGACTCCACTATTTCTGCTTTTTCATCCCACGTTAAATAAGATGGACTTGGAGAAATCTGCTCTTGTGATGAACTAACTGAAAAGTTATCATCTATAACCCGAGTTTGTTGAACAGGAAAATCTGAACCAAGGGTATCAGTTTCATGCATCAACCTTGAAGAAAGTTCCTTGGGTTCGTGTTCCTCAGGAAGCATGGATGAACCCAGTTCAGAAACAGATTCATTATATCCAGAGCCAGTTCTTGAATCAAATGAACTGGAATGCTCTCCCACTTCAGATTTCAGTGCCATGTCAACTGTAGATGCAGTTTGCGAGGAAGAAATTCGCCCATCATCAACCGGAGAAGTAAACTGCATTCTGCATTGTCAGATTTCATGTAACCTTCAATTATATAGAGCTTTTCTCAATGCAATAAGTCATATGCAAATGCACATACATTTGTGCTGATATGCTTGTCTGTGAGACTGAGAGTGCACATATGCATTTCTACAGATATACATGTAAAATACCTGCCACTATGATTCAATAATGATGCACCACGTGATAGTTTGCTACTCCTGTGAGACGATCTTCTTTTCTGTTCAAGATTCACAATTTTAATTCAGAATTAATTCCAAATTGAAGAACACCTAGACTATTCAGTTGGAACAAGAGCCTGAAAAGGTTATGCATGCATGAAGTGTACGTCCACATATAGGAGCCCCATAAACAAATACACTCCTAGTATTGTGGAGTGAAGAATTTAATTTGACAAAAGAGTAAACTAATTAATTACTTGATTAACATGAATTGAGAGTCAATACATGTGAAAATTGATTGAAAGGTAGATAAATGCTTCCCAAGATATCAAGATTCTATGCCTGGATGGGTAATGATACCTTGCTTTTACGAGTCTTCCTATTTCTTGGGTCTTTCTCAGCATCTTCTTCTATGGAGATACCTGATGCTTTCTTGAAGTAAGTTGGATCTGAATATCTCTTCAAACAAGATCCAGGGCCACCAGCATCAAATCTGATTGCAAAGCAGAAGTAAGAATTCAAAACAACACACAAACACACCGAACACACATAGACACGCACATGCATGTGCGCATGCACACACAGACACACACACACAACAAACCCATTGCTTGAACATGTTTTTAATTGCAAAAAAGGGGGAGTGGATGTATACTTGTCAAGCAAGTGCAGAGGTGGAGGGTCACGACAAACTTCATAGGAATCCATAATAAAACGTGGCAAGTCATTGGAGATGAAATGATTTTTCTCATTGAGCATGCGAGGATGCCACTGGGAACCTGTACAACAAGGGCAACTGCTTTCCATAAAGATTTCAATAGAAAGATAAAAGTTTCCAATAGCTAATACAAAAGATCCAAACTTGAAACTAGTTTGTGTGTAATTAAGAAAGAAACAATGTTGTTCTCCTTGTTTCGTGATTCCTAAACATAAGGTGTATTATACGCAATGTTCTGCAAAGAAAATAACAGATATTTATATACAACTACAAAAAAAGAAAAGAAAGAAAGATAAAATTGATAGAGCAAACATTTTGAAACATTTCAAGGTCCATTATTATGGAATAAATGTAAACCTTCCAAGGACTTGAATGAATAAGCATTTTTCCTATCGATTATGTTTCCAATGTCATAGATCTACTTTCAATATAGTGGTCTTGGTACCTGAAAACTGCTACAAGTGTCAGCAGCAACTAATAAGTGATGCTACCTGATTGACTACAACTGAGGTCCTTGAAATCAAGTTCATGTTGACTATTTGAAATTCAATAAATAAGATGTCTTTCAGCAATAATCTCATCTATACTAGTGAAATTAGAGACTATGTCTCGAACCATACTCAGGTAACAAATAAAATGCCAGAAGACAAAAGCATAAAAGCATACTACATCACTAAAACAGATAAGATGAAAAAAAGTATGTACCAAATTCAGGCATCTCTTTAACAGTAAAAACAATGTAAAAGAAACATTATATACCGAGAAACATCAGAGGCTTTCCGAGCAAAAGACATGTACAGAGGCCATACCAGCTGTGTAGGCAAAGTGTATATGACTTGTTTGGGAAAGAACAGCCTTCTCAAGGGGCGGAAGCGCGGCTTCAATCCGCTGCACACGAACTGTCAATTTATGACTTCTAGAAGCTGTGCTCATTACTTGCTCTTGTAATCCATGAAAAACCTCAGCTGCAAATCTACAGTATAACAACCGAATCACACCAGTTAATTACGGCCGTTCAAACAAATAATTCAAATTCAAAAACCTAAGAAGTTAGAGAAGCAATACGAATATTCTATAAACATAACGAGCCACTAATACAAGCCTTTGCCTTTCAATTCGTACTAATTCTTAGCATGCAAGCAAACAAAGTAACAATTTCAAATTGAAAAATCCAATAAACCGAATAAAAAAAGTATAAACATACTCAGCTAGGTCGCCTAATTGCCGTAAGATCCCGACTAGACCGGCAACGACGACGCCATCGAGAACAGCTTTAGGATCTTCCCTCATAGCTTCCTTGTAAAGCTCCGGCTTACCAAGCCGATACTCGTTCCTTACTTCAGCTCTAACCAGAGGCATTTTCGAAATTTCTCTCAAGAAATTCAAAAGAAAAAAAAATGAAAATAACAGTGTATTGATTGAATTAAAAAGAAAAAGAATGAGACTATAAAATGTTTCAATGTAATTTGTTGTGGTATTGCTAAATAGTGGAAAAAATAGTAGGTGGAGAGATTGGAGCTATCTTAACTAACTTCTGAAAGAGAAAGAAAGGGAAGATGAAGAAGATGAAGACGACATTGCCCACACTGCAAGGCATTCTCTCCAAGTCATTTTGTTACTACAGCCTACAGGCGAAAGGCCAGATTTTGTTTGGTCGAAAGTACGGGATTGGCCTTCTATTTTCAATGAAATGACGTGCGTGTCCCCGGGTGAAATCTCGTATGCATATAATAAGGTTAAATTCTTCTATTAGTCTATCTGTTATGCATAAGTTATTAATTTAGTCCCTATACTCCAATTGATCAATTTCAACCTTTTATTTTTTGAATTCTGAAATTTCACTCCTGAGCATTCTGGTTGTAGTCAAATGGTAATTATTAGATCGTTAATTAAAAATAATGTGGCTTTTTTACAAGCATCATGCGGAAAATAACGAGCTGATATGATATTATATATGTGATAATATATTTGTCACATAAGATTTTGAAAATAAAAAAATTAACTTAATGAATTTAGTGCATATTATTTTATGTCAATATTAAAATTTCAAAATTCGAAAAGTACAGCATTAAAAATATCAATTAGAGAATAGAGACTAAATATGCAACTTATGCATAATACAAGCACTAATTATGAAATTTGACTAATTATTGAGGGACTGTCAACATGATAAATAAGTTAAATGAATAACTCCTTTTTCACACTCATAAAAAGTTCTAAAAAAAAAAACAAGTTGATGGATAATTATGTAAAATTATATGGATTTTTATATTATCTTTGTATTTTTGGATCTAAAGTTATTAACTACACCTGCACATTAGTTTAAAAAAAAACTGTATGTTGTCAGTGAGTAAATTTAAATTATGGAAAGAGAAATTGTTACATGTTAAGGGGATGCGAGGGCTTTTGTATGGTAATTCTTGTCCATGCTTTTTAATGATTTAAACCCCAGATCAAAGCCGAAAGGAAAAGAAAATTATGTGTCAGGTTCGTAGTAGCTGCCTCATCGGCCTACAGCTTAGTTAACCTAATTTCAGTATTTCAGTGTAACTCTATCCAAATCATATTTATATTAAAATAAATTTACTAAGTTTACCTTAATTAATTCTATGCAACTCATTCATTTTAAAAACGTTTGACGAAATTTATATGTAATTCTATTTTACCTTTTATAAACGATGTTGCTTTATGACTAATTTAGTAAATTTATAA
The DNA here is from genome assembly GCF_007990345.1 of Gossypium hirsutum. NCBI lineage: Eukaryota > Viridiplantae > Streptophyta > Magnoliopsida > Malvales > Malvaceae > Gossypium > Gossypium hirsutum. The sequence continues at coordinate 3,325,487 of NC_053446.1, read as the reverse complement.
TTAAAAAATAAATTATTTACGTCTATAATAGACTAGATCATGGGTTGGGTCACCGACTCAAATTTAAAAATCCGTCGAAAAAGTAGGAGAGTTTAGACAAAAATATAGACTCACAAAATAGGTTTATTTTTTTTACTACTATTTTGTTGTTATTGTTTGAATATTTTTTAACTCTTATTTTATTAAATATGTATCAATTAGTTTTTTTTCTTCACCCTTACTTGAATTTTAATTAAATAACTTTTTGAATATTTTTATTTAAATTTAATTATAAAAATATATAAATAATAATATGAAATTATATATGTTATTATTACAATATTATGAATTATTAAAAAAGAAATAGAGGTACAACCAATTTTTTTTTACCAAATATTACACGGTTATTTTCTTTTTTGCTAAAATGAGGTAAAATAATATATTTGTTTGTGTTAATAAACCAAATGTAAATTAAAATAATATTTACTTTGTTATATTTTTAATTAATATAATTTATTTTTTAATTTTAATTCAAAAAATGGGACTACTTTAAAAATAACTAAAAAAACAGAAATATTTTAGAAATTAAATAAATATCATAGAACTCAATGTTTTAATATATACTTTCGTTTCTTCTTTTATATTATATATATATGATATATATGATATGTGTATGTATGCTATCATATATATAATAAACAAAAAAATTAAAGCAATTTAAATTAAATTATTATGTGATGCGATTAATAGGGTATATAATATGGTAATTAAATTAAATTAAAATGTTATATAATATAATTAAATTAAGTTAATAGTGGGTCCATAATTATAGGCTAAAAGTTTCTTAAAAAGTTAAATCAATGTTTTATTTATAAATGTAATTTTAATATAATTCTTATTTATAATTGTTAGAAATTGTATTTTTTTATACTCTTTAAATGTTTACCTAAATTATGATATGATATATATATTTAAATGATTCACATCATATATTTGCTATATTTAAAAATAAATAAATATAAAATAGAAATATTATTATTAATGGTAAAAAAAATCATATTTAAAATTCAATTTAGAAAACGAGACCTCTATCTAAAAAAGCGTTAGCCTTAACTAAATAATCCGGTCGTTCATCGTGAGATTCGGCAGTTTATATTTGGAAGAGGCTGTGATAAAGCTAGATGGACCCTTAAATTTAAATAAGTTTTCATCAATATTTTTAAGAGAAGATTGACTACTAAAGACTAAGGAAAACCCTTAAAATAGTCCTCAACTTTCTCCTTTTTACACTTTCCACCCTCACAATATCACAATCACATCGTTGGCATCCTCAATTTCTGCTAAGCAAACTGAACATTATTAATAAAAAAACACCGACTAAAAAGATCGGGATCATTCATATTATTATTGTCACTGGTGGGGATGGGATGAGTGAGATCCAACTATGGCGATTTCACAAGGAATGGTCGGATAAAACCATGGCAAAACACCCACCCATGAAACCCACAATATATGTGTCTTATTAGAAGGACGCTACCTCTATAATGCAACCTTTGTCCTATATTATTATTCTCTTATCCTCAAAACTGTGCCATTGTTGTCCTTTGGTCATACGAGAACCAATTAGCTACAAATCTATCTGCACCATTTTTAATGTAAACCAGCTGGAATTTTTTTTCATCACTAAATTTGTACTATAATTATTGTCGCATTAAATTCAGATAGCAAATAAAATGGAAACCATTTGCTCAAACTTTACGACATAGTTTCAGTTAAATGGAAATTATTATATCACTTTGTCCAAATAACAGCATTGGAAAAGAAAATTCCTGTGGGAAAGAGCAAGAATCTAGTTAATGTAGAGGTGAGTCAAAGTCATAATACCACCATTTGGTGATTCAGAACGTGTGTACTCGAATTCACAAAATGGTGATTGTTGATAACCCATCGAAAGAGAACGGCACACCAGTTTTGGGCTCATAGAAATGAATCAAGGCTTCACTATAAATTCACTATTAACGTCATCCCTCATCCACAAAGCAACAAAACCCTTAAACGCCACTGCAACAAACATGCCTTGCTCTTTGCCTGAATTTTCACTTCCCTTAATCACTATTTTCTTTTTAGTCTTTGGTGCTTCGAATGTAGCCAATGCCATCGTTCCACCCTCTAGTACTTTCAAGTATGTAAACGAAGGTGAGTTTGGAGAATCCAGTGTTGAGTATTTGGCAGACTATCGTCCTCTACTCACTTACTTATTCCCATTCCAATTATGCTTCTATAACACCACTCCTAATGCTTTCACCTTAGCACTAAGAATGGGCAGTCCCCGATCCGAGTCAATAGTGAGGTGGGTTTGGGAAGCCAACCGAGGAAGGCTTGTTCGTGAAAACGCCACACTAACTTTCGGGTCTGACGGAAACCTAGTGCTAGCCGATGCTGATGGCACTGTAGCATGGCAAACGGCCACTGCCAACAAGGGTGTTGTGGGATTGAAGATACTCCCAAATGGTAACTTGGTTTTGTATGATAAGAAAGGCAAATTTATTTGGCAGAGTTTTGACCACCCGACAGACACGCTTTTGGTGGGCCAAACCCTGAGATCCAATGGTCCAAACAAGCTTGTTAGCCGCATGTCTATTGCCGATGGCTCCGCAGGACCTTACAGGTTTGTTATGGAGCAGAGGTTTTTAAAGATGTACTACAAAACCAAGAATTCAGCATCGCCTTTGCTCTATCATAGGTCCGAAGAGTTTGTGGGCAAGGTTCTTTAGCAAATTCCTTAAATTTTACTGCAAACCTGAGACCGAGCAAGCTTATACTTTCGAGCTGGGGTTCACATTTGATATGAAAGGCTCTACTAGTTCAGGAACCTACATTTTTTCAAGGCCTAAATACAATAGCACTTATTCTTTGCTTCGAGTGGAACCAGATGGTAACCTTAAGAGCTACACATTCAATGAAAATGTTGATTGGGGAGCTTGGGAGACCACGTTTAAACTTTTTGATGGTGATGATCATGAAAGCCTGTGCAACCTACCAAAGAAGTGCGGTTCACTAGGAATTTGTGATGACAATCAATGTGTGGCATGTCCAAAGCCAAAAGGTTTGACAGGGTGGAGCCAAAGCTGTGCCCCACCGGCATTATTGCCATGTAAAAGTGCTGCTAACGTGGGTTATTATAAAGTCGTAGGTATTGAGCATTTCACTAGCAAATATACAGAAGGAGATGGCCCCATGAAGTTGAATGATTGTAGAGTTAAATGCAGTAATGATTGTGGGTGCTTAGGGTTCTTCTACAGGGAGGAATCCTCCAAATGTTTGCTGGTTCCTGAGCTTGGTACTTTGGTTAAGGTAACCAATCTTGCTCATGATGCCTAAATCAAGATGCCAAAGTAGATTTCTCTGTTTGGAAGCAGGAAGCTTGAACACACACACAGTCGAATATATATTTGTAAAATTAAACAACCAAATCTTTGTTGATTTTCTTGTCCAATAAGGCAATAACAATGTATGTAAGCCATCTGTTTGTCAAATATACCTCAGTTGCTCACCTTACCTATGCATACTTATTTAAGCTACTTAATTAATTCATTTCATCCTATCATATAAAACATGTCTAAAACATACACCAATAATCATATACATTCTACCTATCAACTTTAACATTTCATCCTATAATTTTTTGTCAAGAATGCATGTAATACTTTAACCATACCAATTCACCTATTTAAGCATCACAACATGCTTAAAACATGCCTATACCAACAAGACACTAATCATTTATGCCACATTTCCATTCTAAAATTACATAATTATAGCATATCATCTATACCAACATTAAAACATATAATCAAATTATGTCAACTTCCATCTGCCAATTTTGCAAAACATAATTATAAGCATTATTAGCTTCTAACTCAAACATCCCAAACTTAGCAAAATACAAGAGACTCCACCAAGTACATGCTCTGTTATATACTATCACTATTCATATTCAATTTTATATATTAATTAATTTATACAACTTTCTATACTATTCAATTCATTCCTTGTCTCGATATTCACTTTCACCCTTAGCATTTTCAACTCAATACCTATTAGTAGTTTGTCTTAACGTTATATAATGCAATATATCATGAATTTGTTTTAGCTAAAATTAGTTTCGGGTCATAGAAATACAAAGCAAAAGCTTGCGTCACTCGTCGTCGACTCGTGTCTTTTATTTCCCTTTCAACAATCCTGCATCGTCTTTAGCTAAGAATAATAATTCAGTAATAGTATAATCAAGTTCTATCCAAATCACATTCAATTACAAAGTCATTCATATTTTGTAAATTATTTAATTTAGTCTTTTATCTCGATAATCAATCAAATTCACACCAATATGATTCTATCAGTCATAATCATCTATTAATTCATTAAATATCTCAAATTACTATTCATCATATTCAATTTATCATTTCTTTACGATTTAGTCCATATCTCACCTTTTGTACCAAGTTCCAAACAATTCAATTTATTATTAAACATACATAAATTCATAATTAAAGTATATAACAATTTAAATAAAATCATACCACAAGAACTTATTTGGTTAAATCAGCAAGCAAGTTGAATTGCAATGACTAATTGATAATTTTGCATTTACCTCGGTTATTTTCGATTTGGTCCATTTTCTGATCTATACAATTATTCAATTCAATTTATCAATTTCAAACCTCTTATATCATCCTATTATATTCATATGTCAGTTCAATTATAAATCCTTAGTCCTCGAACCTTGGAAATGAGGTCTCAAACCCGTAATTTTCGGCACAACTAGAAATTAGGTCGTTACAATTAAGGTTCCTCTTGGACTATATTTCTTGGAGAATATCCCTTATCATAAGTATTAGGAATCTCCAAATGATATGGTTCGACCCTTGGAGCTAGTCTGAACAATGACATATGTAGCACTCTACCTTACAACTTATGAATATCCAACATATAGTTGACTCTTGAGTACATTGAGGGAATCTCTGACATCAAGGACCTTAAGTATAGTAAGTGGGATAGGTGCCAAGAATTTTTTATTTTTTTAAATTCTCTAGCATTGTGGAGCTCAAAGTACAGTAATCTTGAAAGGACCTGAATTGTCCAATAATGATGGAATGTTTGGTTGATATGTATGTATTGCAATAACCAATGCGCTTGCGTGATTTGAAACCTTGTATCCAATATTAAACATATTTTCAACCTCCACCAACAACTCCATAGCAACATCCCTATTTCTTGATGCCCAAACACCATTGCTTCAATATCATAATTTTCATTGAGATCTACCGCAATATATATACACCCCCTTCTAATAGACCTCAAAAATTTATACTTCATGAAGGAGATGCACTTAGTACTACTGGCCTAGATTTTTCTTAAGATCCTCCTTCTCATGTTGTTCAAGCAAGCATCACTCTTAAAGTCATGTTGAACATCGTGTTAGGTTGGAATATGACTCTATCATCAATCGGATACATGTCACTATCCAAATGAATTTGTTCCAAGAATCGAATGCTATCTTAAGGCTGCTAAATAATATATTCCAAATATTACCAAAAACAAAAACTCCAACATTTTGAACGATTCTTAACAATAATGATTCCAACAACCTCATCGCTAACTTACAACATAACTTTCTTATATCATACGTAGAACATATTCAACAGATGTAACACCAATAATAACAATTTCAACATTTTTAGTAACAATGATTCAAATAACTTTAACACTAACTTACTACATCGACAATCATACACAAAAGCACAACTTACTTATACCATATGTAAAACATATTCAACAACTAGAAAACATTAATAAGATGACATTATCTCCCAACAAACTCAGAAATTTACTTTCAATGTTTCATAAACGTAATAATAATGCAAGATTGTCTAAAAAAACTAATTACATCTATAATACTACTAATTTATGTATTATGGAAAATGAACACTTAATTGATTAATTGAGTTATGAAACCTTTACACGTATTATAATTTTTGTAGTAGGATTAAGAATGTGAAAATTTTGAGAATGATTTGAATTTTGTATGATTTTTTACATTTCCTTTACTATAAAACTTTAGAATTTATAAGATAGACTAAGGGCATCGCCTAGCTTAAAGTCAACACTCATAGTTGTCATCTTTTTTGTTAAAAAATAATAATAACGAGCTCGACACCAATAAGATGTTAAGTTCTTATTCCATCACATGACCCATCTTTTCGTACTTGCAAGGTACAAGATTTAGAAGGAAATCATGAAAAGTATTTGTCAGGACCTCGACAAACACTGGTATCAAGTTCATGGTATTATCTTTGGGATAAATATCAAATTTGTACATGAATTTTAGTTCAATGAACAATTTGATACATGATATTTAATTTGGTGCAATTATACACATGAAACTTAAATTGTGATTCATATGTATACATAAAACTTTGATTATGATTCAATTGTACACATTTAAAGAGATGAATACATATGTACGCATTTAAAGAAATGAATATATTATTTATTTTTATATTGGATTAATATAATTGTTTTTGTATGCATTATATCAATCTAAAATGGTGCTAATTCGATAATATTGTTAGTGATTTGTAAAAATTGAATCAAATCAAAATTTTATGTATGAAATCGCACAAAATTAAAATTTGTGTATGTCATTGCACATTGAATCAAAGTTCATGTATAGTTTCTATATTTATCACATTATCTTTTCATCATTACCAAAGATTAGACAATAGATTTTGTACATGTCATTCAACAAAAATAAAGGAATTTGACCCAAAGCGAAACTAGGGGGTGGTAGGGAGAATGGTTTGTATGAAATTGTGATTCCACGTCATTCCTATCTCTTTCCAATAGGAGAATGACAAATCATATTTTTTCTCTTGATTTTCAACTTTTTTTCTCGAGAAAAAATTTAAATCCAACTAAAAATGCTAAAAGTCAAGAGGAAAAATCTGATTTGCCATTCACCTATTGGAAAGGGATATGGATAACGTGGAATCACAGTTTCATACAATCCTTTCCCGGATGATAGGAGCCTTAGTCTCCCAAAAAAAGGTTCAATCATTATAAAAATAATAAAACTACAAATTGATCTATGATAAAATTATATTTTAACCCCCAAATATGAGAAAAAAATATTTAGTCCCTTCAAAAATAATAAAATTATATATTAATATATAATAAAACTACATTTTAATTTTTCAAAAGTTCTATAATTTAATTCTGAGCTCTCCTAAAATAATTTCTACATTTGCCCCTGAGCACCATTCAATAAAATAAAATTACAAAAAAAAAACCTTTTCCTTACACACAATTCAATAAAATATAATAAAAAGTCTAATACCAAAGTCAAAAACCGATTCCACTAAATCTCAAAACAAACAATTGGGTCTTCTAAATATGGAAAGACCCATGCAGTACTTTGTTATTGCCCAAATACGTAAAAGTTGAAATGCTGCATACGAATTGGAATCCAACAAATGGATTTACCAGTAATAGAAACTCATAAGTCAAAGTAGTAAATTAAAAATATTAGATCATAAATAAACGTGAATTGGAAAAGAACATTCCTGTTGGCAAAGAAGGAAAGTAATATGGAAAAGATCAAATGAGAGGTGGGTCAAAGATGGTTTACACGTAATGATGATTGTTGAGTAGCCATCAAAAGGGAACTGCACTGCACATCAGTTTTAAGCTCATAGAATTAAATCAAGACTTACACTATAAATTCACCATCATTTTTCCAAAAATGTTATCCACAAATCAACAAAAATGCCTTGCTCTTTACCTAATTCTTCACTTTCGTTAATCACTATTTTCCTTTTACTCTTCTGTTCTTCGAATGTTGCCAATGCCACTGTTCCACCCTCAAGGACTTTCAAGTACATAAACGAGGGTGAAACAGGAGAATTGAGTGTGGAGTATTTTGCAGACTATCGTGCCCTACCCATTTCCTTATTACCATTCCAATTATGCTTCTATAACACCACTCCTAATGCTTTCACTTTAGGACAAAGAATGGGCTGTCGACGGTCCGAGTCCTTAATGCGGTGGGTCTGGGATGCCAACCGAGGAAGGCCTGTTCGTGAAAACGCCATCTTTAACTTTTGGGTCTAATGGAAATCTAGTGCTAGCCGATGCTGATGGTTCTGTGGCATGACAAACGGGCATAGCCAACAAGGGCGTGGTGGGACTGAAAATACAACAAAACGGTAACTTGGTTTTGTACGATAAGAAAGGCAAATTTATTTGGCAGAGTTTTGACCACCCAACAGATACACTTTTAGTAGGCCAAACCCTGAGATCCAATGGACCAAACAAGCTGGTTAGCCGCACGTCTATTGCCGATGGCTCCGAAGGACCTTACAGCTTTGTTATGGAGCAAAGGTTTTTAAAGATGTACTACAAAACCAAGAATTCACCATTGCCTTTGCTCTATTACAGGCCCTATGAGTTTGGGAATGGGCAAGGTTCCTTAGCAAATCTCAAATTTTACTGCTCACCAGAGTCCGAACAAACTTATGCTTACGAGCTGGGGTTCACATTTGATATGAAAGGCTCTACTAGTTCAGGAACCTACATTTTGTCAAGGCCTAAATACAATAGCACATATTCCATGCTTCGAGTGGAGCCTAAAATCTACACATTCAATGAAAATGTTGAATGGGGAACTTGGGAGAACACGTTTAAACTCTTTGATGGTGATGATTATGAAAGCCTATGCAACCTACCAAGGAAGTGCGGTTCACTAGGAATTTGTGAGGACAATCAATGCGTGGCATGTCCAAAGCCAAAGGGTTTGATGGGGTGGAGCAAAAGCTGTGCTCCGCCGGTATTGTCGCCATGTAAAGGTGGTGATGATAAAGTGGGTTATTACAAAGTCGTGGGTGTTGAGCATTTCACTAACAAATATACAGAAGGAGATGGCCCCATGAAATTGAATGATTGTAGGGTCAAATGCAGCAATGATTGTGGGTGCTTAGGGTTTTTCTACAGGGAGGAATCCTCCAAATGTTTGATGGTTCCTGAGCTAGGTACTCTGGTCAAGGTGACCAATCTTGCTCATGTTGCTTACATCAAGTAGATTTCACTGTTCGAAAATAGGAAGCAAATGAATTTATAATAATAAACAACCAAATCTTGGTTGATTATCTTTATCCAATAACAATGTAATAAGCCACGAATTTGAAATTTTTGAGTTAAATTATGCTAGAAAATGATATATACAAACCCAAGGAAGCCCACGATTGGTTTAACATGGGATCTTAAATTTCCTTCCCTAATTTGGGCTGAAATTTGAATATGATTTGCTTTCAACCAAAGCTTAAATTTTAAAATTAGATAGGAAAACGAGCCCTTGGCTCAGGGACGAACACCCGAGCTGGTAAACGTAAAAAATTATTTATATAATTTTTTAAAGTATAAAATTAAAAATAATTCGGTACCCGTTAAGATAAATATGGTGTATTCAAATATGATATTTTAATATGTTATAAAATATTATTATTATTTGTATTAACAAGTCATATCTATATATATTTATCTGTAATTAGTGTAAAAATAACGATAAAATTAAATATTATAATAATATTATAACATAAAAAAAAACTAAACCCATCTTAGTATATATAAACCTCCATTCAAAATTACTGTTTCGGAATAGTTATATTGATGGGTCGTCGATCATCTTCAAGATTCACTCGAAGACAATTGTAGAAGAGAAGGGCCCCAATTCACGTGAAATTGTTGGTATTTGGGGTTAAATAATTAAAGCAATATTCTAACAATAATAAATAGTAAATAATAATATTGGCAGCTGAAGTGCAGCATATCATCTTCTTCTATTCTTTTCTTTTGAGTGACTAAACACTGCAAATTCCCTCAACCATGTCCCTCTGTCACCGTTCTTGTTCCGGGAATTTCATTTCCTATATTTCCAGACACCAATACCATTCAACGTATTAGAAAATAAATATATAAACTGCTAGTGGATTCAAATTTAATATATTTAGATTATGTTAATAATTGATACACTCTTAGTGTTTTTTTTTTATTCCATAAATTATTTTTAAAATTTATTATGTATTTTTAAAATATTTATTTTTTAATATTTCACTATATTTTTATTAGATATTTGTCAACTCCTAACATTATTCGTAGAGTTTAAAAATTCTATTAACAATGTACAAAATATTTTTTTCATTTAAATTTAGGTCGAAATTTGCTAACTCGGCATATTATTTAGACTGCTTTCATATGACATTATATGTGATTGACAAAAATAGATATGTTAGACAAATTTTGACATGAATTACAAACAACAACGATAGCGATTGGATTAATAATAAATAGGCGAATAAATAAAATGCAAATAAATTAATAAATTCGTGAAATGTGAAAAATATTTAAATTGTTACAATAACGTTTTTGAGATTTTTCATTCTCTTTGTCTATATCCAATGTTTCCAATAACTTATACATCAATTTAATTAGAAAAAAAATATTAAAAATACAATATATTATATATTAATAAAATATAATATAATTTAAGATAAGATATAGAAATTGAACTTAATATTCAAACTTTCTAAATCTTCTACTTTATTATTTTATATAATTTTTTTATTAATCTTCACTTACAATGTGAGTGTACTATCATCTACTTATAATGAAATTAAGAGTAAATTATTTATTTAGTTACTCGAGTTTATCTATATTTCTATTTTGGTCACATTTAAAAATTATTATTTTTGTTACTCCTGTTAGATGAGTTATCAAGTTACTCTATTATTAAATGTCTTTAGTCACTCTATTATTGTAAAATTACAATTTAATTTCGACCCCTAAAAAAGTTTTTTAACTCCGCTCCGGAAAACTTTAAAATCGACTGGATTGGAACCTGACCTGAACCATTCATGCATGCCCACTTATAAAAGAATCCCAAGCTAAGATATACCCCCCACACATTTTGGCCTTTCCTACACCTTTTCTTTTGGGGGTAGGTTCACAGATATCAATTGTATCGTTGAATGCAAGTGTAATTTGCAAAAGCCACCTAATTATATTATGTAATTTAATTTCAAATGTAAAATCTTTCGTAAATTCAATTTTAAATCTCAAAGAATTACATGGTAAGAACAAAATTTCAGTTGTGTATAGCTATGAAATTAGCTAGCCCGACAAAAGGTACCTTCATTTTCAGCACAAATCAATTGCTGAGAGCAACTTTTTTTCCTTCAGAATCACTCTTAAACATGTTATTGATTCCCTTTTCCTTAAAAATGGATATATATTATATTAAAGAGTAAATTGGTCATTCTGTTAAAAATTCCTTTTATTTTTATTGTTAAAACTTAATCTTTATATATCAACATGAGATACATACTATTCCAACAGCATGTCAGTTTTTAATAATATAAATTAATGATTTTTTAAATAAAAAATTTAATTTAATCTTTGATCTAATGTATAATAATTTATTTATTTATTTTCTGAATAAAACAACAAAATACAATTTAATTCTTAATAAAAAATAAATGGTTGCATACAAAGTATTTAAAGGCGCCGATAACAATAATTTTATGTGCACCCTTGGAATCAAATCATAAATTCTAAAAGCCAATTTGGCATTGATAATAGTAGCTAAAATTCCCACTCCAAATTTAGGTGCAGTAAAATATGCTCTCTTTTTTATGGGTGTTTATTTTTAATATGGTGCATTTAATTTTTTTTGTCTTACATTACAGTATTTAATTTCATGTCGTTACTATTTTATACTAACTGTAAGTAAACATATCACTCATAAAAAAAACCCTAAATCTGCAAATCTCAACCAAATAATACAGCTTTGGCTTTTGCTCAACGATAAGAGTGAGATGGATAGATCACATTTTATATTTGCTTTTAGATTTTTTTGCCATTTCAATGGTATGCAAAAAAGGGGAATTGAACGAATGAGACTAAATTCAATACCAAAATTATAAATGCGGCACAATGTTACAAAAGGTATAGTCCCAAAGTCCCAACACCATGATGATACATCACCATTTACTGAGGGTTTTGGACCCCATCTCCCATACATGTCTCTCATTTTTGCATCAAACATATCAACCATAATTTCTTTTTTTTTTCTGCATCCTCATCCTTTTTTATTTCTCTATTAATTAACAAGTCGTTTGGCAGGTTAAGAGGTTTTAATTCGAGTTTCAATCCCCGAATCAGAAACTGAAATGATTTGAACTTATAATTACTTGATTCAAAAAACCCTACTCACAAATATGAGTAACTTCAAATCTAAACTCAAAACAACCTAAAATGATTGGAATCGTCCAAATTAATTCTACCTAAAACTAGCCCCTCCCAGCTAATCGTTTTCAAATTCCATAATATGGTATTTCTTCCCCTAAGGGGATCCTAATGATAGGATAGGTATTAAGTAGAGTTATACAAATCTAAATGACCTGCCCCCTAAAATTGGACATATACTTTGTATATGACAAGTGTCAACAACTCAAATCAACCAAGTTAAAACCATTAAATGGTGATAGGGTCGTAGGCCTAGAAAACCAATGTCACAAGTTTACAGTAACCACAGTATTGTTTATAAAAGAAAAATGGAAGCCTTTGGACCCCATCTGCTTGGAAAAAAGAAAATTGGAAGACCATAAACACCCTTTTAATTCAAATCAGAAACCAAACTGGGTCTCCAATTTCAACTCCCAATTGCAGATGTTTACTTCCTTAGCTCTTTTAGTCAATCAAAAAAATGGACCCGTAACTCCTCCATATGCATCATAATTAAATATAAATCATTAATTTCATGCATGTTTAATCTATAATAAAACAAAATTGACATAAAAGTCAACGAATTTTTGGTTCGGGTTTTTATCATTTGTAATTGTAACGTGTAGGTTTTTTTTCTATCCTGTGCGTATATCTTGTATAAATTTTATCAGGTTGTTTCTAAATTAGTCTATGTTTGTTTGATTCTTCATTTATTGTGCATTACATTAAACGGATTATACACTATAATTGATCGAATATATATTTTCACTTGTCTTACACTTATAGACGTCGTAGTGTCTTTATATTAGTATTTATATCTTCAAATCTTTAAATCAAAAAATAATACACGCATAAACTTATATTCTTTTGATAAACTAAATTATATAAGTAAATAGCTCTAAAATATACAAATCCAGTATTATATATCAGTCATTATTACTTCATTTATATAGTGGTTATAGTCCAGATGGGTATATATAGATATCATAGTTGTAATAATTTTCTTGCGGAAAACAATGTTTAGTTTCTTCTAGACTCTCCAATTTGATCCAATTTCTTTTCTTACTGAGTCAAACACTACCCACTTTTTCTTTCTTTGAAAAAAAAATTAACCCACTAAAAAAGGGTTTAGTTACGGTGGTTAACCCTAGTTTTACTTTCAATTTTCTTACTTTGAACCAAACAACAAGTCATCAAAAAGCAGTAATGGAAACGTGTGATGATGATGATAATGATTGTAGAGATGATGGCAATGGCAATGGCAGTGGCATTGGCATAGGCATACAATAATTGTAATTATGCATTGCATTAAAAAACTATTTATTAGTGCAAATAGGGTGAATCAAAAAAAGAAAAAGATAACAAAAGCACCTTCATAGATGGCCCATAATATGTCCCCTCATTTAGACCCCCCAAAGATGTGATTTTCTTCTCTCTCTCCACTGCACTATCCCATTTTTTTCACTTTCTTTTTTTGTTTTTTGTTTTTTAAAATTAAAATACCCCAAGTGTTCAGACAAAGAACCAAAAAATCATGTCAGATGGTGTAGCAAAAGATTCTGCTGAAGGGTCTTCACGATCCTCCGGTAACCACCAGCAGCAGCCACAGCCGGCACCGTTGAGTCGATATGAGTCGCAGAAACGGCGAGACTGGAACACTTTCGGTCAATATTTAAAGAACCAGAGACCACCGGTTCCACTATCACAGTGTAACTGTAACCATGTGCTTGATTTCTTAAGGTATCTTGATCAGTTCGGGAAAACTAAAGTTCACCTACATGGTTGTGTCTTCTTTGGACAACCTGACCCGCCTGCTCCTTGTACTTGTCCTTTAAGACAAGCTTGGGGAAGCCTCGATGCACTGATCGGACGGTTAAGAGCTGCTTATGAAGAGCACGGTGGATCACCGGAGACTAACCCTTTTGGAAATGGAGCAATTCGGGTTTATTTGCGAGAAGTAAGGGAGTGTCAAGCTAAAGCTAGAGGGATTCCATATAAGAAGAAGAAGAAAAGGAAGCATCAAATTAAACCCAATAACGTCGATGAAGAGGCTAAATCATCGTCCAAGCAATTGCCTTCTTAGCTCCATAGCTTTGCCCATCTTCAAAACAAATTATGGTAATTTTTGTTCCTATTTTTGTCTGCAAATCTACGTTAATTTCATTAAAATATAAAGTAAAGAGAAAATTTAGATTGATTGAATGATTATATGAAAAATACGTAGTTGGAAATTAACAACATTAAATATTGTATCTCAGAACCAAAACAACATATAAGATAAAAACCCTAAACTCTTTACTGCGGAGTGCAAAACCCTAGTTCCAAACTCATGAGTTTATACATAGAAATTGATTTTTTTCCCCCTTAATTTCTACAATAAGCTTATTCATTTATTCGAATAAAATTTGAGATTTAATCATAAAAATTAAATTTATTTATTTATTAATTACATGGTTAACCCTTTTAGTATTTTTCATCAAAAATTACAACCACTTAATACATTCATGAAATTATACAAATTCCGAAAATAAATCATTATAAACTCAATATTATAATTTTACTTGTAAACTTTTGAGCCATACTCTTACTATTACATGCCATAATTGAAAGGAGAAAGATCACACCCTCTCTTTGTTTTTGTTTCTTTCTCTCTCTTCATATCATGCAAAATAATAATAATAATAATAATAATACTAATAATAATAAAAATTTGTTTTTTTGTGGTTTTCAAATTAAATATTTCTCACTTCTTTACTTTTCCCCCCTTTCTTTTCTTTTGGCTCCTTTCTGATTCTGTTTGATTTTATGCTCCCCATGAATGCCCATGTTGATATTTTAATCATAACTCTCACTAAAATTTGATTACAGGAACATATTATACCAAGTTATACACTATTTCTTTTTCTCTCTAATTGTAGGTTGGAAATTTAAAATAATTTGTTCTTCCATTGCTTATTTATAAATTAATTAATGAATGGCACATGGAAGGATATTGGGGTAGCAATGCATTACGTATAAATTTTTAACTCAATGATGGATGATCAATCTGGCTTATACTTTGACAAGGTGGTAGTGAGATTGTGTTTGATAGGTGAAATTTCATTTTCATTAAATCAAATGATTTTGTCTACCTAAAATTTATGTTATCAGGTTTAAAGTATGATATAAGTTTCTATACATTTTGTTGGTGCTAAGTGAGTGGGTGGGAGAGAGACCAATAAGGGGAGAGATGGAATTTGGTAGAGAATGAAAGGTTCATACAAGGAGGTATTTTTATATATACATATTCTTAGATAAGTTGTGTGATTTTACTTACATGTGTTTTTGATGTGAATCACTTAATCAAGCTTTTATAGTTTGCATGATGTCAAGTTGGTGAGTCTTATAAGTGGTAAACGAGACATTCGAATTCTTTATTATTGAAATAGACACTTGACGAGATCCTTAGTAGAGTAAAATAAAGCAGTGTGAGACATATAACGACTTGGTGAGGCGACATGTAATTTAAGGGGTACACATTACACGTATCAAAAAGACCATATGACTCATCTTAATAACTTCCAATTAATTAGGATACACCTATTTGATAATATGTAGTTATAGGCTCCAACTCACCAAGAGAGAAAGGACTCATGAATGTACCATTAGGCTCTCTGCACTTTCTAGTGTGAACCTTCCCTTCTCTACTAGGCTGAATCTCTCCCATTCAGTTAACATCAACAAATTTTGATACACATATTTATGTTAGGTTCAAACTCTATTTCATGTTAGAGTTAATTTCAGCAAACATCCATAAAACATGCTCCTCATTTCAAATTGGTTCTTAAATTTCAGAATATTTTAAATACATCCCCAAACTATTAAGGTTATACCAATTGATTAAGTCTTTCGGTTACTAAAGCATTTTACTTTTTCATTTTTAATGTTTTATTTTTCTTTGAAATTTTCATTTTCAATTATGCCACAAAAGACTTGACGTGTTATTTAATAATGAATGGACTCGATTGATATAACCTCAAAATTTTAAAAATATAATTAGTGTGTTTAAAGTTTAGAAACCAATTAAAACGAGAGTCATAATTTTAGAACAGTCGATGTAATTTTGTGTTCAATTAACTATATTTAATATAAATTTAGCAGTGTCCAAAATTATTATTGTATGGAAAAAATTATTTGTAAACTACATTTTTCATAGCTATCTAGTGGGAGATATCATCCATTCATAATCATATTGTCAAGGTTAATTTCACAAATAGACTCAAGAGAGATTCTTTGTTAAGTTTTTTCAATTTCTTAAATGTATTCCGTATGTGCAAGTGAATAAAATTTTAGGTACAATGATAAATTTAGTTTTTAGTGTTTACATATTTTGTCAATTTGATTATTTTTTAATTAATTTTAACCATTAACCTTTTTAAAAAAAGTCTAATTATTTTTTTAATAGAAATGTTGACTAAAACATTAATTTCTTAACAATACTGAAGGTCAAATTTAGCTCCAAAGTGAAAGAACCGAATTAACAAAAGATGTAAACGTTAAGAGCTTAATTTGTTATTATGCCTTATTTTTAAATTTTTAAATGATGTGTTACTATCTAATTTGCTGACCGAAAATACATCAAAGATAAATACACAACAAAGTTACTACTATTTGTCATCCCTTTCATTTTACTCTAGATGAAAATACTGGATTTTTTTAATACAAAAATCCACCAGTTTGCTTTATGCTTCCTATACGTATTTCCTTCCTTTTTTGCAAAATCAGAGTATAATTTCCTTTTACCCTTTATTGGATTATGTTTTTAGTTAGCAGTTAACAATAGCTGGTATAATAAGAATGCTAAATAATGCGTGTGAATATTGTATTTCTTCTTTTTTTCCCCTTCCTCTGATTATGTTATTCTAAGTTTATCAACTGGATCGTTATGCTGGCGTCATGCTATGTGTCCGTATGACAAGAATTAGCGTTAGGCAATTGTAATTTGCTGTGAAGATTATGTATATACGTATTATTGATGCAGGATGACAAGGCAAAAGCAGAGAGGGGAGAGAGGAAAGGTACAGAAAAAGGCAAAAAAAGGTTGAAAGTTTGAAGCAAGGGTTGCATTGAGGCATGGCACTTAACATGGTTATTTTACCTATTTAATGTTGGTTGTCATTAGCAAACCTTGGTAGTTCGTCATGCTACAAATCTATTTTACATATATCATCACCTTTGTAATGTAAGTTTTATACTTAGCAGCATAATGTATATTAAATTAGACCTTAGACGTATAAAATAAGGATATATCAACATTAGTAACGTCTACTTATGTCTTACTTCTTTAAATGTCTTCTCTTTCTCTTCCAACAAAATAATATCATTTACAGTGAGCTATTTGTACTGAATGTGCCTTTATTGAAAGGGCACTAATGTTGATTCTTTGATTTAGTTTTTTGAGAGAATTACAAGTTGATTTCATATCATTAAAGATAAACAAAGGTCCAAGCATGGACATATGAACGCCCAATTGAAGACTTGGGCAGTGAACAAAAAGAAACAGAAAAAAGAACACCCTTGAACCAAGTTCATTAACCCTTCTAAACAACAAAAAAGGTGGAGGTATGGTCACCATGCAACAATGTTTTGGCCATTTACGCAGAGGAGTTGAGTAAATGTGTATCACCCCTTTTACCCTCAGGCTCACCATTTCAATTGGTTAATGAGGCTTGAAAGCAGAAACAAGGGGTTGGAAGATAAAAACTGGACAAGAAACAACAAATGCTCGCATCAACAATCGAACTGCCATCCCTGAACACTAACAAGGAGGCCGAACAAGAAGCAGCTTTGGGAGGCAATGGCACCACCCCCTCCACCCACCAACCATAGCCGCAAAACCCAATCTCATCTTGTAGCAGGAGATATTCTCGGCGGCACAGAACAGGAGCAACCCCTCAGCAGAATCCCACACCTGAAGAGAAAAAGAACAAGCCAAAATGACTCTGCAAGGCCCCACGGCACAAAATCGCTCAAGATTACCCACACCGGAAGATCTATTACTGCTACCATCAGATCTATTCTACAGAGTCACCAAGACCACCAAACCATCGTGAGGATTTATTAAACCATAGAAGAGGGAATCAAAAGAAGCAAGAGAAGGAGAAGGAAAGGAGATGACCAGCCACCAGCTGCTAGTGGTTGGTCGTCTCCACAGAGGGAAATAAAGCTTGGACTCTAGGGCCAAAGAAAGCTTAGACTCTAACCCCATAAATGTGTATGATCCCGTTAACTCTTGACTAAGCATATATATATATTATGTGTATATATACGTTGACACATGAATACAGCTATGGAATAACGTTGGGGATTTTAGCCGAGTTCAAAAGAGAGCAATATTGAACACAAAAGAGTTTCTGAATACAACCTAATCTTTTACATTGCAACCAACAAACACAACTTACAAAAAAAAAAAAGCTAATTAGTTTAAAGGAGACTCAACAACTAAAACAAAGGACATTGGACCAAATTAAATTACAACTTTCAGTTTTTTTTCTTTTTTTGTGGTCCCCAAATGAAGGGCGAAAGGCAAAATAAAGGAACTTCAAAAACCTCAGGCAATATTTATCTGCCAACTGCCGGTTATCTTGTGAGTTCTGAGTCCAGTATCTGCTACAATAAGTATAACTATATACTTTCAAGGGATGAGTATTAAAAGTCAAATATTTATGTTCTTCATGCCTTTTCCCACTGTCAAAACTCTTCCCCACTCGGCTAGCTATAAATATCTGCAACAATGGAAAATGGGGCCTTTCAGATATCCACTCTACATCAAATTTAATGTTTAGTAATGCACATACTGTCAGAAGGATGATGCATACAATATATAAATCAAAAGTAGTTCACAAACACAAATGCCCCTCATTTCCTTGTACACAAAATCTAGGGATGGATACATCAAACAAAAATACAACATTCTGAGTATTTTTGTCACAGAAATATCACAAAACAAAACCTTAGCAAGATGCATAGAACAACCATTATGCAAAAAAGAGAGGCTTGAATGTGACTTGGGAAGATTTTTCATAGATAAGTATGTACCTGAGAGGAGTCACACACGGATCATTTTGTTCAATAACTCAAGGACTCCACCACACAGACCATAATTATAAGGCAAGCTTAAAAGGATCCTTCTTCTGATAGAGGAAGTGCTAACATTTTTAACCATAAGGAAAAATGATAGACAAATCATTTAGGTTGCGCTATGTGCACCACAGGTATGCGAACAATTTAAATGCTAAAAAGCATATTTAGCTCTTCAATCTTTGATGGGCATCACTATGATTCTAGACACATGGTATTGTTGGTAAAGACAGCCAACCTCTGTTAGCTAAACCAGAAATGGAGAAACATCCATTTTCTGCTAACAGGCCAAGAAAATATATTTGACAGATAAAAAGTTTTAGCAGTACACAAAGCCTGAACCTGACCAGCCTGAAAGAAAAAGTTACCCACCTTAAGCCACACCACAACCTTACTTTATATACATCTATATATAAGTTTAATGTGAAAGAGTTCCACGTACCTCCCAACTAAACAATAACCTGCACACTCCAGGACATTCGAATACACATACCTTCAGACACTAAAGCACACATTTAACACAATGGAAAACCCATTAAACCAACAGAACAAGCAACATTCCGAATTGGCTACAGGTGGCTTAGAGGAGCATGGAGTGGCAAATTATCAAACAGAGCCAACCTCCTATCTAACCAGTCTAGGATAGAAAAGATAGGCAGAAATAAGAGGCAAGTTTCCTTGCATCCTTTTTCCCAATCAATGACAAGATAAGCAAATTTTGTCACTCATGTCAAGTAAGTCATTTCTCGCATCAAAAGGAACAACCAAACCTTAATGCCCTGGTACATTATCTTCAAACTGAAATCAAATACCAACCATTGCAAGTATGCAACTTTCAAGTAATGCACTTTGTGTAGAATATATGAAGGAAGACCAGGTATTCATGCAAGGTTCCACATAACACACACAAAACAGTAGTATAACTATGAATCAGAAAAAATATACAGCCATTTATGCTCAAAAGAAAGCTTGCAAGAGATTCCAATGCAGCACTTCCATAATAAGCATCAAAAGAAAAAAAAGGACATCAAGGTCACACCATTTGGAGAAGAACAGCATCGTTGAGGAATCAACTGTCATTGTTTATTACAAAATTATACCACAAACTGATGCACAACACTCCATCAATAAACATTACCCCTTTCTATTACCAATTCCAATACTGATTTTGACACCCACTGACCAGCTCCCTTTAAGTTCATGTATCAAACAAAGCAAACTTTACACACAACACACTGAGAAAATGATTCATTACCGATATTAAACTACAGCTTTGAACATCTTTAAGTTCTCATGCTAGAGTATAAACTCTCCAAACATAATGTGGGTAAATCCCATCAGAAACAACATTAACAAAACTCAACAAATTAAAACCTTTACAATTGCATTCCATCTAGTGGCCAAAAACACAATAAAACAACTAATCAAGAAAAAGGATGCTTTCAAAAGCGGTGAACAGCTATAAGGCCTAGCATAAATGAAGCCATCACATGAAAATATGTACATTCTAATCATCAATCAAAACACAAATGCGACTATATTTAAAGCTAAGATGGTTCTGTTTTTTTATGAGGAAGAAGAGGCCTCACCACTGGAACCCGAGGATCGTTTGCCACGCTTGATCTTTTCGAGCTGCACCTGTGTATCCATAAACATCCTCATCCTCTGCACTTCCAAATCTTTAGCAAATTGCATTCTTTGTTTCTCCAATTCAACCATCTGCCTCAGCTTCTCCCCTTCCACTCTTTCATACACTTGACCAAACCTTTCTAGAGCTCTTGCCAATCTCTTCATCCCTTCCCTCTCCTCTCCCTCTCCTTCACTTTCCTCTCCCTCGCTTTCCTCACCCTCCTCCTCATCACTTTCCGCAGCAGCAGCAGCCGCAGCAGCAGCAACAGCAGAATAGTTCCTCTTGAAATACCCATCGTCCACAGCTGGCCTCTTCTGGGGAAGAGCAACAATAGCAGTGGGCGCCGGAGGAGTCCTCCTGTACGGAAGCAAAAGCGGAAGAGCCACAGGAGGAGATCCCGGGATCCTCGGTGACAACCTCGGCGACGGCTTCGGTGATATCTTAGGCGACGTCGAAAGCTTCTTAGCAGCAAAATTAGATCCAATAAGAGCATCCAACCGTTCAAAGAAAGGCCAAGACGATGCTAGGGTTCCATTAGAAGAACTCACCCTAGTTTTCTCGATCTTATACTTTTTCTTAATGGTATCAATCCGGTTCTTACACTGCACATCGGTACGATGGGTTTTCTTAGTATGACCATGAAGAGCATTAACAGCATCAGCCACATCTTGCCAATCCTTCTGACGGAGATTCCCACGATTAAGCTCAACATAACGACGACCCCAAGCATCAACAAGGGTAGACGTAGCTTCCTCAGACCAACAATCCTCACGTACAGGTAACGTGCGGGTGTTAGGTGTGGTTGAAGGAGGGGTGATTACAGCTGACTGCATAACGGAATCGGTAAGATCGGCCATTGAAAAAGGGAGATTGAAAAAACAAAGGTAGGGGTGGCGTTTGATTTAGGTTAAATGATAGGGAGAAAGACAAAAAAGAAAAAGGTGGGCTGGGGGGTTATAGAAAAAAAGAGGTAAGGGTTGGGTGGGTTCGGCGATGACTCGGCCGACACATGAGAGGAGCGTGAGAGTAGGGAAAGGGAATAATAGGGTCGCCGGGGATATGTGAGAGGGAGAGCGCGTGAGGTGGGCTGGCTGGTGGCTTGGGTCATCATCGGTTTAGGCTCGGCTACTAGTCCAGTTGGCAATTTTTTGACGTTTCCCCTTTTTCGATGCCTCCCTGGCCTGCTAACGTACCGAAAAACTGCCTGACTGACTTTGATCCTTTCCCGGATTTCATTTTCCCTTCTTTTTTTTTTAATTTCATTAATTTTCTAAATACCCTTCTTCTACCAGCTTTTACTTATCGCCCCATTAACTTTCTTTTTTCTATTTTTTCTATTCTATCAACTAAAATTGAAAAAATTTTGTTAGGGCATTTAGGTGGACGGTGTCGTTTATTGGTGGGGTTAAAAGGAGATTAACATATTTGGCATTAGGTTAAAGGAGACTAATAAAGTAATAAGCTGTAATTAGTTGTGAAGCGTTAAAAGTATCACGAAAGTTTTTATAGTAAGAGTTAAATTTTATTTTGTTTTTTCTACTTAAAAATAAGTACGTTAGTTCAAAAAGCATATTGATTTTTTCTGTTAAAAATTTTATTTATTTGTACTGTTAAAACATGATATAACTGACGAAATAATCAGATAATAACATGTGATATATCATGTGTAAAGCATGCCTACATACAAAAATAATTTTTTAATAGTAGAAATTGATCATTTTCTTAATTAAGATATTAGTTGACTCTTTAGTCGGATAAATCTTCTTAGCTTAATATTAAAAAATAATATATAATTTTAAAATTTATTACAAAATTACTTGTAATTTATGAATTTACAAGTGTTGGTATATTAGTTTTTTTTTTTCAACGTCGTATATTAGTATGGAGGGTAAAAAAAAATCAAATAAAAGGAACTAGGTTGCTTGTCCAAATCGCATTGAATAGGCAAGAAAGGGGCAAAAAGGAGAAAGGGTAGTGAGACTACGGAAGTGGGTTTGCGTCGATGTTTGGGAATGAATTCTTGATGAACGGCAGTGATGCGCCGGCTGCCGACTGATGCGTTACGTGAGCCGTACGGACTCTTCTTAACTTTGGTCCTGGCTTGGCTTCGCTCTATCGGCGCCGTTAGCTTGCATCCTTTCTTACGCCCCCTCCTTGTTTCTAATTACTGTTTTTCTATTTTTATTTCACCTTTAAAATGTTTTATTTTCTTTTTCCACTTTATTTAATATGACCGGAAACGGAACGGGGGAGTAGTATGACGCCATTATTTATTAAAAACTTCAAAATAAAAATAAAAAATGTTCAACTTCACGAACCCACGTTTTGGGTTTTTGCCTTTGCCTGATATCGCTGGAAAAAACCGGTTCAGAGTTCAGACCCCTGTTGGGCCTCTTTGACAAAGCCTTTAAGCTCTTCTCTTTTTTTTTTTTTTATATCTGATGAATTTTTTTAAATTACGAGTTAATATATAATATGTGAGTTTCATTTTAATATTTAATTTGGTATTTAAATTTTTGACATTTAATTTTTTTCAATTTGATACTTAGGGTTTATTTGTTTGTTTATTAAAAGTTTTACAAAAAATATTTTCATTGTTTTCTCATATTTATTTGGTGAAAAATGAATTCTCACAATAAACTATTCTCTAAAACAGGGAAAAATTAGAGGTTTTTTTGGAAAAATGTCTTACCTTTCTCTTCACATTCCAATAAACTTCCCCTTCTCTCTTCTCCTTCCCCCTTTCTTGACGTCGACACTCATCTCCCTCTCTCAAAAGTAAGAACGAAAAAAAGAAGCAGAAATATTCGTAAAATATTTTACACAATTTCTTCTCACTATCTTTTCAATATTCAATTTGACACTTAAACCTTTTAATTCTAATTATACATTTACATTTTTTTATTAAAATATACATGTCAAACATTCCTTAATTATATAATATCGTTTGCGTTGAGAATACTAAATGATATATTAAGCGTGTAGTTCTTAATCCGTGCCCCTAAATATCCAAACTCCTACCGTCACTGTGTTGCCGTCGGCATTGCACCGTCACATGGGGAATTGCAAGTTATGTCATCGTTGTATAATTGTTTTATTTAAAATTGATATAAAAATTGCCTTCTCATTGGGATAAAATTGAGTCCCTACAAAAATTAAATTCACCTGAGATGGCGTCAGCATAATTATCTATAAATAATAGATATAGAGATGTATATCGGCCACCTGCTTGTGATAATCATCAATATATAATGTTGTCTTAAAAAGCATATTCAACGTGAAAAAAAAGGTTGCATTGCATGCATCATTTGTGTGACATTGATCCAAGAAGCCGTACACACAAAACCTACCATAATTGTGTCAAATTCAGCAAACTATTATGTTGACTCCTAGAAACAGCAGTTATTTCGTCAAAGATTTAGAAATACGATTTAAAGAGAGGAAAAGTGAAGTCAGAAAATTTTTTGAGGGGTTCGAAATTAAATTATAAATTTTTATAATAGTAAAAATATAATTTTATTATTTTAATAGTCTATATTTTTATAATTTTTAAAAGATAAATAAAGTTTTTATTTTTTAGGGATTAAAATGTAATTTTATTATTATTAATTTAAAATTTTATAAATTATAAAAAAAACTTAAATGAATATTTTTTTCAATTTTAAGAGGAGAAGTTACTATCAACCCCTAGATACCCCTGAAGTCATGCATATTATATTATTAAAGCAATAAATCAACTCTCGTATATATACCCATTTTTTCTTATTAAAAACATCAATAAACATGGATTAAAAGTCAAACATAAGAATCTAATCTCTATGAAAGTTGGCTGTGTTTGTCAAAAATATGGGAGAAAGGGGAAGAGATTTCCAAAGAAATTGCGTTGGTTTAGGAACAAAACTAAAATATACTATTAGTCCCTCTACTTTTAAAGAATTTGATATTTAATCTATTTACTTTTAAAGTTTTTAAAAAAATTGAATCCTCTTTTTTTTTTTACTTTAAAAATTCTAGTTCAATTATTATCGTCATTAGTAGTTTCTATTAGAATTCGTCAACTTAATATGTTTATTTTTCGTTAATCATATGACCAGGGGCGAAGCCAGAAAATTTTTTTAGGGGTGCCGAAATTAAATTGTAATTTTTATGATAGTAAAAGTGTAATTTCACCATTTCAATAGCCTCTATCTTTATAATTTTTAAAGGATTAAATTAAAATTTTATCATTTTTAGGTGGGCCAGAGTGTAATTTTACCTCTACTAATTTAAAATTTTAAAAATTTCAAATGGCCTAAATAAAAATTTCTCTATTTTAGGGGGGCCGGGGCCCCTACCAGCCCCCCTGATTTCCCTCCTGCATATGACATGCCACATGAATACAACTTAACCAACATGCTAAATTAACAAAATTTGACAAAAAAAAAACTTACGATTGTAATGATTAAATTGAAAATTTTAAATCAAAACAATTGAAGTACTTAATTTCTAACTTTTTTTAAGTATATGAACTAAATCTCAAAATTTATCAAAATACAAGGACTAACAATATATATATAGTTAAAAATGTCAAAGGTGGGTTCGCCAAACTCTGCCCAATCTCTTTGCTTCTCATTTCCCAACCGCTTCCCTGGAAAGTTGCATAAATTGATATTTCTGGTCAGGTAAATTAATCATTATCTTTTTTAATATATTTTCCTTCAATTTCAAATTCTAGAAAGGTGAAGAATTTTCTTTTTTTCTTTTTATTTTAGGGTATTTTCAAGTCACATTTATTACTGTTAGAACTAAGGTATTCATCGTCAGTAGCAATAATTAATCCTCTCATCGTAAATGTTTTGTGGAGACTTAAATAGTTGGTCATGAAATGTGCTCCATTCTGATGAGCTATGATTAAACCCTTGACCACATAGTTAAGAGATGAGGTGAGCAATTATCAGACAATATCTCATAATTGAGATAAAACATTTATAACAGATGTGTTTATTAAAATTCAAACATGTGTCTTATGCTTGGACTTAAACAATAGATTTAGGTAATTTTATTTGGAAATAACTTATATTAGTATGATCCTAAAATATATAGGTTTTAGGTACCAATAAAATAATGTCACATCATCAATTTTTAAAGACATACAAATATTATTCTACAGTCAATCACATACGATATCATTTCTATTTTAATTTAAATTTAATTAAAATTTTGGGGGAAAATATTAGAACTATAGGCCAGAAATAAAAACATAATCATTTTTAAAATGTTTAAATCAAAAATTAAAAAAATAAAAAATATTAAGTAATTTAATTAAAGTTAAATTAAGTCAGAGAAGATATTAAATATGGATGAATGTATAATAAAACTTCTACGTTTTTAAAAGTTGATAATGTGACATTTTATTATTGGTGCCTAAAATTATATATTTTAAGATTATCCTAATATAATTTATTCCCATTTTATTTTATGTCTTCCTTACTTTAAAACGTATATAAACGAAATTAAAAATATATTTTAAGTTTATTGAGACTTTTCATTACACTTTTAAACTAAAGATATATTTACCACTCTAGTTCAATTTTAAATTGAAATTTGCCGCTTTGCTTTTGTATTTTAGGATTTAAAATTAAATTAAATTAAATTTAAAAATAATTAATTGCCATAATATTAAATATTAATATAAACGGGTTATTTATAAAAGAAAAGTTGAAACTAAAATTAAAAAATTTAATATTATATATAAATATAATTAAAACTCTCATTAAAACAATAACATATGTAATAAAAAATCAATATCATAATATTATAAAAGAACACAGATATGAAAAAGTATATATTGAAATTTATTGAATTTCGTTGGAATGGTTTATTTTATTTGAAATAATTAATTTGAAAATATTTTTTATATAAAAAAATTGATATAAAATTTTATTTGCTTTTACAAAAATCATCAAATATTTAAATTTATTTAATTTTAAAAATTAATAAAAATACACATGTGATTTAAAAAAAAAGCAATAGATGCAAGAAATTGATATTATTTGGGAGGTGAGATTGTGTATACAATACTTAAAATTACCTATAGTCTCTCCCGGCTCTTAAATGGAAGAATAATGCACTTCAGCGCACTCAAATCTACGACTTCCTACACTGACAATAATATCAATACCAGTCAAACTAAGACTCAATCAATAACACCCTACTTAATTTTAAGCTAATTTTATATAAAATTTAAAACCCCCAAATACTTTTTCCTCGATAGAAATGGGCATGTTAAAAAGTTCAATTTATTAATCATTGAAAGAACATGGCCTTAATCATTATCTCCTTTCCGAAAAGATGAAAAGACACTAAGAATTACCCTATCTTCATACCAAATCAAATTATGGGCAAAATGTTATAACACGACTGGTCCAAACTATCAAATATTCCAAAGCTACCATTATTTACCAATCTCATTAAAATCAAACTTTTATTTATTATTTTAAAGTTGATGTTATTGTGAGGATAGCTTTAAACTTCAAAAGAATCGAATTGATATACACATTCAGAGGCGAAATTAAGGACGTTGTTAGGGTCGACCCCCTAAAATTTTCAAGAGATTTGGCATTTTAAAATTACACTTAAATTCGAAAATTATGCCACTAATATAAGAAAGCAATAGTTAAGCTTTGATATTCTTACATTGTATTTGTAAGAATCATCGTGGATTTAGAGCTCAAATAGTTTAGTTCTTACAAATTGCATAGCTATACACAAAACTAATAAAAGGACCAAAAAAAAAAAAACCAAACAGGAAGCTGTTCCTGGAACCCTAATGGATGGATGTACTTAACGTTTTTTTTTTCCCATGAATCATATCAAAATATGAAGAAAATTGTAAATCCCATTTTCCTTATTTGTGCTACTAGCAATAATATATCACAGCTTACTTGACGACGACGACGATGATAAACAACAAACAACCATCAATTTGGCGTCTCGGAGATACTCTCTAAGTGTGGCCTCCACACCCCAACTCGTCCTCTTCTTCGATCCCTTTGTGTCGACACTTTCTCCGAAAGTATCTCACTTAAATACTGATCCGATTCCAAAAGATTCGCCATTGAAATCGCGTTGGTGTTGCTCATGCTTTGGCTGCTGTTGCCGATGCTGCTGTCACTAGTACGATGATCCCTTCTTTTCTTCTTGGTCGTCGTCCGGGTTTTCACCGGTGTGGAAGGGACCGGCATGAGGAAATAAATCTTCCCACGTCGGAGCTCGGCTTCAGGTGGGACGATGACGATTTTCGGAGCCATCCCATCATGGGAAGGAGAGGAAGGTTTCTTGAGGACATGTTTAGGGTAAGCCTTCATGATGTCACCGGCTTTGATATTAGAGCCACTGATTTCTTCAACACGGCCATTGGTGTGTACTATGCGAATCACATCGAGTGCTCCGCATGGAAGAATACAAGAGATGCAGCACCTAATGGTGTTCTTCATGCCCTCTTCTCTAAACTCTCTCTCATAGAGAGATTAAGAAAAAAAACTTGAAAAAATTTTAATGATGGGTTTATCATATAGTCATAGCTTTTTCATTTTTATGGGGGGTTTTTTTTTTTTTGGTAAATTGCTTAGGATGAAATCTATGGCATATGAATAATTGCAACTGACTCTGTACTTTTTTGCCTTTTAGATCCCATGATTTAAGGTCTCCATCTTCATTCACTTCACTTAAAGAACAGTAATATTTTTAAGGGTTGCTTATGGGTGACAGATGTTAATGCATTATTGGGAACTTCCAATTAAGCCACAACAATTGAACAAGACCTTCATGTCAAGACATTGTCTATAGACATGGTTCAATCAATTTATGACACGTGTAGTTTTCAAGCCCCAAAATTTTCCACTTATCTCATCCGTCATATGAGGAGGCTAAGCCTAATTGGCTCCATGCCCTGCCAATTGTGTAAAGGGAGGAATCTTATGGTATCTATATAGAGACATCATTTTTCAATATCCCAAGTAAGATCATAGTGGAAAGTTAAAAACAATAGTGTTTTTGTACAGGGCAACCATGAATTTTCTAAAGCTATATCATAACATCCAACAAATCCCTTAAAGGAGGATATTAAATGGTTTGATTTGATGTGAATAATTTCACTTTCATTTTGGTGGGGCCATAATAATCAAATGAGTGTGTGACCACATTGAGAATTTAGCATAACAAAACAAGGTCAACAATGATGATATATTCATTGTTTCTTTCTTTTAAGGTTTAAGATATAGAGAGAGAGAGATAGATACATTGAGAATTTGGCATAAGAAAACAAGGTTAACAACGATGATATATATATATACAAGGTTAATGGCATATGTATCATTTGATATATATCTAAGAATCTTAGCAAAACCCTTTTATTAATATAAACTAATCAATAGGGATGTTTGTAGCAGCATTTAGCTTAGCTTGAGTGAGGCCATCATCACCACCTTTAATATGGGGGTATAGCAGTTGAGAGGGATGGGGGGAGAGCAGGCACCAGCAGCTGGACTGGTCCAGGGTGTGTTTATATATGTCTGGTGGATTTCAAACTAGAAGGAGCAAATGGTTCATTCAGTCATTCTCCGATTCCATTTGTTGTCCATCTCCATTGTTCCCCCACAAAATTTAAAGCAAAGGGGAAGGGGCCCTAACTCCTAAGACAGCTACCTATACAAATTCTTTATATGGAACTGCCCCTACTAACATTAAATTCATATACCTAAAAATATCATTCATTACTTTGTAATTTGTTGAAACTCTCCATTAATTCCTTCACACCATAACACGTTTACTATAAACAATGCACGATAAGTTTTATTATTTCATGCCGGAAGAATTTTTTCTACTAAAGCAAAGCCAATGGAATGCAAGTGCACTAGAAAATTCAAGGCAAAACCTTCATACTAACTAGAGATATTTTTGAAATAAAAAGTGTTCATCATGTGGACAATTTAAAATTTTGCATGGAATGACCATGTAATTACAAAAATAAATACCGGCTTTCATCTCGCTTCAGCACACTTTTGACAAGTCATCAATTGAATTCCAATTACAAATCAAATCAAGTGGAAAGACTAAATTCTTGAATTAAATTTAAATATGCAAAGAGTACAAATTGAGAGTAGAATTAGACCTAACATGAATACTAAACATAAAAGGATGAATTTTAAAACTGCATATGAACTTTGGGTTAGTGTGCAATGTTATACTTGAATTTTGATTTTATGCAATTTTATACGTAACAATGACATTTTGATTTTATTCAATTTTCATAAACAGCTAACATCATTATCAATATGACATCATTTTATGTTTACATATTATATACACAAATAATTATATCTATCTAATATAAAAATGAATTGATATATTTGTTTATTAAAATGTATAAAATTGAATCAAAATCAAAGTTTTATGCATACATTTGAACTAAAATCAAACTTCATGTACCAAACTGCACATTAGATTAAAGTTCATGTATAGTTATGATATTTATCCCTAAACACAAATGAGTAAAAACCAAAATGGCCGAAAGTTTTGGCCCAAACTAAGCCTAACCCGACCCACCAAATTGATAGCTAGATATCCGACGTTTTGCCCAGTGGATCCGGCCCATTTTCTGAATCATCTCTACTTGGGCCCGTACAAAATTTAATCTCTGCTAAAACCGAATCTTCATGAAGCACTGTGGGAATCGAAAATTGGAGCTGCAATTCTGCAACGTCACTCACCTCATCCAAATCCTTGAAAACCCCAATTCCTTTCATTTGATCGTCGATCAACGATGCCCTTTTTCAAAACTCCGTTCAACGGCTACTCCGTTAGGTTCTCCCCCTTTTACGAGTCCCGTTTAGCCGTAGCCACCGCCCAGAATTTCGGCATATTAGGGAACGGCCGTGTCCACGTCATCGACCTCTCTCCGAACGCCCCTATCATCAACGAACTCATCGCCTACGACACCGCCGATGGTGTCTACGATGTAGCCTGGTCCGAATCGCATGATTCCGTCCTCGTCGCTGCCGTCGCCGACGGATCTATCAAAGTCTACGACACTGCCCTCCCTCCTCACTCCAACCCTCTCCGCTCCCTCAAAGAACACGCCCGTGAAGTCCACGGTCTCGATTACAACCCAACGCGGCGCGACTCGTTCCTCTCCGCTTCCTGGGACGATTCCGTCAAGCTCTGGACCCTCGACCGCCCTGCTTCCCTTCGCACTTTCCGTGAACACGCGTATTGCGTGTATTCCGTCGCGTGGAATCCTAAACATGCTGACGTTTTCGCCTCTGCGTCCGGTGACTGTACAGTAAGAATCTGGGACGTTAGGGAACCCGGTTCAACGATGATAATCCCGGGTCACGAACACGAAATATTGTCGTGTGATTGGAATAAATATGATGAATGCCTGCTTGCTAGTGCAAGTGTAGATAAGAGTATTAAAATTTGGGATGTAAGAAACTATAGGGTCCCGGTTTCGGTCCTTAATGGCCATGGCTATGCTGTTAGGAAAATTAAGTTTTCACCGCATAGGAGGAATTTGATTGTGTCTTGTTCGTATGATATGACCGTTTGTTTGTGGGATTTTATGATAGAAGATGCACTTGTTGGAAGGTATGATCATCATACCGAGTTTGCTGTTGGGGTCGATCTCAGTGTTCTTGTTGATGGGCTTATGGCCAGTACTGGATGGGATGAGCTTGTTTACGTTTGGCAGCAGGGGATGGACCCCAGAGCAGCTTAGAAGGGAAGTTTTTATACCTTCTTTCTATTGTTTCTCTTTGCCCTTTGTGTAATTCATTGTCATATTTCAGATGAGTACTGGAATGGTTTTGGCTTTCCAATAGGTGAATGATATACTTGGAAGGGGATTGCTAATGGGGGACATGATGCTGTTGTTGAAGTTAATTGTAATTTGGTTTGGCCATGACCTGACTTTGCTCAATTGCATTGTGTTCTTGATGAATAAATAGCCCTAATTATATCAGATATCAGTCCACCATATATCAATTCTAATAAAAGTGAAGGAGTTTCGATTTTGCTTTTCATTTTTATTCTTTTTCCAGCTTCAAAACTCTATGCTTGACATGTAATCCATGCATTTTAAAGGCTTGCAAGTTATCATTTCTAGCTTCTGTCTGATTGTGTATATTTTCGCTTATGGTGATAGAAAGCAAGTGCTTCATGTCATGGCTGCAGATAGAGAGTCCTTTGTACAAACTCTACAACCTTGACTTAACTCTTGCATACGAGTCTTTTATACGCTAGGTAGCAGGTGTATGAGGCTTACAGAGTGCTGATAGTAACTTCTAATGCCTCTATAATCTTGAAGCAATTCATAACTTTTTTTCTTACACTCTAAGTAAATTATATACGCAATAATCAAAATTAGACATTGAATGTCTGCATTTAAGCTTTATTAGGTTTGAAGCTTGGAGACTGTTTGTTCCCTAAACTGGTTGCCGCTCAATCCCGGCACCCTCTTCTAGAGGTAGTGGCAGAGCTGTGCGAGACCGTTTCTGACTTGGGTTGAATAAGGTTTTTAAGAAGCATTCCGCCCTTATTTGTTGCTCTTGGGAGTATCAGTATAGGACGCATTATACAGTTAGCTATTGTACACTGAAATCAAATCATAGCTCACCCTTAGATCATTCAAGGAAAGCTATTGCTGATCAATGACTTGATTGTTCTTTGAAGGGCTTCCAAGAAGAGCCTCAGATAACAGTTAGGAGTTTGAAGTTTTAGGATATAATCTTGTAGATATCATTTTCTTTTTGTTCATTGTTCTTGTAGATATTAGTCAAGGCATTACAGGCCATTATGTTGAATCTTAAGTTTGTTTATTGTAATGAAATTTAACATTTGACATGGTTTATAAATCCCAGAAGGCTATTTCCTTTATTGCTTCAACGTTAGAAGATGCATGAAATCTGTTTTTATTTAGGGTTAATGAGTTGCATAGCAGGTTGAAAATCTGGGAGGTTAATATGACAAATGGTGGCAAGCATGTCTCAAGTGTTAAAAAGATCATGATTCTTATTGATATCGCATGGTTTCCTCTTAAATGCTGTTGTTATTTTGCTGAAATGAAATCAATTAATGGAACATGGAACATTCTTCTACTCAACTGCAAGATGGGTAAAATTATTAAACTTGGAACATTCACATTCTTGATGGACTACTTGTGAAATTATGTTTGTTAATTTTGTTGACGTATTGATGTGATATACAAGTTAATTTTTTTTATATCATAAAAATGACTAAATTTTATATAATTTCACATGTTTATAGATGTTGTTGAATTTGTGGGAAGTGTGATCTCATCCTTTTGGTCTACTATTTATAAATATTACCCACACCTTTGAGTTTTAATAGTGGATTTGATAGCAAATAGACATTGTAGGCAATGTGGTGGAGCGGCCATTGTCTATTCAATTATTTTAAAAGTCAACATAATTAACTTATAACATGTCATATTTTTATATTAAAATAAATTAATTTTTTTTATAATTTCTTATGTTAACAAGTAACGATAACAAATATTAATTTTAATGAAAATATAATTAAAATATTTCATTACAATAAAAATTTACTTAATATATAATAAAATAATAATTTATATTGACATCAATGTTTTTGGAAATTGACCCGATGGTCAAATTGGCAATACTAGTAATACTTGAAATCTGCTCTCTAAAAGTTGAGAGGCTGACGATTAATTTTATTTTTAGAAATCACCATTTGCTTGCTCTACTAGACGGACCGAAAATATTATTTCATTGGTTTAGAACTAGACTGCGAATTGGTTAGGGTACTAGTTCAAAGATAGGGGTTGAACTGATTAACCCATAAACCCATACAAACGGATTGAACTAAGCTAAAAATAATAATTGAATTGATTTTTCTCTATTTTTAAATATTTTATTTTTATGAATACAAACTAATTAATTCGCGGATTGGTGGCTTGATTAATTCAACCACTGGTCTAGTTGTTAAGAATAAAAAAATTAAAAAAAATATATTTTATCTTTTTTGTCACATGTCTATTTATAATTGTTTTTTTAAATAGACTTAACCGATTAATAAACGATTGAACTAATAGAGATATTAACTTTTTAAAAAAATAGTTTTGGTATCACTTGTGACAAAAAAAATGTTTAAATACCAAAATGAAAAAAAAAGAGGCATAGTTTTGGTATCAATTTGTGGGTTAATCCTCTTTTAAAACATGCTTAACAATTTGACTAACAAAGGTATCAACTTGAAAAAAATATAGTTTAGGTACCAATTGTGATAAAAAAAGTTTAAGTATCAAGATGTGAAAAACAATATAATTTAATTACCAATTTGTGTGGTTTAGACCTATAATGAAAATACAACCTTAAAAAACGAACTTTATTGGCTGCCAAGGGGTTCATCTCCTTAAAAGACCACTAGCACGTGATAGGTTATTTCATCTGTCAGGTTTAAAAATGGATGCTTTAGATTTAGGATCTATTTGGACATCACAAAATAATTAAATGAAAATGTAATTATTAGAATAGTAATTACACTTTATTGTAATTACAATTCTCTAAACATATTTGGCTGACAGAGTGTAATTACATCGTAATTTTCTATTTCATATTTGGTAATACAAACTGTAATTATACAGTTACATAATTTATATTCTTAAAAAATATTAATTACAATAAAAAGATATTAGCATAATAAAAGTAATTTCTAAGCAAGTAACAAAAATTAAAATTAAATAATTATATATATTATATTAGTTTAAAAAAAAGTTGATAATACGATTACTAATAAAAATAACAAGAAAAGTAAACATCATATGTAATTTTATCTAATTGTTCTAGTGCGTATTTGTTAGGTTATCCTCTCTTTAATATTTAACATATGCTCATTCTCGTCATCTATTGGTCTTTGAACGAGTTCATCATCATCTGAATTTGAATCTATATCATTAAGATTATCAAGATTTCATTCTTCCATGTACACTATAAAGTATGGGTTATCTCAATTCCACCTATGATTGAAGTTATGAAATATGCAACATGCTAATACGATTCAACTTTTTTTATGCTATACTAAGATGATGTTAATATGAGAAATATTTTATTAGAATAATAAATGTCTTCTCAACCCAATTTCAAACCCTTGAATGTATCAAATTAAAAAAACTCGCAAGTTGCCTATGGTGCTTGTATTTGGTATCATTGTCTCAAATGGTATAATATCTCACGCTATGATGTACGAAAACTTTTTCTACTTGCATAATTAACATCGACCTTATAATAGTTGGGCTCATAGTGTAAATAGTTTGTAGCTTTAATTATAAAAATTTATATAAACTTAATTTGGAGAAAGATTTATCTTAGGTTATATCATTTTTATAATACGTAAATTAAATAAAAAAATAATATAAAATTGATGTTGACACCATTTTTTGGATGAAAAACGGGGTCGACTTGGGTTTTGAAAAATGAAAACAAAAACGGGAGTCGCCACCAATCCTTTTTGATAAGGTGTAATCGGGTCACCTTGAAAAGTGGTTGTTTTTAATAAACAATTTGATTTTATTAAAACAACAGTTTTGGTCAACGAAATTCAGAAAAACAGGTTCGGGAGTCGGTTACGCACGAGGAAGGATTAGCACCCTCGATACGCCCAAAATTGGTACCTAGTTGATTACTTAATGTCTTAGTGTCGAAAAACTGAAAATTTTAAAGAAATTTAAAATACGATCCTTAAAAAAACTCGAATGGCATGGATTAAAATTCAGGAGGATATTTGGCAATTTGGTTAAACGAGAAATCGAAACCCAGCACATTAGGGCACGTTCCTCGAATTTCCAAACGCAAAACATTGCCATATTTTGAAATTTTTAAAAGGATATTAAGCCATTTGGTTGAACGAGAAAAATCGGCACCCAGCACCTTAAGGCACGTTTTCTCGAATTTCTAAATGCAAAATATTACCTTACTTTGAAAAATTTTCCTTTTTGAAGTATGGTGTTAATATGCATAATGGAATAATAAATATGATAATTATGAATGAAAATAATATAAAAAACAAAAAATAAGATAAATCAATCATGTATATACCATAGCAAATAAATAAATAAATAAATAAACTAAAACATAAAAAATGGACATATAAATAAGTACATAAATGAACATAAAAACAATAAAGAAAAATAGATGAAAATTATAAAATATAAACATGTGTATGTACATTTTAAGGAAATATATATGTATATATTTACAAGAATAAAATGATAAAAACGTATATAGATATAGATATAGATATATGTGCGTATGCGTTGTAAAATAAAAGAAAATATGAAAAATATGTATGTATTGTAAAATTATTGAATATGAAAGTACATGTAAGCATGCGCATGTATATATATATGTACATATAAACTATATAAAATATATTAGTATGTATATATATTTGTAAAAATAATAAAAAAAATAAAAAATTTACATATGTATATATATATTATAAAACATACGCTATGTATATATAACAAGATTTAAAAATATATATAGATGAGGAAATAATAATAATAACTAATAATAACAATAATAATAATAAAAGATGATAATATATTAAAAATAATGAAGAAAATAATAAAAATGCTAAAAAAAGGGGGTTAAATCGAAGTAAAAGCAGGATATACAGGGCGAAATCGAAATAAAAAAAAAAAGATAAAAGGGACTAAATTGTGATGCGCTGAGAGAGAGGGGACCAAAACTGCAAATAATCCACATCACCAAAATGCAGGGTTGAAATGGACCAAATTGAAGCAAAAACAAAATTACGGGGCTAAATTAAAAATAAAAGAAAATAATGAAAAAGGGGCAAATTGTAATGCGGCGTAAATAGAGGGGACAACGCACGCAAATATCCCCCTTTTAGAAAACACGCGGATCCTCCCCTTGGGTCGGGTCACCGCGCGGGTCAGGGCCAAAACGACGTCGTTTTGGCATCTGACCCTTGAGTGCAAAATGGCGCCGTTTTGTTCAGGGTATTTAAACCCTATTTTTTCACAAAATCATTTCAGACACCCATTTAAAAAAAATCAAAGGAAACCCTTTTTCTCTCAAAAGGTTCGACTTTTAGGGTTCCAAAATCCTCATTGCGCCAGCCGTCGGTCCACCGCACCACCATCGCGCCGACGTTGCGGTGGCCGGAAAAAACAAAAAGGTAAAAATTTACTCTCTTTTTTGTATTTTTTCAAATGTATACTGTTTTTTATATATAAATATATGTATATATAAATATAAAAAGAACAGATGTAAAAAAGAGATGTGAAAAAAAAACCTTGAAACTTGATTGTTTATTTCTTTTAAAGCTCTTGTACAAAAATCTCAAAAAAGGCCCCCTAACAGATCTAAATATCGATTTTTTTACCGATTTCCCCCCTTTTTATCTGTTTTTCGATCGGTTTTATACCGAAAGATACCAAAAGCAAAAACCCCATTTTACATTTTACAACACATTCGGCTTTATAACCGAAAGAAAGAAAAAAAAGATACCTGAAAATCTCTCATTGCTACTGCTTTTCTTCTGCTTTGCGTGTTCCTTTTCACTTTGCAGAGACTGATGGTGGCATAGCAGTGAGCATGTTTGCAGCGATGGGACGGTGGCAGGTGGTGGCAGAGTACGGCGCACATAAAGCAGCAAGGGATGCGGCGCCTAGGGTTAAGGGGATTAGTATTCTGAAAAGTTTTTAGTTTTTGGGCTGGGTTTTAATTTTTCTTTTTGGGCTGTAATTTTATTGTTTTGGGTTAGGTCTGTTTTAGGGTATTGGGTTTGGTTTAAGGTTTGGGTAGTTGGGTTCTTGGGCCCTGGGGCCTAAATTTCACCTCCGTTCAGGATAGTGGATCGCTTTCGGGATACATCCGTACATATGTCTTTGTGAGATTTTCATCTCCGTGCTGCCATAGGGAAATGTATTCTCCTGAACCGAACTCGATCTGTATGAGCCTATAATGGGTGAAGATCGAGGAATCTGCTGGTTCGGGTACCTTATCTTTAAAACCAACCCTCATATAGTGGACTTAGGAACTTAACCTAGGTAGAGCCACTCCAAATCCCTAGTATTTACCTGATTAGGTACTTTTTGTTTTCCGTGCTTGCTTATGTTTTGTTTTAACCCCTCTTGTTGTGTTTTGGTTATGATTGCATTACATTGCATTTGCATCTTAGGAAAGAGATATTGATTCAAGTTCGATTACTAAATTAGAAAGCTTGTCATGAAATACGGATTCTTTGATAAAATGGAAAACAATACGAATTCCCGAATATATTCTGAGAAACACAAGAATGGCGATAGAAGAGTTCGTGACCCTGCTTCGTGGCCTGAGGATTCAAGGCAACTGTCTAAGAGCCTTCAACATTCTAACCCCTTAAAGAGGCGGATGAGCCTTATGAGGACGGACAGGTGATGAATTGCAACCAAGATCAAGAGAAGGAGCTAGCAATGGCATCTATTGGCAAGATTACCTCAAGTATGCAGATGAAAAAAAGGATAGATGTTGTTTCTTGGAATATGAGGGTGAGGCCGTACATGTATCCGTTTTATGTAAAGGAATTTGCTTTCTAAAAAAGTTTCCTAAATGTAATTGAATCTGAATCAACGTCTCTTTAGGCATGCATTTCATACATTGCATTACATGCATTAAAATCCATTGAAAGAGTCTAAACGAGTAAATTTATTTCAACTAACCTGGAAAATCAACCAACCAAACACCCTTACGATATCCAAGCAAAGACTAGAGAAATGGAACAAAGGTTGGAAAAATTAGAGCGAATGCAGATTCAGATGCAGGAGCAATTGACTGAATTCCAACAGGAGATGAAAGATCAGATGCTAGAATTACGGAGAACTATGATAAACCAGTTCAACCAATTGCTAGCTGGAAAGTCAAAAGAAGTGAAAGACCCAGTAGTTTACTTTGGGGTTGATAATGAGGATCTTGTCTATTCCTTAGATTGTACTCCGGCAAGTGTCCAGGTCCAGCCAGATGGGCGCCCACAAGGGGCACTTTTTACTATCGAATCCCAATATTATCAGGCTGGTACATCGACACCAGTGAATTGCCTGACAGGCTTAGGATCCAATTTGAGGAATGATTTAGCTAATCCTGTTGCTAATCTAGCCGAAATAAAGAAGATGAGGGTAGAGTACCCAGATACTATAAAGTCCCCAAGGAAGAAGAGGAATAAAAGGGATAATGTAGGCGGATATAACAAGGGCCACTCAAAACCAATCACTGTGGGCAGGCCAAAGACGGAGACCACCAGCCATCAGAGCCCTTTAAAGCAAGAATCTGGAGTGAAACCAGGTACTGAGAAGCTCCAGTTCACACCAATTCCGATGTCATATAAGGAGCTGTATCAAAGCTTGTTCGATGCGCATGTTGTTGCTCCTCGTTACTTGACCCCTTTACAACCTCATTGTCCCAAATGGTACGATGTGAACGCGCAATGTGATTATCATGCGAGAATTTTAGGGCACTCAGTAGAGAATTGCATTGCCTTTAAAAAACTGATTGAAAGGCTTATCAGTATGGACGTTGTTAAATTTGATGATTCCTCTAGTGCAGAAAATACACTGCCCAATCATACTAATGACGAGGCGAATGAGGTGTACGAAGAAGTGTTGGGAAATGTAACACCCCTTACCCGAGACCGTTTCCGGAATCGAGTACGAGGCATTACTTAGCTTATCTTACTAATTCGAGGCATAAAAATTCGTTTTAAAAATTAATTTCACTGTTTACAGTAATCTGTCCAATCGCGCAGCAGTTACTAAATTGATTATAACTCGAGCTACGGAACTCAAAATTTAATTTCGTAAATTTTTCCTGAAACTAGACTCATATATCTTTCTACCATAAAATTTTCAGAATTCTTGGTTTGACCAATTAATACAGTTTATTAGTTAAATTCTCCCCTGTTTCTTCACTCGACTGTCCTGACCCCTTGGTACTAAAAATAAATTTTCTCATTATAGAATTTTCATATGATATTACCACTTATTTCTACAGAAAATAGACTCAATAAGGATTCTACACATATAAACTACAACTCGTAAATATTTTTATACCATTTTTAGTGATTTTCTAAACTCGGAACAGGGGACTCCAGAAATAGATCTGACCATTTCTCACTAAAATTCACATATCTTAAAATATAAATTTCTTTTTGCTAAACCGTTATTTTTATATAAAAATAAACTCAATAATATTTCATTTCATATATCATTCACCCTCTAATTCATTTTATACTATCCTAGGTGATTTTTCAAAGTTACGTCACTATTGCTGCCTGAGTTCTGTTTCTCTGCAAAATTTTACCATTTTATGATTTTCATACCTAATTTATCACTTAGACTTTTATAACAATAATTAACTTCATCCTTGACCATTTAAACAACCATTCATCATCAAATACTTACACATCATTCTATAGTAAAATCATATTTACAAATATACAAAATTACTAAATTCCTATACATGCCATAACTAAAAGAAATGTTCACCACCACAATTAGCTCAGAATCGGCTTTGGATGCTGATTCAACAATCCGACTTTGACCTAACCTGCGCACGGAAACAACCATACGCTGAGTATGGAAATACTCAGTGGTATTACCATAATTCGAATTAATAACATTAATCGATAAATTATATACATTTTATTTATGTCTACAATTATTCATTAATTATCTCATGCATTAAATCAACTTGATAATTAATAACAATAAGCTATAATTCAAATCTTGTATTTAATTGTATTCATACCTTATTTCACTATCTCAATTCCATGGGATTTTTCTTTACATCTCATTCCAGTAGTTCATTTCAATTCATATACAATTCATTTCATTTAATTTATATTCAATACCAATTTTATTGCAATTTGTACTCACTAATATCATATAACAAAATTTACTCTTTATCACATCAAGAACTTTGGGCTCATATCTTTAAATCTCTTATTTCGATTTCCAATTCACACATCAATTCACAACTTCACATTTTCGTTTCTTCCCATAGCTCAATCAATCACATTTATTCAATTTTCTCATTTCAATTATTTACCCCTATTAACAAGACTCGGACCTTGGCGGATACACGGATCCAACCAAACACACCAGAATGGCACCCAGTGCCTCATCGGATAGTTCGAAGCAATAATTGACACCCAGTGTCTCATCGGCCAAGCCGAAGTAAGTTGGTACCCAGTACCTCATCGAATCTATCTGAAGTAATAGTATGACACCCAGTGTCTCATCGACTCAAGGTCGAAGTATCCCTGAACTCTTCCAATCCTATGGCATGCCAACTATATCCGACTCAGCCCGACTAGTTAATAGGGTTTCCGAATCACATTTCAATTCAATCACTTTCTCATACTTTCAATTCAAATCATTCCCATTTAATCACCATTTGTTTCAATATATTTTTCTATTTCAAATTCACTTTCGATTTAATCGCAATTCAACTCAGATTCACTTCCCACTTTCAAATCAATATACAATTCAATGCCAATACATATTTCAGATATTCACATATAATCATACTTCGATTCAATTCAAACCACTTTTCAATCAATACACAATTCACATATTCACATATCTCAATTTAATATCTCCTTTATTCAATTCATATTTTAATTCATTCAATTAAATATTGATATTTTCCTTATTTTTATTTACTAACATATTATTCAAAATTCAATAATTACTGTCAATAAATTCAATATCAATACATATATATATTATTCAATTCAATTATGAAACTCACCTCAATTTGCTTATCGTGTATATTAATTTAATTTTCAACGATTAATAATTAAATTCGAATTATAGTAATACTAACCGTAATTTCTCTCGAGTCACTCCTTGTCCACTTTCTCCTTTCCTTTCTCGGACAATGACTCGTACACGACATTAGCTACGTAATTAAACAATTAAAAATCATTAATACACAATTTCATTAAAATATTTCCTTTTATACCTAAACTTTACCCAAATTCTAATTTAATCCCTTACCAATACTAATTTTATTTTTCCCAATCTAACTCTATATTCTCTCTTAATTCTTACTATAAAATCAATTTAATTCCTCAATTTCACCTTAAATCCCTAATTTCGGGATTCTTTCAATTTAATCCCTATCGATTCAAACTTATATTTTATTTTACAATTACATTCTTTACTAACTTCTAACTTGAAATTAAATCAATTTAACCCCTAACTAAACCTATATATTTTTCTTTCTCAATTCATACCCTTATTCTACCCAATTTCTTGCTAAACTCATATTTAACTATTTAATTTTTATCATGTTTTCATAATTCCGAATTTATTTCAAATTAATCCCTAAAATTCAAAACTTATAGTTTAGTTTACAATCCAATCCTTTATTCAATTCCAATCAAAATTTCTATCAAATACATCCCTAATTTAACAATTTATTCAACATGAACCATGCTTAATAATCTACTAACTTCCAAAATTTCAACTTAAATCAAGTAGTATTTTATTCTAGGATTTCAAAAAATATCAAAATTAAGAGAAAAGGGGATTAAATTGACTTACCAAATTACTTTGAACCTTAAAACCCCAAATTTCCCTTTTTCTTTTCTTTTTTTCTTTCCTTCCTTCCTTCTCTGTTTCGTTTTGCTCTCTGTTTCTTTCTTTCTCCCTTCTCTGTTTTGTTTTGCTCTCTGTTTCTTTTCTTTCTTTCTTTGTCATATATATATAATAATATAATATAATATAATATAATATATTAATAATAATATAATATAAAACATAATTATTACTTACGCATGTATAATATAATATATATTTTAAATTAAAAATATCTTAGATTTTTCTTTTGTTATGCCGCCTCAACTTTAGAAAAAGGCATAATTGCCTATTTGGTCCTTTAAATTTTCTTTAATCTATAATTAAACTTTTATCCTTACTTCAATTTAGTCCTTTTTCATAATTAACTATCAAAGCGTTAAAATTTCTTAACGAAACTTTAATATTATCCTATTGACACTCCGTAAATATTTTTATAAATATTTACGGCTCAGTTTATAATATCGAGGTCTTGATATCTCGTTTTCGACCCAATTTACCTAATAATTTCTTTTAAATCACAAAATTCACTGATTTAAAAATATTTCTAAAATCACACTTAACTTATTATTAATTAATAATTTTTTCTAACTTTTTCATCAATTTTAGTGATCTCAAATCACTATTCTGACACTACTAAAAATTGGGCTGTTACAGGAAATGTTCACATCAACGACGTGTCTGGAGACACAATTGGGAAGGGACCTTGTTAGATGTCAGCCCTTATGAATTCTGGAGTGTTCTAAACAATTAGACTGCGGAAGAAATCCCTGTAGTTATCAGGGCTTATTTAGAGTAATGTTCAGAACATTTTTGTTGTTTTTAGCCTAAAGCGATAGAAATTCCTTTGTGAAATAGGCTAATGTCTGAACGTCATTATTCTAATAAAATACATCTTTGCATTCCTTTTTGAGCCAATATTCTGTCATTCTTTTTGAATAATTATTTCTGATTATTTCATTCTTTTAGATTTTCTTCCACATCATTCATTCATAATCATATTGTATAAATAATTATTCACAAATTTATACTTTCTTTTGTATATTCTTTGGTACTTATTATGAGTCCCTGGATATCAATGACGTGAATGACTCTGCTACAGACTCAGATTTTCCTTTTGAGCGAGGCATGTGTTCAGAGGGATCTCAGGGCTTTGAAAATGACAAAGATTGTAGTTTATCTCCTGACTGTTAAGGATGGTTGAATAGGAGGATAGACATATCCTACCTCACAAAGAAT
The DNA here is from genome assembly GCF_007990345.1 of Gossypium hirsutum. Lineage (NCBI taxonomy): Eukaryota > Viridiplantae > Streptophyta > Magnoliopsida > Malvales > Malvaceae > Gossypium > Gossypium hirsutum. Next base: position 3,281,520 of record NC_053446.1, on the reverse strand, counting down.
CATTAGAAATTGTGAGCGTGGTAAAGATTAGAATTGACCTGACCGCAGAGACGAAGCAGCACCTTATTGAGTGACCTCTAGGGTTCAAAGATGTCTTCGTATGATCATACCAGGATATGTCCCGGGTTAAACGCCAATAATGAAATCTGCACAACAGAATGATGTTAGAAATTTACAGTATGAACGATGTAATTCTTTGCCGGGGCAATGCCTTTCTCGTGGAGTCAGCATAGTTTTGCCCATTTGAAGTCGAATTTCTACCTCTTCAAGTTGTTGTTGGGTCCATCCTGATTAAAGAGGAAGATCCAAAGTTTTCTATTTAAGTTGCGCCCTAAAAGGCTCAGATCAAAAAGGGAAAAAAAAAGAAAAATCAAAATCAAAATCAAAGTCAAAATGAAAATGAAAATGAAAATGAAAAAATCAAAATAAAAAAAAAACAAAAAGAAGAAAGAAGAAAAAATCAAAATCAAGATCAAAATGAAAATGAGAAAAGAAAAGAAGAATGAAAAAAGAGAAATCTAGATAAAAAAAATCAAAATGAAAAAGAAAAGAAAAAGAAAAGGAGAGGCCAAAGCGAAAACTCGCAAAGGGTGCTTTGTGACCAAATGAGGTTTTGAGTTAAAAACCCGAAAAGGGCGACTCAAATTTTGAGTACAATGAGGCATGGACATCACCATTATCGAAGACTTCTAATGGGCATTGCTTTATTTTGAGAGGCTACTTCATGAGCCAAAGTCATCGTATACCGATATAGAATTTTAGAGAAGAGGGTATTGGAGAATGCATTGAGATTAAACAATAGCACGATCGCTGAGGTCTCAAATTAACTCAGAAGTGGACACCACGATTCGTCACTGAATTGCCTAGAGTTGAACATCGAAAATTGAAGGAAAATGACTGAGACTTACAAGGATTGGCATGAGAAATTACTATTTGTCTTCCTTGCTTGTCGAACATCTATACCGGGGCAATACCTTTCTCTTTGGTTTGCAGGGTTTAGGTAGTTATACCTATTGAAATCCTTTCTCTCCGGGTATTAGTTGAGCTAGAATTAGATGAAGCAGAATGGATCCAATCGCGATGCGATCAGTTGAACCTAGGAAAAAGGTTAAAAGCTATTCTTCAGGGTCGGATGTACCAGAACCAAATGATACGAGCCCATGATGAACAGTGTCATCTCAGAGAATTCCACAAGAAGGTTGGATGTTGAAAGAAGATCCTTCCTCAACGAAAGGATTCTAGAGCGAAATGAATACCAAACAGGGAATGTCCCTATGTTGTAAAGAGGACTACTTTTAGAGGAGCACTGATCCTGGGTGAGATTGCTAATCCTATAAACTCGGATCCAGTCAAGAAACACGTCGTTTAAAGAAGAAGAAAGGACCAAGGTGAAAACCCGCAAAGGGCACTTTGAGTCAAAAAAAATGAAAATGAAAAATGAAAATGAAAAATGAAAAGTAAAATGGAGAGGCTAAGGGGAAAACTCGCAAAAGGCACCTTAGGCCAAAGGGGATTTGAGTTGAAAACCCGAAAAGGGCGGTTCAAATATTGATCAGAATAGGGCATGAGGTAATCAAAGCAACTTGAATCTTGACCAAATTAGGCATGTGGCGATCTTGCTATGCCTGAATCAACAGGAAAGGATAGACGACATATTGGGGCATCGATAGAGCACTGTAGATCTCCTAAACACATGTCCAACTCAAAATGGTCTTCAGAAAGTTTGTACAGAGAAGTTCAAGCTGCGATATCTGGAGCACCCAATTCTCATATTATTTGTTGTTCTTGGAATTTTCTTTTCTTTTCTTTCCAAGATATACATTCCCAATTAATTTCTTTGTTATCATTCTTTACTATTTTCGATAATTTGTTCTTTCGAGTTATGCTCAGAACCAACTTTATTCTTATCCATTGTTATGACCTTTTTGCAAACATGTTGTATTGGAATAATGATTAACGGACTAATAAAACTTTCACAAAGGAAGTTTTACATATTACTCTGAAAAGTTTCTAAATAATAAAGGAGCCTGAAACAGGATTATTGTTTAGAACACACCAATTTTAAAGGTTGGAAATTTGAGAAGGAATAGTCTAAATTTGGACTTTCTCTTTGGATTTCGTTGTCAAATGCATTGGTTGAACAAAATGATAAGATGACGGGTTAATGACAAAGCTTAAATGAACAAGCAAGCATGATCATCAAGCAATGGGAAGAGGTTACCTCGGAGAAGAAAGCCCTCATTTGCGCATAAGTCTTTGGTACGAACGACACCCTGAGAAGGGTGTAAGAAACCAGAACGGTTCAGATCCTATATCCCCGAATTGTGATAAAAGAGGACTGAGGAAAAGCCACATATTTCTACCCTTGAATTACAGTGAGAGAATGATGGTATAAATTCTTGTGCCCCAGTGGATTAAACTTTAAGGTTTACAATGGGAGGCAACCTGGCTAATTGTTTATTCAGAAAAGCCAGTCAAGCGAGAAGGCGTTGTAGCACGTCAGTCGCAAAGCTTTAATAAACTTCGAGTAATGAAAACCTAAGCGGGATCATTCTAAAAAAAAATTCTGCATTCATTCAAACACCATTCACACATGTTTAGTTAGGAGCATTTGATTCATTTTGATCATGACATCCTAATCATTAGGTATAATTAGGTTCATTATACAGGTCATGTTCCCCAAATAACAGATCAGTGAATATTTCAGATCTTATCTCCCTGAGGTTACAGTGGAGCAGATTGAAGCCAGAGATCTTATCTCCCTGAGATTACAGCGGAGCAGATCGAAGACACTATCCTATCTCCCTGAAGTTACAGTGGAGCAGATTAAAATAAAGGATCTCATCTCTCTGAAGTTACAGCAGAGTAGATCGCATCAGGTCTTATCTCCCTGAGGTTACAGTGGAGTAGACCGAAGAATTTCAGATCTTATCTCCCTGAGGTTACAGTGGAGCAGATTGAAGCTAGAGATCTTATCTCCCTGAGATTACAGCGGAGCAGATCCAAGACACTATCCTATCTCCCTGAAGTTACAGTGGAGCGGATTAAAATAAAGGATCTTATCTCTCTGAAGTTACAGCAGAGTAGATCGCATCAGGTCTTATCTCCCTGAGGTTACAGTGGAGTAGACCGAAGAATTTCAGATCTTATCTCCCTGAGGTTACAGTGGAGCAGATTGAAGCCAGGATCTTATCTCCCTGAGATTACAGCGGAGCAGATCCAAGACACTATCCTATCTCCCTGAAGTTACAGTGGAGCAGACGAAAAATACCAATCGTGTCTCCCTGAAGTTGTAGTGGAGTGGATGAAATCGATGAATCATATACCTCTGAAGTTGCAGTAGGTCGAATTGAATCAAACCTTATCTCCCTGAAGTCGCAGTGGAGCAGGTTGAAGATACAAGTCTTATCTCCCTGAAGTTATAGTGGAGCAGACGAAAAATACCAATCGTGTCTCCCTGAAGTTGCAATGGAGTGGATAAAAATCAATCCTATACCTCCGAAGTAGCAGTAGGTCGGGTTAAATCTACCACAACAAGTCTTATCTCCCTAACATTGTAGTGGAGCAGACTAGAACCACAAACATCATCCCCCTGAAGTGCAGTGAAGTGGATCGAAGCAAAGAGACACAGTAGACTGGGATAAAGCTACTTGAATAAGGAAGGCGTCAAAAGAAGTTGAGACTCGATGAACCCGGGCAAAATTTGTCTTTCTTAGTCTTTGCTCTGTTCTCGTTACACGACAACGAGCAAAGAGAGGCAGCTGTACAGACCCAATTTTACCTGGCCCAACAAGCAAACCCAAAACAAACCCACCCAAAACCTACCCAAAACTCCTACCCATTACAAGCCCAAAATCCCCATGGCCCAACACAAAAAATCAGAAAACCCTAACCCTAGGTGCGCCGCACCTAGGGCCTTTTGACCTTTCTGTCTACCTGCTCTGCCACCAACCGTCGCCTGCAGCACCTGCAAAAGAAAGGAAAACACGCAATAGCAGTAGGAAAGGGGTTGTAACAAAAATCGGCTATAAAGCCATAAAAAACAAATCTGTAAGGGGGAAGAGAACCGATCTGGAGGTTTTGTAAAAAAAAAAGAGTCTCTTCCTCTTTTTTTTTTACAAGCATTACTTAGAAATAAAAAGAACAAAAAGAAACAGATTTAAAACAAAAACATTCAAGGTGACTTTTCATTTTTTTCCTTTTCTATACGCATTTAGTCTTTTTTTATTTTATTTTCTCGCCTAACAACAATATATATTAGTACAAGAGTTTTTAAATAAAAAATAAAATTTTTACCCTTTTTTGAAATTTTCGGCCACCGTGCACGGTGGCCGGCGCGGTGCGACCCTTGCCGGAGTCCAGGCCGAACATTTGAGAGGGGAGGGGTTGTTTGAGAGAAAATCAGTTTTTTTTAAGAGAGAAGGCAAAAAATGAAGTTTTAAGAAGAAAATTTGATTTATATAGGTATTTAAAACGGCGCCGTTTTGGGCATGCCTATCAGGCACCAAAACGACGCCGTTTTGGCTTTAAACCCGATCCAACCGACCCGACCCACTCCAGGATCCGCGTGTTTTTGTTTAAGGGCCTATTTGCGCAATTAGTCCCTTTGACTTTGTGGCGCTTTCATGGAAGTTTTTCGCATATTTGCAATTTGGCCACAAAATTTTATTTTTGATTTATTTTAGTCCCCATTGAAGTGCAGCGTTTTGGGGCTTTGGGGTATTTACTGTTACGGTCCCCCCTCTTTTGGCGCATGTCACAATCTAGTCCTTTCTGTTTTTATTTATTTCGAATTCCCAGTATTTTTACTTTTACTTTAATTTAAGCCCTTTTGTAGTATTTTTATTATTTTGTTCATTATTCTATTATTATTATTATTATTATTTAATATTATTTTTATTATCATCATATTTCCATTTATACTTATTTATGTAAATTTTTTTAATATGTTTATCTTATTATAGTATTATTATTTTAATTACTTATATTTATATACATACATGTGATTTTATAATATACATATGTAATATGCATATTTTTTTATAATCTATCTATATATACATATATGTACCTATATATATATATTTATATTTCACAATTTTTATACATATCTATATACTTTACTTTCATAAATATATATATGTACTTACATATTCTTCATATTTTAAATACGTATTTTATATATGTTCTTTATATTTTTATGATTCATATATATACCTATATATATACTTTTTATATTCTATATATATACTTTTTTTATGATAGTTACATATGTATAGATGTACATGCTTACTTATATTTTTTTATATAATAATTTTAAAATACATATATACATATATTTTTCATGTTTTATAAATTTACGTACATACACTCGTTTTTATAACGTACATACTTATATTTTATATATCTTCGTATTTCATAATCTATATACATATACATGTAGATATTTATATTTTTATATCTCATAATACATATATATCTTTCATATTTCCGTAATTTTATGTATATACATACATATATATTTCCCTTATATGTACATACACATATCCATATGTTATAATTTTCATCTATTTCCCTTTATTGTTTTTTTTATGTTCATTTATGTACTTATTTATATGTCCATTTTTTATGCTTTAGTTCATTTATTTATTTATTTGCTATGGTATATGCATGATTTATTTTATTATTTGTTTTTGTTCATTTTTTATTCATATTATCATGTTTATTATTCCATTATGCATATAAATATCATATTTCAAAAAAAAGGAAAATATTTCTAATTGAGGCAATATTTAGCGTTTGGGAAATTCGAGAAAACATGCCCTAAGGTGCTGGGTGTCGATTTTTCTCGTTCAACCAAATGGCTTAATATCCTTTTAAAAAATTTTAAAATAAGGCAATGTTTGGCGTTTGGAAATTTGAGAAAACATGCCCTAAGGTGCTGGGTGTCGATTTTTCTCATTCAACCAAATGGTTAAATATCCTTTTAAAAATTTCAAAATAAGGCAATGTTTTGCGTTTGGAAATTTGAGGAACGTACCCTAAGGTGCTGGGTTTCGATTTCTCATTTAACCAAATAGCCAAATATCCTATCGATTTTCAATCCATGTCATCCAAGTTTTTTAAGGATCGTATTTTAAATCTCTCTAAAGTTTTCAGTTTTTCGACACTAAGACATTAAGTAATCAACTAGGTACCAATTTTGGGCGTATCGAGGGTGCTAATCCTTCCTCGTGCGTAACCGACTCCCGAATCCGTTTTTTTGAATTTCGTGGACCAAAATCGTTGTTTTAATAAAATTAAATCGTTTATTGAAAACAACCACTTTTTGAGGTGATTCGATCACACCTCATCAAAAAGGATCGGTGGCGACTTCCGTTTTCGTTTTCATTTTTCAAAACCCAAGTCGACCCCGTTTTCAATCAAGAAAATGGTGTCAACAATTGATAATATATAACATTTATAAAAAAATTATAAATTGTCCAAAACTTTCAAAACACTTCTTATAAATAATATAAAATTTTTTTGTAACTTTAATAAGTTATGATAAAAAATTTTAACATTTTTTTATGAATAAGTATATTATTTTTTATAATATATAGCATGGACACATAATTAAGTTATGTCTATACTTGACCATAATTTTTTATAAATAAATAAATTATAACATTTTTATAAAACGTAATTTGGCCATAAATTTAAAATTTTTTAAGATTTAAATAATATAATTTTTGCAATAACTTTGTAAAATAAACAAATTATTTTTATAATATAGTTTTGTAGGATTTTTAATATAAGAAATTTTTTGTCATAATCATTCCAAACACTTATACGTGTTCATGTTTATAATATAACTTTTATAAGTTGTATAAAAATGATTTTTTAAAATTAGATTCGGGTGCAATTACTTGCATAATTACTCTAATTCTCACCCTCTCCCTAAGAATTAGAAAGTATGATGTCCACAAGACCAACTGAAAATTCGAGAAATGCAAATGCACCTATCAATTAATAGTATAACTACGGTGAGCAAATATATCGTTCCCATGAAGACTAAAAATACTAGTAATTATCGTCTTTCTATTATTTAACCAACAAATTTGAGTGATTGATTAAAACTAAAAGTAACTAAATTAATTAACTAAAGAACACGACAAAGAACGAATCAAGAAAACAAACGATTAACAACCAAGAAGTGAGACAATACTCAGGAAAGAATCCACCTAGATTTCATCTGTCATTATCAATCTAAATTAAATAATTTCTTTACTTAGTATCTTGATCCGTAGAAATTCCTAAATTATGCTAATATCTCTTTCAAGACTAAGAGCAACTGATTCTAGGTTGATTAATTAAAATTTCTTTCTAATTAAAACCCCTATTGTTGCAACTCGATCTATGGATCCCTCTATTAGATTTGACTCTAATCCGGTAGATTTATGTCATCTTATTTCTAGGATTGCATGCAACTCCACTTAATTATACTAGATCTACTCTTAAACAAAGACTTTTCCTTCTCTATTCAAGCACATCAAACATGGATTAATAATCCAGAAATATTAAACCAAGAATTAGGCACACAAAATTGAGAACAAGATCCAAGTATTTATTGCGTAAAATAGAAATCAAAAGGCAAAATTTATTATAGGGTTTATCTCCCCCTAGGTATTTAGAAAATTAGTTCATAATCGCAAATAAAAACATCTCAACGACAGTATAACTGCAGGAAACAAGAAAACTCATAATAAACTTCAAAGAAATCAAAAGGAGATCTTCAATCTTGGTGAAAATTTGCTTCAGATTCAGCTTCAATGGTGTTTTCTGAGTTGTTTTCTTCAATATTCTCTAACAGCTTTCTCCCATTTTATATATATATATATTTGGTATATATAGGTCTTAGTATGCCTGAAAAACCTAAAAACTGTGTTTTTTCGCGTGTCCGAAATGCAATTTGTGAAATCCCACGGTCTGGCACATGGTCGAGTGGCAGCGATCGTGTGTCCAGCCCGTGTGGCTCCTGAAATTTGCTCTGATTTTCTGATTTTTGCTTTTTTTCGCTCCTTTTGCTTTGAAATGCTCTCCTAAGTATAGAAACATGAATTTAAAAGATTAGGAGCATAAAATTCACCACTTTAACTCGAATAATCATCCAAAACGCATTAAGAACGGGATTAAAACATGTTACTTTTAGCACTTATCACACCCAATTTAGTGTGACCTACCAATTATAATGGTTACCCAAATATGTCACATTTGTGTAATTATAAGCAATCACACCCAAATCTAATTATTAGGTGACTTTTCAAACACTGCTTTACTTTTAAGATTCAACATCTGAATTTAAATTCGCATAAGGATTGCACCACTCGTAAAAAATTAAAAATATATAAAAATACTAAAAAAAAGTAGATTTAGAACGAACCTGGCAAATGGTTATTCAAATTCAATGAACTTGGAATATTTTTCTAGGTTCATTCCCAATGTGTAAAAAATCATATATATTTATAAATTCTATCTTTAAATATTCTTTTTTATTTTTGTCATGTGTCAAAATGTAAGGCTACTACATATCACTATGTTATTAGTCATCAAGGCTACATTAGTATATTATAATGGCGTTAATCAAATATCTAAAAAGTATCAAATTAACTTAAAATTTTCAAATTTAAGTACCAATCAAATATAAAAAAAAATGAAGTATCAAATAGATACAAGTTATCAAATTTAAGTACTTGAATATATATTAAATTAACATATTATTAATACCATGCTTGAGCCTAAGCAATTCATTTAGTTTCTTTAGAAATTTTAAAATTTTAAATTAGTAAAAATAAAATTACACTTTACCTCCTTAAAAATTAAAAAATTTTAATTTAATTTTCTAAAAATTATAAAGATTCAGGCCATTAAAAATTATAATATAACTCCGACTCCTTACATATTTTTTAATTTCGCCCCTATTGACCATCAACACGTGTAGTGGAATGTGTTGCATAGGTCCACCAATCAAAGTCGTAGGTTTTGGGGACTTTATTCTTACATTGTTGGGTTTTGTTGATAGTTCACTGTTTGATTCTCACCTTCTCTTTTGGAGGGATTTCCTTGTTTTTACTTTTTAGTTGGTTGATTTCATTCTCTCTTACTGTAGCTATAGCAGGTTTAGTAGATATGAAGCAACATACCTTTTTCTCTGTGTTTCGCATTTTTTTTAGGGCAAAAAATGGACAAGTGTACTTAATTAATTTTAAAAATTAAAAAAATGAAATATATGACGAACTTTTAGCCTTATTTACAGTTAAAAAAAATATTTACTGTTTGTGTATTAAATGATATTTTTTTATAAATAATATTAAAATATTTTCACATGTTTTTATTTTGTGTATTAAATAATACTTTCCAATGTAATGTCAACGCCAATATGCAAAGAAAAAGAGGTGTATGGGTAGAAATATACGTAGATGTTTATCCAATGTATGGAATCATTTTTGTTTGTGCTTTTAATGGGCCTTCCTTCAACATGACAACTCGCACCACTTTAAATAGGAATCATTAATATTTAAATCGTCAACGCTAAATTTTATAATCATAACTTACTCGGAAGCGTATAAACATATTATTTTTTTATTTAATAAAATTCTAATAATTGTATAAAAAATATTTTAAATTGTAAATAGCGGACACTAAAGATGAGTTTGGATGAGCGGTACGTTTACCTATAATTAATATAAAAATAACAGTGACGATAAGATTATATATCCTTGTCACTTTCCTTCTTTTATTCGTTGAATCATTTCTTTCATATTCACAATGCACTTCCCATACACATGTTATGATTAAATATTTTCAAGTCATACTCTTCATTGTTTATTGTATATTATTTTTAAACATACATTTGTGTTCTAAATCTGTGGTTTCCATACATATACACATGTGATAGAATTTCTAGCATTAATAATGTTATTCATTGAGTTGGTGTCACGAGTCAACTTGACACTAACTCACAATTAATGATAAAACCATGACAAATAATTGTAGAGCACTTAGTTTTACCTGTCTGGTGCATTTATGTGTTTAAATTTCGTTTTACTCATAATTTAATCTATTTTTTAAATTTTAATGTCATATACATATTTCATGTGTTATTATGATTAATTAATTTAAAATCATATATTTCATTATTTATTGCATTTTAGTTTTAAACACACATTTGTGCTTTAATTCCGTGCGTTTGATAGGAATTTAGTATTAATAATGTATTTGATTGAGTTGGTGTCGAGTTAATAACGCACATATTTTATGTGTTATTATTAATTAATTTCAAACCATAAGTTTTATTATTTATTGTATATTATTTTTAAACACACGTTCATATTCTAAAGTTATGATTTTCACACACATACACACGTGTAATAAAATTTATAATATATACCATAAATCCACATAAGTACATTCTATTTAGAAAATACCTATCTTGTAGGCCACCAATTAACAATTTCTTGAATCTTTATCTTTAATTTATTCCCATTTCCTATCAATTATTTTATTCCAATTCTATTTTTTTTCCTTTTACAAATTTTCTAACCATCACATATAGAATCAAAGATATTTTACTGGAAATCTTTTAGAAAAATGATACTTGTTAACCTGAGGTGAATAAATGAAAAAAAGATGGTGGTTCAATGGAAGAGAAGGGAATGAGGATTGGGAAAAAAAAATTCAATTTTTGAGAAAGGCAGGAGGTTTTCTGTGAGTCTATCAACTGTTTGCATGATTCTTTTATAGTGAGGGAAAAACTTAACTACGCGTATTAAGAACGTTAACGTGAAAGTTTAATCTGATATCCTTGATAGTAATCGTGACGTGATGTCTTAAGATGACACATATTAGCGTGACTACCAATTAATTACTCTGAACTTTCACGTAATCCTTATATAGCCTTAGTGTTAGCAAAAGTGCATAGTTCATCAGATTGAGCTTCACAGACAAACCATGAATTCGTGGTATTATTGATCCATTGAAAAACATGTGTCAAACTCTTTGTAAATAGAATATAAAATTTACGAGTTATATTGTAAGGTTAATGATACGTAATATAACAATAATATATTCCAGTTACATCTTAATCCAATATCAATTTTCGCTTATAACCACTTTATATTCCATTCTATTTCTTTATCTCAATTTTAAGACTTCCTTTAGATCGAAATTTATCTATGTTTCACAATTTTTTTTTATAAATTTTTCCCAACAAATACCATTTAACTGAGTGGCTAGTGGAGCTTCATGCTTAGTGAAAAATTAGAGTTCAATGGCATTTATTGGGACAAAATTTATCTTATCTTTTCTCCCCTGGTTGTGGTACATAAAATGACATGATCAGAGGCGAATATAGGGGGTGGCATGGCGCTGGCCCCCCTAAAATAGAAAATTATTATTAGGTCTTTTTAATCTTTTTAAAATTTTAAAATAGTAAATGTAAAATTGTATTTTGACCTCTCTTAAAATTTAAAAAAATTAATTTAATCCTTTAAAAATTATAAAGATATACACTATAAAAAATTAAAATTTCATTCGACCCCTTAAAAAATTGTTCTAGCTTCATCCCTAGATATGATATATTCGTTTTGGCTTCTACTACTGCTATAAATATATTCCTTTTGGCTTGTACTACTACTATAAATATATTCCTTTTATCTATAGGCAAAAGTTTCCCTACTTAAAATAATTTTAGGTAAATTTTTTTTTAGTATTTTTCAATTTAATATTAAGTAAATTGAGCTATCTCAAGAAAATCGAGGTGATTTAATCCTTATCAATTTTAAAAGTGAGCAACTAAGAACAATTAATTACGACGTTAATATTTTTGGTCAAGTGTACATGATTTTGATTGATATAATATAAAATTTAACCTTCAATATTTATATATTTTGTATAAACATTGACAAAATGTGTAAATGTTGCTGATTAAATTTGTTAAAATTAATAAAATATATGAACTTTAAGGACTAAATTTGATATTATACCAATAAAATAATATGTACATTTGACAAAAAAACATTAACATTGTGATTAATTGTTTTTATTTGCTCATTTTCGGAATTGACGGAAATTAATTGCTTTAATTTTTTTTTTGTAAAGAGACCAATTTGCTCAATATTTATATTGAGAGGGACTAGAGAAATCTTTTTTATCAATATTTTCACGAATTTATAGACTTAGAAATGTTATACATTTATATAAAACAATTAATTAAAAATATTTATATGAATCTATAAAATTCATATAAATAATTACATCAATAATAAAAAATTTATTATGATACATATTATTATTTTATTAATAAAATTATAATTTCACGTAATTTTTCAGATTTCATAAAAATGAAATAATTTAGAACTTTTATATGTGCAATTTTATGTGTAATGTTTTTAATAGTCATTTTTTGTTTCGCATAATGATTTATTTGGTCTGTCAATTTTACAAAGAAATAATTTTACTCTCCATTTAATTTTTCACCTCTTTACAGTAATCTCATTATAGATTTTTATCATATATGATATTTTTTATACAAAGCTTAGAACTACCCATAGTTCCGGATAATGTACGTTCACCTGCACTGACAACAATATCAATCGATACCAACCGAATTAAGAATCAATCTACAACTTAATTATAAAGTTAAAGTTGTATTTTTAAAAATGTAAATTCAAGTTTAATTATCTATACAATATTAAAATTTCACCAGGAAATGTATTAACTATAATAGAGTTGCTGTACTTGTCAAGTTCTCTCTCTATATATAGATAGATATTTAGCTTCGTCCAGATCACACAACACTGATCTTCCTCAACAAGTTGACCTCCTTTGAATCTTCGTTTATCTTAGCTTTATGGCACTTGTCTTTGAAAACCCATTGTTCGCATACGCAAAATAAATCAAGTTATATTCCAAAAAGCAAAAAAAAAAAATGGCAGCTGGAACTTCAAGCAACGTTCATCTCCATGATATACCTGATGTGATACTCTCCAACATATTCTCTTTAGAGACTGAAACTCGCACACGCAACGCCATGTCTCTCGTGTGTCTCAAATGGCTCTTGCTCGAGCGCTCCACTCGCAAATCCCTCACCCTTCGTGGTAACATCCGCAATCTCTTCCTCCTTCCTACTTGCTTTCGTGCTGTTACCCATCTTGACCTTTCTTTCCTCTCCCCATGGGGATACCCTCTTCTCGATTCGTTTTCAAACCCACTTGTACTTGCTCAGTTCCTTCGACATGCATTTCCTTCAGTTGTTTCTCTCATCGTTTATGTCCGAAACCCTCTAACTCTCCATCTTTTAGCTTCCCAATGGCCTAACTTACAACATGTTAAGCTCGTACGTTGGCATCAACTTTGGCCTGCTGCACCTGTTGGTTCTGATTTAGTTCCACTTTTCGACCATTGCCCGATGCTTTCATCACTTGATGTTTCACATTTTTATTGTTGGACTGAAGATCTTCCACCGGTAATCCAAGCATACCCTTCTATTGCAACTTCTCTTTCCCATCTCAATATCTTAAAACATGATTCAAGTACTGATGGATTCAAGTCCCATCAGCTTTTGTCTATTACTGCTTGTTGTCCTAACCTACGTAAATTGTTGGCAACATGTATATTTAACCCTCGATTCATTGGTTTCATAAGCGACCAAACCTTGCTTACTCTTGCTTTAAATTGTCCTCTCCTTTCTCTTCTTCACCTTGCTGATTCAACTTCAATGTCCAACGTTAGACCCAACCTTATTGAAGATGCAAGTATCAGCTTTGCTGCACTTGGGGACGTATTTTCTAAATTGCCACTACTTGAAGAGCTGGTTCTCGATGTTTGTCACAACGTTAAACACACATGGCCAGCATTGGAGTTGCTTAATACCAAATGCCCCACGCTTAAATCTTTAAGGCTGGGACAGTTCCAAGGAATCTGTAGAGGTATAGCCTCTCCACCAGATGGGGTCGCTTTATGCCAAGCCTTGGAATCTTTGTCCATCAAGAACTGTACTGACTTAACTGATAAAGCTCTGATAGCTATCTCTCATGGCTGCCATAGACTTTCTAAGTTCGAGGTTCTAGGATGCAACCAACTCACCAGAAAAGGGATGTGGGAATTCACTCATAATCTTCGTAAAACGTTGGTTGATGTGAAAATCTCTTACTGTAAAAACCTCAACGCAGTTTCATCATTGCAAGCATTGGAACCAATCCGAGACCGCATAGTAAAACTCCATATAGATTGCGTGTGGGCAAGCATTATCGGAGAAGAAAAAAGCTTGAAAAATTGGAGTAAGCTAAAATATCTTTCCCTATGGATTGCTGTAGGTGAGTTGCTGAATCCACTATCATTATCGGGTCTAAACGATTGCCCATCACTAGAAGAGATACAAATCAAAATCCAAGGCGATTGCAGGGATCAACCAAAGCCATTCATGGCTGCATTTGGGTTAAGTTCCTTAACCTGTTATCCAAATCTTACAAGGATGATCTTAGACTGCAGTGGAGTAACAGGTTATGCTCTTACAGCACCTGTAGGACACACAGATTTAAGCTTGTGGGAGAGATTTTTCCTTAGTGGAATACAAGATTCGACACTCAATGAACTCAACTATTGGACTGCACAAGACGTGGACGTGAATCAACGGTGCCTTTTTCTCCCGGCAGCAGGATTGTTGGCACAGTGTGGGAGTTTAAGGAAACTTTTCATACATGGAACAGCCAATGAACACTTGATGATGTTCCTGTTGGGAAATCCGACACTGAGGGATGTTCAACTTAGAGAAGATTATTACCCTGCACCAGACAATGATACAATCACAGAGATGAGGGTAGGATCTTGTTGTCGATTTGAGGATGCTCTTAATAGTAGTAGCCGCCATGTTCCTGATTAAGAATTTGTTGGAATTTTTGTCAAAGTCAGATTCACAACACTTTTAAAATTAGGTTAAACTATACTTGTAGCTACCCAACTAGTAATAAATTTATGTTTTAGTCTCCCAATTATGACTAGTTACAAAATAGTCATCCAACTATTCACTTTTATTTTTTCTGTCACCAACGGACTAACACTAGCAGCTTCTAAAGTTAACATAATAATAAATTTATCCCTTAACATTTATTAATTTTTGTCAATTTAATCTTCATTAAAAAAACCCTGAATGTTTATAAAAAAAATTATTCCAACAACGGACCATTTCTAGTGGTTCTTGGCCATTCCAAGGGAACAATTGTATAGAACAAAACGAACCCAAGAAATTAAAGAAACTTGAATATACGAGCATTGATCTACAAAAATAATAAAGTGGAAATAGGAGAAAAAAACAAGAACTCCATGACCCACTAATTTTAGATCCATTTTCTTTAAAAGAGATAATTACTTTTTTTTTGTTAAATTGATTTTTTTTAGTTAAATTTTGGCTGTTAAATTTTTTTTTTAAAAAGCTAAATTGTTTTTTTAATAGTAGTATTGACTAAAATTTCAATTTTTTAATGATGTTAGTATGACAACTCAAGTGACAGTTTACATGTTTCATGTTGATATGGCGCACTATTTGTCTTATATGCTATATCAATAAATAATTTAAAACTTATAAATATATTTTAAAAAATCTATATATAAAGTTTATAAAAAATAACATGAAGCGCACGCGAACTGTCATACGAGCTGTCATGTTTAAAATTTAATGTTTTGGTTAATATTTTTATTAAAAAATAAAAAATATATTTTTTTTTTGAAAGGTTGATAGTTAAATTCGACCCCTTTTTAAAAAAGATTGAGGCTGAAGTTAACAAATAAAAATCAAATTAACAGATAATATAAACATTAAGGATTAAATTTATCATTATGACTTTTTTAAAATCAAACCTTTGTTTCTTTTGTTCCTACTTTGTTTCTTTTTGGGTTGATGCTCTAAGATATTTATTTAGTTTTACTTTTTTTTAAAAAGGGAAAATTTAAAAGAAATATCCTTACGAGATTTTATTCTTTGAAAACTTTATTAATTAAATGAATTTTAAGTAAAATAAAAAAAGTCTTTTAATTTTTGCAAAAAAAAATATTTATTTTTTAAATTTTAAGTTTAAATTTACATTAATTATTTTTCTTTTTTATGTCTAATTATTTTAATGTACATATATTAAATAAGTATATTGCTCATATTATTACACTTATAGCCAAACATAATTTAATTTAATTTAGATTGTTATGTAAAAAATGCAAATTAAAAAAATTAAAAATTTATTCGGATCTAATAGAGATATAAAATTTTATTTAAATAAAGATAAAGTTTTTTTTTGAAAAATAAAATATAGTACTACATCACGAGAGTAATGAAATTTTTGAATTTGTTGTGGATAAAAGATCATGAGCATCATGCATCTCTAATTTTTCATGGTAATTTCGCACCGACCACAACCATTAAGAAAAACAGCTATAGAAAAATATAAATGAAAGGGTAAAATATATTTAAAAATATATATTATAGGTTAGTAAGGGTTAAATTGAAATTTGGTCTTTTAAAAAATTATAAATATATTAATTAATACAATTGTGAAACGGTATTTTAATTCTTATCAGATTTAATTTATAATTTAATTTTGATTCTGTCAAAAAAAATTTTACTTCACCCTTGATCTTATTGAAATATAAGATCAACTCGATAGGAGTGTAGTTAGGAGGGCTGGCAACTAAAATGAAAATTTTTCGATTTAAGCCATTTAAAATTATAAATTATTAAAGATAAAATTACATTTTTACCCCTTAAAAATAATAAAATTTTAATTTAATTTTTTAAAAATTATAAAAATATAGGGTATTATAATTTAATTTCGACTCCCCTAAAAAGATTTTTTGACTTCGTCCATGCAACTCGATAAATCTTTTAATATATAATATTTATTGTTTTGGACCTGAAAAATATAAAGAAAATATTTGATAAAATTTTTGACTAAACTAAAAGATTTGATTGGTGCAGTTAAAAGGGTTAGAAGAGCACATGGGTAACGACCGCTAAAGCCCACTCTGATTATACGCACTTGGCAGAAATGCAAATTGCGCATTCACATGGCTCATTGTTTGCAGTTTGCAGTGCAACCAACGTTACGCATATTAAGTAACCGCTTCAAGTTGCAACCAAACACCTTTAAAAAGCTGATAGATCCAAACTCAGACACAATCAATCAATCCCATGCCTGCATGTGTGTTTTTTTATTACATTTTCTACTCTTTATTTACATAAAGAAAAAAGCATATCTATTTCCCAGTTTTCGAAGTTATCAATGTTCTTATCTTTTACATCATCTCATGATCTGATCTGCCAGTTGCATGCTTTCGTATAAACCACAGCCTAATATATCTATATATTAATGGTAACATACATACAGGACTTGGAGTTAGGGTATAGTTTAGTCAATGGCAGATACAATAATGAAAAAAACCCAATATCACACACTCTTGGTTTATCACGAACCAATGCGGTTCAAGCTTGGTTCAATCCATAGATGCACCGCTTCCTCTAGTATGGTCCATACTCCGCCGCTTCGACAACCCACAAGCTTACAAACAGTTCGTCAAGAGCTGTACGTTGAGTCTCGATGACGGTGGAATAGGGAGTGTACGTGAAGTGATGATCGTGTCGGGGATGCCGGTAGCCATGAGCATGGAGGGGTTGGATCGATTAGATGATGACTTGCATGTTATGATGGTTAGCATTGGTGACCATAAGCTTGTGAATTACCGTTCCACTACTAGTTTGCATGAAATTGGAAGTGAAGAAGAAGGGAATGGCGGGAGAACGGTGGTGCTAGAGTCGTATGTGGTGGATGTCCCAGCGGGGAATAGTAAAGAAGATAGATGTTCGTTTGCTGATATGATAATTGGATGTAATCTTAGGTCTTTAGCTAGGGTAACAGAAGGATTGGCGAATTCAAACAATTTATGACCCTTACTTTTTTCTTTTTCTTGAATAAAGCTTTTCGTATCACTTTTTTTCTCCCTTATTTATTGGAGATGAGCTACAAAATAATAATCTTCTTCCCAATTCTTGAAACCCTTTCATGGGTTCTTTTTGGGGAGGGCGATAGTATGTATGGAGGTGCTATAATTTGATATTTATGCTATAATAAATTGGTCAAATTGTGCTTCTTCTTTTTTCTTTTCTTTTCTTTTTTTGTATAAGGGTGGATTTAGTAGTTGTAGTTTAATTTGATCCATTTTAATTTATGCACTTTTTTAATTATTTAATTTTAATTTTTGTATTTATTTAATTTTTGAAAAATTTGTCCTGATCAAACGGTAATAGATAAATCTGTTTAGTTAAATGCTACTATTAGTCATGTACTATGAATAAAGTTTTAGATTTAGTCCATGTTCTCCATTTAGATCATTTTTAATCGCTATATTTTTCGAAATTTTAATCTTGATGCAAACAATAGTTGTTGAATCTATTAACTGGTTTTTTTTATGAATAACATGTGAAAATAAGAAGTTAAAATGAAATTACACATTTGATAATATATTTCCCGCATCAATTTTTGAAAATAGCATAACTTAACTAATGAATTTAATAGCTACCATTTGGTAAAGACTAAAATTTTAAAATTCTAAAGTACAGGGATTGAAAATCAACAAATTAAAGTACATGGACTAAATCCACAAATTTAAGCTAATAAATTTTAGTAGGTTAAATTGATTTATTTCCCCCTTCTACTTCGCTGCTTTTATATTTTATGACCAAAGCATTTTTCATATTTATTTTACGGTCCATAAAAATTTATATTTTTCAAAGTTTATTACTGTTTCTTTCAACAATATCATCTCTAAAATGTGAATTTGAACTCTCTGAAATTATAATATATCTTACCACTGTATCCAACATCGATGTTTTAGGAGGCTATCTATTTGTTGATCCAATCAATTCGATTAAAAAATATGAAAAATTCAAAAAATTTAAAACCAGTTCAATTAAATTTTCAACCGACTCAATCGACCTGTACCAATTTTGACTTCAATTGATTCAATATCATTCTCCAAATCGATATGCTAACCGATTTCTAGTGTCACCAGCCGGTCCAGTCCAATTGAAACTTCAAACATTGATTTATTAATTGTTGCCCGGAGTTTATAGACAAACACAACTTGGTGTTTGGGCTTGTCTCAATCTAGGCCCTTGAGCTTGAGGGTTTCTTTTTAGTTTTGGGCTTTACCTCACTCTTCCCTTGATGGGGTTCGCTAGAAGGAAATGATAAATAATATAGAAGGGGGGAGACATGGTAAAGTGGGGATGAGCAGTCCAAAAACATCCCCAGTCCCCACCATGTGCAGTCGGCGGTGATGGATGAGATGGGCTCTACATTCCTCGGCGTGTCACTTGGGGCATTGGAATGAACTCTGGTTACGTAAAATTTCTCAGCTTTTTACCCACACCAAATTCCTTTTGCTTTAGGTAAAAGCACTCACTCCCCCATGGCCCATCCTATATTCACATTCAAAATTGGAATTGATTACACTCTTTCTTTTTCGTACACGTTACAATCTATTTTCTATACTTATTTGGGCAAAAATAACAATAAATTAAATAAAATTGTTAAAAGTTAAAATCCTCTTAAAACCATTAGCCACTTTAGTTTATATTGTTGATGAAAATGGGACATGAAACTCACAAATTCTTTGAGGGCCATGGAAGCAAACAAGCAAAGAAACTTGAAAAAAATGGCCCGTCCCATGTGCAAGAAGAAGCAAACATTTCCACTCTGTTTCTCTCAGCACCTGATCCCGGCCATGGAATATTGATTGTGGTCATATGCAAGATAAATGGCTAACACATGTGTATTTGATCCGCTGATTTAGGCAAATTATAAAGCCACTTTACCCTAATTTCCTTATTACTTAATCATCTCTGTTTAATTTGAAGACAAAAGAACTTTGGGGGTATTGCGTGTTTAATTAAACCAGGGATTCTGGTCTGCCTACTTTATTTGATATCTAATCTACTTTATTTTTTATCTATCAATATATGATAAAAAGATGATTATATCATGCAACTAAATTAATCTAAACCAAATATTAAATTCTATCACATTAAAAAAAAAAGCTGTTAAAATAGTTATTTTATGATCTTTTCTGTTAACCCCACTTGCACCAGCCGAAACCTTTCATTCTTTTTTTTAATTGTGAACCAAAATCTAAACAATTTTTTTCTCAAATTTTTAATACTGATCATTAGTCTTCTATTTAAAATTTCAAAACATAAATTTATTAATAATTTATTCGTTTTATCTACATTTTATCAATAATATAATAAAAAAAAGTTGATTACATCATGCAACCAAATTAAATTAAAATCAAAATATTAAATTGTATCGCATAAAATTAGATTTAAAAGGTTGTTGTTTTGTGTTATAGTCAACGTCGTCGTATCAATTTACCAACCAACCATAATAAAGAAAAATATAAAATTGCTAGAGGAGTAAGCAGTCACGTTTGAAAGGAAAAAGAAGAAAAGTAAAGTAAAGTAAAGTGATTATGATAGGAAAAAGACATGACATAAATAATATAGCCTTAATTTTTATTATTAGCATGTGAGTTTGAATATGTATTATTATTATTTATTTCCGAGAGAAAGAATCTGACTGTGTTTAATTTGAAAGGCTACTTATTTTCTTACAAATTTAATTATGGACAATGATTGATTATAGCTACGTCGACACACTACTCAATTTCAGATACATTGCCGGTTCAATATTAATAATATTTAAATTAAAAAATATTCTTTTTATGTCATATTAAATAACTCAAATTGGATTATTAGTCTAGTACATGCATAGGAAAGATAAGGACGCAGCTACAGGGAAATGTGGGATCTTGGCTCCCAGCTAAACTATCCCTTTAAGTTGTTAAATTATTCTTTTAATAATTTTATTGTTCTGATTATATCTATTTCTTTTACATAATATTTAAAATTATTTATAATTTTTAATTAACTCATAAATAAGAAGATAATACGTTCTAGTATACTAAAATTCACGTCATTTTATATTGATAATAACACCCATACTAATCAAATTAAGGCTTAATCGAATACATTTTTAATTAAACGTGAAATTTATATTTTTATCCTCATAAATTCTAGCCATTTTTGACTTGGATGGAGTATTAAAAAGGACCGTTGGCTTATCAACCATCACAGTTGATACCCTCCTCAACTGTATGCTCGTGACCACACCTTACCATCTTTAACTCTTCAATAATGACTAAAATCCAACCAACATGTTTTCATCTTTGCCCTAAAATCTAAGAAACAGCCATTTCTAACAATATCATGGCTTTAGCTCCATTTTTGTTTCTATTGTTTAATGTAATTTTTCATGCATTTTTCAAAAGTTTTTAGCTTTGACTTGTTCTTAATACTGCAAAAAAAAAAAGAAAAAAAAGAAGAAGAGAGATACTTTTTTCAAGCCATGAAATTTCATCAATGGATTATGGATTACATTTTTAATATAAAAATAGTAAAAAATAGAACCTATATATAAACCACAGAACGAATATAAAATGAAAAATAAAAATAAATTTAAGAAAGGAAATGAAAAAGTCTGTTAAAGTAGAAATAGAATCTACAGTCTCTTAAAATTCTCAAATGCAAAATGCATATACATAGAAAAGAAAGCTCAAGAAAAAAGAAAGCTCAGTACTGTCCAATTTCTCCCTTTCTCTCTCTCTCTCTTAATTTTCTTCACTTTTCTTTATCCTCTCATTCCCTTAACTCTTGCCACCATCTTAGGACAATCCTCAAAGCTCAAAATACCTCAAAGCATCAATCAGCTCATTCATCTCTCCCTTACTGTCACAGGTATTTTTTTTTTTTACGTTCAACATATGTTTATGTTGTTCGAAGTTTGAAGCTTGAAACCAAGACTGGGTGTTTTTTTTTTGTTAAAGATAAAGATTCTTGTTTCTTTTGTTAATCTAGCGATGTTGTTATAACTTATACATGAAGTTTTATTTTTTCTTGTTGGAAAAGGTTGAAATATTTATGGCAGTCTTTTAAGGTTTCTTTTACTGGGATTTAATTTCCTTGGTGATTCCAATAATGGATATGGCAGAGTAGATGAATTCAGATCATGTAATCAATGCGTTTTCATTTTTTTTTCATAGCCTGAAATTTAATGTCGGTGTCTACCGATATCTTATAAATTTACAATCTTTTTTTTTTTTCCTAAAATGGACTTCAAGACAAATCTTTGTATACTGGGTGTTCATTGCAATTAGTCTAGGTTCTTAAAATAATTAGTTTTAGCATATTTACAGGTATTTTGCCATGGTGTTATACTTATGATCCAACATGTATCATCTGCTATGCCATGTTTTGAGTTTTTGAGCTATATTTGGAAGGAAAACTGTTGAATTTCTTGAAATGGAGGAAAGGAAATTGAATTTTAATGCTCCGCTTTTATCGGTGAGGCGATTTTCGGGGACATCTTCATTTCAAGATAGAAATAAGCAGAAGATCATTGAGAATCCTGCCCCTGCTATACGAGATGCTCTCCCCTGGTACAGCTCGGATGCGAGTTTGGATCAAGTAACCGAACCTGTTGCGGTTCCTTTTGTATGGGAACAGATCCCTGGGAAAGCAAAAGGTGGCGTCGAGCACGTGTTCGAGATGGATAAGGAAGCTTCTGGTACTCCGAGGCTTCCGCCAGGACGGGTTTTGCAAGTCGTGAAGCCTCCTGTGGAGAATTACTGTGTGAAGCAGAATATGGCTAGGCCCCAACCTGAAATATATTCCGTGAATGATAATGCGACTAAATTAGACTGCTTGAATGACGGGATGAATGAGAAATGTGTCTCAGAATCTGAAAACGATGATAATGATGATGTTTATTCTGATGCACTTGATACTTTGTCCCCGACAGATTCATTCTCCATGAATTGTAGTATAAGTGGTTTAAGTGGACTAGATGGCCTGGTTGCAAAACCATCAGGAACATTCTCTACCGATCCACAAACTCAGGATTTCATGTTGCGTCGGTTTTTGCCTGCTGCCAAGGCAATGGCCCTGGAGACACCTCAGTATGCTTTAAGGAAACAATCTACGGCACCCGAACAACCTAGAGAGGTTAAGAAATTGGTTGTTGCGGATAGGAAACCTCTTGTTAATCAATACGAGACAGCTATTGTTCCGTATCATAACCAGGATGTAGATGAAGAAGAAACAGATGATGAATCCATTGACTATCAGGATTCTGGCAAGTTATCGAGAAAAGCTTGCGGCTTGTTGCCTCGGTTATGCTTCAAGAACTCTCTGTGCCTCTTAAATCCTGTTCCTGGATTAAAAGCTAGGACCCACTCTTCAATGTCTTCTACTTGCGATGTCGCAAAACCATGCAAAGCTACCTACTTGAAGTCTCACAGCCAAATTGCTGAGAAGGTTAGTATGATTCTTTTCTGGAATTTCGATATTCGGGTACACACTGCTTGTGTGTTGAAAGTATTTAGTATCTTTGCAGAATGCTCGGGATGTTGTTCATGAGGACAAATCAGCTAGGGGAGTTCGATCCCCTCGGCTCCCCATGAACAAATCCGATGGTACATTTGAACCACCTAGGCTCTCCAAGGACAAATCCGATACTGCATTTCAGTCGCCCAGGCTCTCCAAGGACAAACCAGATACTGCATTTCAATCACCCAGGCTCTCGAGGGGCAAACCGAATACTGACGTTCAATCCCCTAGGCTCCCTGAGATAGGGAAAGAGCTGATATGCGTATCAAATCAGTTTAGCAGCTCAAATGACCAGCAGATAGTGAATAAGTCACCTCCCAAAAAGCTTCCAGGTAGTGCTCTCATTTCTCCATATCGTAGGGAGAGACCTCAATCACCGTTCCGTGGAGGGGGCTTTCTTGGCATGCCTAAAGAAGCTGAGAAATACAAAGCTAATATGATGGTTAAGTATACCAGAAGCAATAACAACTCGCAGGAATTAGTACCGTATCAGAGCAGCAGACAAGGCTCAGGTCCTCTAAGCCCTGCAGTTGAGAAAACTTTGTATGTAGATACTGTGAATGAAATGGCAAGTTCAAATTCCAATTCCTCGGATACGAAAGTCCAAATGGATTCCATAGGAAAACATTCAAATACCTCAGAAGTGAACAAAGTGTTGGAAGAACCTGCTACCATGGAATCTCCCCTTCAAGATACAAAAGGCCTTAGTCTCTTGGATGGAAAAGCCATATTGGAATACGAAACCGCAGGGTCAGTCAAATCCAGTCGATCTTCTTTCTCCAACAAACCTGATCTCAGAGGTCAAGCAGAAATGATAGATTGCTTCAAACAGAATGGAGGACTTGATCAAGAATTTAAGTCCTTGCAACGTATAAAAGTCAGAGCTGATGGAAATCTGACCCCTACCGATATTGATGATTCGAAAGCAGCTGATGAAACTAAGGCTGGTTCTGATCACTCTCCTCTTCCACCTCCTTTGCCAAAAACACCATCCGAGTCTTGGCTTTGGCGTGCTCTGCCTTCAACGACATCTAGAAAATCATCTTTACAGCCTTACACCGGTACTCGTTTTAAACCTAAGAAACAAGAACCTAAGGCACCTTCTACTGATACCAAGTGGGAAACAATTGTCAAAACTTCCTACTTGCATCATGATCATGTCCGCTATTCTGAGGTAACCTTTTTCATTCTTTAACAACGATATCCTATTCTCTAATGAGATCTTTTATCTATATGAAATTCTAACATTTGTGTCCATTGCAGGAACTAGTAACCCCTTTTTCTCAGCAATCCAAAACTTGAAAAAACGCTGAGAGCATCACTGCATTCCTTGCACTCACTGCCTTTGTTTCGCAGTTCGGTTCCAACGTGGTCAGAGCTGGTTAAGATTTTGCTGCAGCCTACCATTTTTCTTCTTTCTTCCAAGAGCTTCTCCTTCCACTCTCCTTCCATGGGCAACTGGATTTGTTAGCTCTTGTTATTGTACAAGCTTGTAAGTTGTTCATTTCTTTTTCCCTATACATCACCCATAAGTGCAGGCCGAGGCCGCTGTTATGTCAAAGTCCGATTCGAATCTTTTAATGACCACAAAGATCTCTTTTTTTCCTTTTTTACCTTTTGTACTTGGTTGTGGTGCTTGTCTTGCACTCGGGTCTCAACAGATTGTTGTGAAAAATATATTGGAAAAATAGTAATCAAACTATTGTATATTTTCTATTCTTTGTTCTTTTGGGCTTTTTAAGATCTTTCACCCCCCATAATTTCTCTTGCTTTTTTTTTCCCCTTTGTTAAGCCTTAACCCCATAGGTTTAGATGATCATCATTCCATCATTATTAGTTTCACCATGCATGCATGAACTTGACATCTAATCTTCAAAGCCAAAATCATGAATGTTATTGATGAAAATATACGGCCCACAGTACACAACAAATTGTTAATTACGGCTCACAAACCTTCATATTCATCAAGTATAGGCCAAAAGCACCTCAAACCTTAGCAACATGATTAAGAAAGTGAAAGCTGTGTGCTAATTTCATGTGTTCCTTTACAATGGTTATTCTTCTCTTCATCAAATTTTCCATTTCTTTGGCTTAGTCTTAACTGCAAATCAGGCAACCGTTCCCCGTCCTTGAGCACTTTATCTTGGTTCCACTGCATTTCAAATAAAAAACACATTAATCTATGCTCATTATATATGTAAACAAGTTTAGCAAGCATAACTATCACCTCAAACTCTGTTCTACAGCTACTGAATTTGGTCAAGGGTTCATGCTTGTCTTCATCTGAGCTTGGTCTTTGCCAAAAACAATGTGATTGAGACTGCATGTCCTTGTACATATTTCCATTAACCTTCCATCTGTTACTAATCCTTTCAAAAGGATGCCATCTCTTCTCTTCAAGAAACCTGCTTGCCATTGCTCTAATGGGTCCAGTTCCATGAATTTGGTTTTGAATGTAGAAGCCATTTTCTTGTCCAAAGGCTTTGCTTATGAAAGAATTTGGGAATTGGTGGTGCCTATGCATACAAAGAGAGGGACCATTAAGTATACAAAAATGGTATAGCATTAAATCAAACTTGGGAAATAATTAGTTTCTGGGTTTCATCATCACCTTGGGAAGTTAGCTTTGAAAGTAGTGTTGCTACCATCAAGAGATTCACTGGCTAAAACAATTCCACCATTTTCCATTCTGAAATGTTGTTGTTGATGACGATGATGGGGACTGAGGGTAGTCATGGCCTGACACAACAAGCTCCCAAATTCACCCCTTCCTTGAATTGCTCTTTTACTTTGGCTTAAAACTGAATGACATTAATGCAAATATTGTATGAGTTGAATGTACAATACTATTAAGCTTGAATCTAACTCCTTCCATGTAATAATAATATATGATCTGGTTCACTCTTATTCATGAATTTTGATTCTTTTGGGCATACACTCTATATTTGGATCCTATCTAATACTTTATAACCTAGTTTCTTTTGTTTTACATTTCAGTGTTTTAGAATAAAAATTGGTGTAATTTTAATTGATATTTGTTTTAAGTTGTATTTAATGAAATAAAATAAAATATAAATAAAGGAATTAAAAGAGTTCCAGCTTAGGTCTACCAAATAATAATTTATTATTTTAAAAAGAAAATATGATTTTAATATAGGTTAAATTCTAAGGATAGTCATTATACTTATCGATTTGTGCAGATTTAGTCTCTCTACTTTTATTTGCTCAAAATTGGCCTCCCTACTTTTCGATTGCTCATTTTTAGTCTATCTGTTAACTCTGTTAAAAAACTAGGTGTAATCACAAATTTAACCCTTCAACCTTTACATTGTGTAAAATAGATTTTTTAAAAGATACTGGAGTTGGAAAGTTAGGTTTTTGCGAGCACTGCACTTACAGGAAGTAGACACGAATAAATTTTGTACTCAATAAAATAACGACATGCAAACCTAAAAAGTGAAAAAAAATATTCAGTAAAAGAATTTCTATCTATTTCGAATGTTCCTTAACTGTCTTATAAATCAGATTCAAAGTCCCCTTTAAAATCAAAATTTTCAAATTCATCCAAATCCAAATTCCCACCCAGACCTAACTCCAATTCTAACTTCAGTTATGGTCTTTTGTTTTAAAATATGTATAATAACCACCTAAATAATATCCTATTAATTTTAAAGTAAACCTTAATATAATATTAATCTAACATTAATCTCTAATGATAATCTCATATTTATCTTGATATTACTATGGACACTAAGAAGAAAAGGATTAAAATTGAAACTCTATCTTCCACCTAATCAAATTTTAAAAAATAAACATAGAAAAATTATTTAAAATTTCAATTAGGTATTATTAATTTGTTTACATTTTATAAACAGGAATGTGGATTCAGATATTTCGTTAAAATAATTTAACAATGTTATTGTAAGTGACTTAAGTTGTTAATAATTAAAGTTAAATGATAGAATTTGATTAAATCAATCCATTTAAAAGTTGAGGTTATCTTTAATTTATTGGCTCATATGCGAAACTTTATATATTTTTTAATTTTTCTATAATTTTTTACATTTTAATAATTAAGTAAGAATCAAAAGAGTAGGATCAAATTGACAAAAGTTATAAAGGTTGAGGGACTAAATTTGTGATTGTACAAAATTTTTAATGGAGTTGACTGAAAAAGTTAATGAAGGGACTGAAAATGAGAAAATAGGAAAGTAGAGAAGTTAATTTTGAGCAAATAAAAGTAGAGGAACTAAATCCACACAAGTACATGGGTTATCCTTAAAATTTAACCTTTAATATATGATCGATTCTTGAGGATTCACACATCTTTTAGAGTAGAATTTGAAGCCTTAAAATTGCAACTATCATACTGTCACTTTTACTACTACTGTATGGTAAAAATACCATTGAGGCTTCTAGATTAGGAGTCAAATTGTATTTTTCATTCTTTATTACAAATGGGCAAATTAGTCTTTGTACGATAAATCAAAGAGAAAAATGGTCAATTCTGTTAAAAATATACCCATTTGTACTGTTAAAAACTGTCGTAACTGACAAAAAAACCAGACAAAGACGTGTAGTGTGTATCTCATCTAACTACTTGAACCAATTTTAAACATTAGAAATGGATGAAATTTTTAACAAAAGTACCAGTTCGCTCTTTAACCTAATGTACAGGGATTAATTTATCCACTTTTTGAATAGAAGAGGCAAAATGTAATCTGACTCCTAATATAAAGGACTGTATGATAATTTTACCACTGCCATACTTTCACGTTTACTTTATAAAATGACATGAATAAATAACAAGGAAAAAGGAACTTCACCTTGTCCAGCCTCGTCAAGCTTCTTACTTCTATACATCTGAAAACAAGAATATCATCAATGGATTGAAAACTTGAAACTATTGCAAGCAAATATCAAATCAAAATGGTTCTTCTTTTTTTTTCTTTTACCTGTAAATGACTTTTTACGTGGGCAATGCTGAGTCCCCTCACATTCATCAATTGCAGAACTAACTTTGGAGTTGCTCCTGCAACAAATTAAAATCATTTACAAAAATTTATGATTTTAGAAAAGTTTTCAGAAGTAAAATAAATGATGCTTAATGTTTGATGAACTTACTCTCTTGACCACCAAGCCTTTCAACAGCACGCACGAATGAGTAATGCAGATCAGGAGTCCATCTAAGCCGAGGCAATTTCGACCGTACGTATTGCCTTACTCTTCTTCTATCGTTGCCATTGCCATTGTTATTATTGCTTGAACTCCCTTCAGTTATGTTCTCAATCTCCTCCTCTTCCACACTGGTTTCACCGATACAATCCCTTTCACTCCCAGCTTCGTCATTCAAGTCGAAGGACGAACACTTACGGGACCGGGACGGCATTGCACGCACATCCTCACCTTGTTCTTCATCATGCATCTCTATCATTGCTTGATGAGAACTGGAAAAATGGAGAAAAGGATATTAAAAGGCAAGTGAAACAAATAGCATCATATACCATTGCAATGGCACACAAATTCCTCTATGATCACCATGCAAGAAAATAAAAGAAACAGTCTTGATTTGTGTTTATCAATTATACCCTTAACTGTCAAACCTGTTTACTTAATGCAACATTCATTTGCATAATGGCTAATAAAAAACTTGTTCAAATCTGCAGCTGAATCCGCTCCTACTATTTTGTTACATTTAAACCATCTTTTATGAATAATAAAAGTCATTACTTGCATGCAACCCACCAATTCCAACATTACTTAATAAACTTGGACCCTTGAATTAAACATGCAATGAATCAATAAATTAAAATCTAAGAGATACGGGAGGAAGGTTTCGAGTTTTGAATCCAAGACTTAATGTTAATTTTTTTTAATACAATTGTAATTTGATCACAAATTATTTTTTAAGAAACGGAGAATATGTGATTAATAAATCACAATTTAGAGTAGCAATGATCAGTTGACAAGACAATAAATTTAAATACCAAACCCTGAGCTTTTAAATGATTTAGATGAAGATATAGTTAATGTGTTGTAATATGCAATAATTAGCAACAATTTCCAACATTTGCTGAGTTTTAAAACCTCTCAACTGCACCCCCTATAGGTGATCTAAATAGATGTAATGACATTTTTTTAAGTGATAGGTTTACCTGCACATACTTATTGCAGTGTGCAAAGGGTTTTTAATTATTACAACATTTATGGGACATCAAAATGTGGAACATATATGCCTTCTCTATGAAAAACAACTCTTTCTAGAGCTTGATGAAAAAAAAATTTATTCGGCAAGATCTTATTTTAGATTTCAGTATTTTATTAGGTAAATTCATTATTATTGCTGAAGGGACTAAGGCAGGAGAGAAGAAAATGAGGGTCATATGTCACAGTCACACTTACATATTGATCTAAATCTTTGCTTGAGTGACACTATGAAGCCAACCTTACAGATTTGTGTAATATCTCAGTTTCTGCAAAAATAAAAACAGCTATCTTATGTTAATCTGACAACACAAATGGTATGTTGTGCAAGAAAAAATTTTAGTAGATATTTTCAACTTTGATTTATACGATATGATTATATTATGAAACCCCCCCCCAAAAAAAAAAGGAAAAATAATATGTAAATTTATGTGGAAAATGATAAAATGAAATTATTTCAGAAATGAAGAAGTGGAAAGCAGCTCATCATCACCTGGTAAACATCATCTTTCATTCATTCATTCATTCAAGAACACACTTTCATATTACTTATCCATACCCTAGTTTTAAAATTTAAAGGGAAACAAATAAATCAATCCCCAGACACAGACAAAGAACAACACAATTAACTTACCCTAAAAAGATTTTAATTATAAAAAAATTGAATCAGTTGAACAACAAAGAAACCATGTCTTCTCTTTTTCCCTCAAAGATGCAAATATTTACCATATAGAAGATGAAGATTCCTGAAGCCTATATTCCTCCCAACTTGTTGATCATCAGATTATTCTTCTACTTGAGACTTGGTTTAAGCATATGATATTTCATATATACATAGAGAGAGAGAGAGAGAGATTGGCTTCAAACAAATGGTGAAGAGAGAGAAGGAAAAAGAATCTGGGTAAGGTTTTTCAACTTGGTCTGGGTTTCATTGAACCCTGGTCTTTTAAGTCATCAATATATATATTGTAAGACCTTCATCTATATTTATGGTTTAAAACAAAATAAAAATTAACCAAGTTTAGACACCATCCACTTGTTCTCTTTCTAATGCAAAATAATCAGTCTTTCCCATTATAGATATACATGCCACTGTTGCATACTCATGCCTTTCCTTACTCCTATAGTAGTTTGTCATTATTAGTTTGTGTTTTGGTGTAGTTTCGATATTTTATTATCAACAAAATTATATTTTAAAAATTATCAATTATGTTTAATAACTCAATTAAATGATTATATGATATTTTAAATATATGATAAAAACAAAGAATGTTAAAATTTCATTTCAATCGATATGAGGTGATACACATTGAAAACTAGATATATTGTTCCAGTTTATGTTCCCAACTTCCTAAATTAACACAATATTAATGTTTTTAAAAAAAATTAAAATAATAATTTAGGATCAAAACTAAAAGTTTGTTTTCTCCAAGTTTTCACTTTCTTTGGCGATTAAACTAATTGTTTGACCACTCCTTGTTTCTTTTTTTAACTAACAAAATGGGACATAAATAAAATTACCATTTTTTTGGTAAGAAAATCATATGGGTCATTTCTTCATTAACCCATCAATTTATTCCTACCTAAACAAAGACTTTTTATTTCACAAATTTATAGATTCCTGTTAAATCAGAGCAGCACTCTTGTCTTGTCCCCATGTTCTTATTACTTTAAAGTCCACCACTTTAATTTATATGTTGCATGACTTTGATGATTTTGGGCAAAAAAAATGGTCGTCCTTATAATAAAATTAGAATTATTTTATGGGGTCAAGAAACATTTTAGTCAATTTTGGTGGGTCTACTTTCTTTCTTTTTTTTCAAACAAGTTGCCTCAATCGTTTTCCTTACAATTTTTTTTTTCTTTTTTAATTTTCAAACAGCGCAGAAAAAATGAGCAAAGAAGAATATTGATATACACACATATATATAGAAGAATTTGAGAAAATTTTATTTTGTTTAATTTTTAAGTCACCCTTACATCAAACCATACAATATGATTTTTGGTCCAATAATAAAATCCAACATGTTATGAGATTAGTTTAGTATTTTTTGCTAACATCAAAAGGGTTTACTTTCCCATGCTGAGAAAATGGAAATTTGGACTCTTTTGTCTTCTCCTAATCTTTCATATATATATATAAATAAAAAAGGAATAAGTTGAAGGATTAGGTTTGGGTAAATGACATCCAAAAGTAGCTCGTTATGAGTGACATATAAATGACTACTTATGTTCCAAGAACAGAGATGATAGATCGATTTTTTAAGGATTTAAAAGTAAGAAATTTTTTATTTGTTAACACAGACAAAACAACTTGGAGCAACACTTGTTTATTGTCTTCTCCTTTGCATGGGGAGTTGACATTATTAAACTTTGAGAATCTTTCAAAGAATTATTTTAATAAAAAAATTGGTGATAAATCCGTAAATCAACTTTTTATTACCAATAATCTATTGTTATTATTCTGTTTGTTTCTTTATGATTGTTTAGTCTTCCTGTTTGGTCCCTTATCACGCAAGAACCGGCCGGCTCACCATATTGCTTCATCTGCTTTTCCCACTGTAGACGCGACGGTCTCAATTTGATAGACGTGAAAAAGAATAAAACATAACCAATACAAAATATAAGCTTTGAAAAAATATTAATTCTCATTTAAAAAAACCATAAAAAAGTGCATCTTTTCAGGAAACAATCATTAGCCCATGCCATGGCTAATTGAAGTCATATTCATATGAGTAGTTGGTTATATTTATTTACCTCTATTGATGCACTGTATCAATAGTAGGGTTCAAGAATGAGGGGAGAAGAGTCTTTTTTATCCGGCTGTCTCCAGGTAATGAGATGAGCTCTTTTTAGTACTTGAATCATAGGTATATTGGGTTGGATTATTTTTATTATAATTATATATAATATGCCTAAATTAGACGTTTTATTCAACAAGGTGAGAGACAAATTGTTATATATAATTATAATAAAAATAATTCGACTCGGGATCCGACCGATATACCTATGATCCAAGTACTAAAAAGAAACCATCTTCATGATGATCTAGGACGGCTGGAAAAAAAAAGACTTTTTCCCCCTCATTCTTGAGCCCTACCGTTGATACATGCTTTTTTTTCTCTTATAAAATCTCAATGATATCATATATATATATAAAAGGTTTAATGTCACATTGAACCCTAAACTTTTACCAAACGTGAAATGTGATACCCAAACCCTTAATATCGTTAATTTTACCTGCAGACTTGGCAACAACCAATAAAAATGTTTTAAGTGTACATGTGGAGTGACCTGTACTATAATTTGATTGGTATATATACATTTTTTCCTTCTGTTTTTACAGGCTAATTGAATGAATTTAACCTTTTTTTTAATTATTAAATAAAAATTATAGTGTGGACATAAATATTTGTCTACATCAATATTCCATGAAATTCAAATGCTTGTACCTAAATTGAACTTTAATTTTTCACCAAATATCAATCCAATCCAGGGCTTACGGATTTACTCCTTCTTCTTTTATTCATTTTTCTCAATAGAAAAAGACATCCCTGGTTAAAAGAAGTTGCTCACGTGAAAACAACAGCTCTTTTCCCCTATATGCTTAGTTTCACCTACCCCCCCCCTTTCCCAATAGCAATCCATTTAATTTTTCCATTGCTTTTGCTGGTTCACCATCATCTCTCACATTTCTACTATTTATAGGGCATTTTTCAAGTGATTTCATTCTTTCGCTTTGTTGGTCCATTGCAAAATAAGCTTTCCAATAGGACCAGATTCATTATATGCAACCAAAGGCTTGCACATGGAGGGGCTAGTTAAAGAGAGATTAATATAGATAGGAATGTAAGAATACATACATACATACACCCCGATTTTGATTTTAAATAAGTAAATTAATAGCTATATTTTGCCTTAAAGAGGGTTGGGCAGTTTGAAGACTTTGGTTACAAGTCTTCCAAGAGAAGTAAAGAAAAGAGACAAAAAGTGTCAATGTACCCAAGGAAAAAGTGTTACTTGTTTGTTTCTCCTAACATAGACATAAATAACAAAAAAAAAAAAAAGTTCTTCATGCACAAGAATACTTGTATGAAATAAAATAAATATTATTAAAGTTTGTGTGACCCAAATCCCGTCATTTATTGAAGAAATAAATACAGTAGTAAAATAAGGGGATCTGTGGGGGCGAGAGGCTAAGGGCCGTATACAAGTATAGAGTTTTTGTGACCATACCGCACAAGTTGAGTTCGTATAGAACTACACTTCTACTATTTGACTTTGATTAGAACAGAGTTTTTCAACCCTTAAATAGATGTAATCCAAACTCTTCTTGTATCATTTGGTTTTCAGCATTAGTGAATTTCTTCTTCTCCGCCTATATTTTTTTCCGAAAGGATTTTCACGTAAAATCTTTATTCTTTTTTTTTCTTATTACTTTGCGATCATTCTACTGTCATTATCAACATTTGTTATAACAAATATCAACATAAATAAGATAAAATTATTGTAGGGAAAAAAAACGAATAGCATGATGGCTCTAGTAAAAGGAATATTCTTTAAGATTCCAACATACAGGAAAAAAAATGTGTGATCCAAAAGTGATAATAATCAACTGCCGAGAGTAAAATCCCCATATTGAACGTTAATAACATTTAATTGGAATTCGCACCACATAGCAACAACAATTTAAAAGCATATCATGTGTTCCAAATCATGTTCATGCTTGTCTGTGATATTCCCCTTTGTAGGAAAAACCAACCAGCAATCATTTCCAAGCATGGTTTAAACTTCAGCACCATCTAAATTTCATATAGATATAGTCCTGTGTAATAAGATTTAAATGCTTCTAGGGTTTTTGCACCCACAAGAATGCTCGATTATGCGATCAACCAACCAACATAATCAGCAAACATAGCCAATTTCCTACCTATCAAGTGTTTCCATAACCATGGGGGAGAAACAAAATGGCCAATGGCCACCGCATAAAAAATTGGAATTTTGGGGCAGCTGAGGTGGTTGTAATGATCTTAAGATGAACACTTTTTTCACTCACTAAATTGGGTAAACTATGTCCATGTCACTTACCTATCAATAAGTTTCTACTTTGGTCGTTCAAGTTTAAAAAATTATGAGTTGGTCGTTAAATTATTCGAAAGTTATTGTTTAAGTCACTGTCTCGTTAACTTGGTAATGAACGTTTAATGTGGTCGATAACTCACTATTCTTTATGGTGTAAATTGCACCCAATGTCACTCAACTATTATTAACTTTTCACATTAATCACTCAATTTTAAAAAGTTACAAATTGGTCATTGAACTATTCGGAAGTTTACAAGTTTAAACTTTGGATACACAATCTTTGCACATCACTCTCCAGCTAATAATCCAATCAGTATCAACAACGACTCAAGCCCCAAATCTTAGAAAAGTCACTCTCAACCCCATGTCTCATATTTGACCTAACCAACTTAGCAACCATTAATTCTTAACACATTCACCATTTCCCCTCCAACCAAAATGATAACTTAAGAAAATCCACAATCAAGTTATCGACACGCCCTTACCCCAAACCAACAATTGATAGGATGTTGAGACATACAAAAATAAACCTACTCAAATAAATGAAACTTTACGGTTAATGGTGAATAGGGTCGAATCTACAAATCAAATTGGTAGTAATTGTATTCCTTCAACTAAAATAAATAAAATGGGCTGTTTTTAAAGAGCACTAAATTGAAATCTAGCAAGAAAACAATAATTAAAATTGAAGAAAATTAATAAGATAAAACTCTAGTCAAGCAAAATCTCCATTTGATATTGATGCAAATATGAGTTCAATACTCTTTAATAAATTGGTTATAGTTTTTGACATTCGCCTAACAACCTAATCTCTTATTACCGTCTCGATAATCAATATAATTTTCATTAATTACTTCCCTTCTTGGCAAACAACCCTATAACGATCCCTTAAAATTTAATCTATCAATAACATTAAGAATGAAAGAGACCCAATTCTAACCAATAAATACACAATCAGGGTTTATTTAAGTTAAATTGCATGCCTACACTACACAAATAATCATGTAGTCGTCACAAATATTAGAAATCAATCAATCGACTAAATCCCTAATTGACAAGGCAATCATTATGAGCTATCAAATACTAGCCACATATTTAACAAACCTGAACAATAAACCAAAAAACGTGTAAATACCAAAGAACAAAGAAAAGATTAAGAACAATTCGATTTCACAAACTTTATAAAATTAAAATTTGAGTATTACTTTGACTAGAAAAGAAGTTTAGAAACTCATAAAGAAAATAATACATGAAATCAAAATAAAACTAATTAAGAGTAGCTATCTCCATATCGAACCTAATAATGTCTATTTATTGGGAAAAAATAATATAATGGAGAAAATATAAGAGTGTCCTTAAATACATAAAACAAAATTTTTCTAGGTTTTCTGAAAAATTTCTCGTCAAACTTTCAAGTCGTTTTTGGGTGCCTTCCTGACATTTTTGGGCTTGCATCTTGAAATAACTTTAGCTAGATCTTTCAATTCCCTTAGAATAGGTATATTATGAGCCCGAAACAGAGGTTTGTATCTCAAGTTATAGGCAAAATACTAAAACTGCATGTGTTGAAAGTCCAAATTGCAAAAACTTGTCAAAAACAAAATTTAAGCACGTTTTCTCCCATTATTCTGTAAATCAATAATAAATAAAATTTAAGTATAAATAATATAATTAAGAATACAAATAGCATAATTCAAAATAAGAAATATCAC
Organism: Gossypium hirsutum; assembly: GCF_007990345.1. Lineage (NCBI taxonomy): Eukaryota > Viridiplantae > Streptophyta > Magnoliopsida > Malvales > Malvaceae > Gossypium > Gossypium hirsutum. The sequence goes on along the minus strand of NC_053446.1, from coordinate 3,244,998 downwards.
AAATAATTTAAAATTTACACACTTATCATTACCACGACCACAAGCAAAGCAAACAAAAATACCAAAAAAGAAGGAAGAAAGCCTACTGTTTTAGTAAGCCCCAAATATGACCTACATAAGCAAAGGGACAAAACAAAATCAAAGATAAGATAATCAATACATATGAGGTGACTCTCAAACATATCAGATTTAATCAAAAGTTAGTTAGAGGATTCAGTCGACACAGACTCAATCCAAATGGTCAAGAAGAAAGTCTCGCTGAGAAGAGAATTATATTAAAGTCAAGCTGCCATCCAACGACAATGGATGGAATTTGGTGAGTTTCTCTATTAGGGCTTCTATATCAGTGGAGTTTCAGGCCATTTCAAGGAAAAATAAATCGTAAAGTTGAAAGAGGAGGGAAAAAGCTTTGGTTCGGTGTTGTAACTTTTGAAATTGAGTGACCAAATTGTAGAATTACTAATAGTTGAGTGACTTTGGATGTAGTTTACCCTATGATGAATAGTGACTTAATGACCACATCAAACTTTCGTTACCAATTTAACAAACCAATGACTTAAAATGATAACATTTGAATATTTCAATGACTTAAATGATAATGTTCTTATCAATTCTTATGTGTAGTTTAACCCACTAAAATTTTACGTGTAGTGTAACCCACTAAAATTTTACGTCCTTATCAATTCTTTCCCTCTAATAAAAAAACAACTCGTCATCGAGTTAAGTTTATCTCTTTCAAGGTAGTCAATACCGTACTGATGAATGTATCATTTTTATCTCAGTACCAGTATGTATAGATACCAGTGTGATTTGATGCATCATTTTGAATTTTTTGATGTTTTTAATTTTTTTTATATACACTTATATTGTAATTTTAGTAATAATTTATATACATACATTCATATAAATATATTTAGATGCAAATATAAGTTTTAACTTTATTAATTAGGATTAATAATTTAGTTTAAAAATTATATTTTAATTTTAAATGTAATTTGAGAAAAATTAAAATAATTAAGATTTAAAGAACTAAAAGTTGTTTAAAATATCAAAATTTGTACAAATCAGTTTTGACTAGACCAATATGCACAAATATAATTTATTATTGGTCTAAGCACAAACACACCAAAATTTTAATTAAAACATAACTTAAATTATTAGTACCGATATAAAATCGAAATAATACGTACCAACCGATATACACTAATACCAATGTGGACTATCAAGCTTTGTTTTTGTTTTTTGTTTTTTTTTTTCCAATAAACCATCACCTTTTATTGTTAAAATTTCATTCTCCTTTTTGATCTCGTCCTATAATGCAATAGGTTTGATAAGCTTAATTTCTCCATAGATATATGCATCTTTTTGTTGTTATATAAAGTACTTTGAAATAAGATATATACCATTAAAGTTTTGTGTTATTCATAATATATACATGTACATATATAATATGTATATATAATGAAAAGGGGAAATTTTATAATATAAAATTGAAAAGATATTTTGTTATGATACTAATTATTATCAACCCAGTGACTCGTTAGTCCGTCGGGTCTTGACTCGCATTCTGTATAAGTTCGTACATTCGTAGTATGGGCAAGCCCAATATGAGAGCGTGTAATATGTAATATAAGTTCGTCTACATATTATACGAACCATGTGTATGCGAACCCACTTTAAGTATACACGTGTGTACGTGTCATCATGCATGAAAACCTACTTAGCATGTCATATCCATGAACATTGACTGTATCATATAAATATACAAAATTAACCCATCTGAGAGGATATACAAAAAAAAAACACTCAACATATTTATATTTAAATTGAGATAATTATTTATAAACCTTTTTAAAAAATAGAAAAAATAGTCTTAAAAATAACACACCTCTTGATATTATACATAAATCAGAATTAAGTTCAATTCTTTAAATGCATTTTGATTTAAAACAATTGCAAATAGTTTGTACAACACTTTCCAACAATGCTCTTCTGGATTAGATCGTATACCGACTGCATTGTCAAGTATCAAGTTATAAAAATTACCATCAAAATAACATTGACACCTCATTGCCGGAAGGGATTGATTTGGAAAAGCATTTAACAAAGGAATCTACTCTGCTCATTCATACTATTCCTATATTTGGCTAAGGTGAGGTATATGCTAAATGGGTGTGGGTTGAATTAGCTTAGCCATAGTACAGAAGCTTGTGTTTTTTTGCATGCCTTGGAATAGCTTTTTGGATTATCCGATGTTTTCATGTCGTCTTAGCCGAAAATGCCATGAATTTTGCTTCACCGGTTCTTATATTCGATGTAATCTAGATATCTTTTTTTTTTCTGCTTTAACCAATTTTGAGGTTATATCAGTTTCAGGCTTGTCGGCAAATTGACATGCAGCTCTAAAAAGGAACACTTCAATCTCTAACAACGTGTCAATAGATCCCACACATACATATATATATATGTATATTTGTTGTTCAAGTTTTATGCAAATTGAAAAATGCGAAAAAGAAGGAGCAAAATTTAAAGCTGTGAGACTGACAAACCAGACAGACTCTAAAGAAAAAAAAAACCAACATTTCAACCTCGATGTAACGAGTAAAATCACCTACATCTGGTTACATGTGAACCTATATTAACACTGCTAGTATGGCGCATGCATTTAGCTCTGCCTACTTTGTCTGCCGCCGGCCATGCTCGATGTTGGAGCCTTAAAAAATGACATTGTTGTGTAGTTCTCCTAATATTATCGGATTCGAACCCTTTTGGTTATCCCTGTTTTGGCCCCATTTCCTGATCTGAATCTGAAGCATGCAGATCCCAGCCAAGAAATCCAGTGACTGTGATGGATTCAAAACATCCAAAACACCTTTCAAGGCCTTGAGTCTCACACAATCGGCCGCTTTCATCACCCTTTCTAGCCCTGCAAGTACACCCTTCAGCGCCACTTCAACTAAACCCTCCACCTGATGATTCCCAACCACCACCACCAGCTCCTCATTCCTTATCCGCCTCGCCGTACGAACCAACTCAACCATTTTCCGATCAGCCATTGCCACTTGTTGCCTCTCCATTTCCCTTTCCACTTTCTCTTCTTCCAACTTTATCTTCACCCTCAACTGTTCTATCTTTCGCACTTGCTCCTCCGTCAACTCAGCCACACTCTTCCTCCTCATTGACTCAACTACACCGAATATCATAGACGGTTTCCAACCGGTTAACCATGAACAAGCATTCTCTAACTTACTTAACCAAACCGGACAATAAAACACAAGCACATCTTCATGTGCAGCTGCCCATTTAACAGTGTAATATTCTTTATAATGAGCAGTCAGTTTCGAAACCAAAGTTTGATGCTCACTTTCACTTAAACCTTCCCTAGACACCCTTACTAACTGTTGTAAATACCCATCAAGTTGACATATCCACTTATCAAAAAACTCCGAGAACCGTTCACCGACCGGACTCGTCATTTCTAATGGAGATGATAATAGTATAATACAAACTCAAAGTGACAGTAAAAAAACACAGATGGCTAATGGTATAAGAAGGGGGATGACATGGGTGGACTGTGTGTCAATTTACACTGAGCTTTTTAAAAAACTAATAATGGGGGTGGGATTCAATTCAAGCTTTGACTAAGGCAGCTTGAAGGGGGGTTGAAGAGTCATGCATGCGTATCACCAGCTGGTGCTGATGTTGTTGTGTGGATAAACGTGTCGATATGGGAAACAATCTTGGTTCAACGTGGAACTCATTCACGCTTGTTTTCACCCTCCCCCTTCACATTTTTGCATACGGGCTTTTTTTTTCTTTCTTTTTTTTGGTGCTTAGATGAGAAAAATCTTGTTTATCACCAGCTAGCATTGTTTGTTTGTTTGTTTTTCCTTTTTTGGTGCTTACATGCTTGGTTTCTGGAAACGAGGAAATCATTTCTCCATGCCAAAACACGTTCATCTACCAATTGCTTCACCATTTTTTTCAAGCATTTTTATTTTTATTATAAGAAAAATGGCGTTAATTAATGGGTGAGTTTACTGTGATTATATTAATTGTTTCCTTTAATTTTAAAAGACATACAAAATAAAATAATTTATATTTGTTTTAATTTTAAAAGACATATAAAAGAAAATAATTTATATTTGTATAATTTTATATCATCATTTATTATATTGTATCAATTATATTAATAGACCAAATACTGAAAAATATATATCATTTTTTTTATTTTCCTTTTTAAATTGCAGGTTTAGTCTTGTAAACTCTACGACTTTAGATAACTTTTTTTCTTTAAATACGCCTAAGTTAATCTAACTTTTGCAAAGTGAGAATTCTTATAAAATTTCTCTAAGACACTGAAATATAGCGAAAGCAAACTTCAAAAAAAAAAGAGCAACGAAGAATAGAAAAGTCAAAAGAAAGATAACACACACCAACTGTTTGGATAAATAACTATGAATGGAATGAATGAATTGATTACAAATGAAGGGAGATGCATCTATTTATAATTGAGCTGCCCCAAAACCAACAGTATAGATAGAGTTACATCGATAGTCGGGATTAGAGCTTATCTACAATTGAGAGTCGCAAGTCATTTAAACTCTATACAATTTTAAGATTTACAGTATTTATCCTGGTAGCTCTAGTTTTACTGGAGTATTTCACCGAACTACTAAGGCTTCAAGTAGATACGCTTTTCCACTGGTTCCACGAATCGAATCAGTTCATGTGAGTTAAGTGAACCCCATTTAATAAATTGACTTCTAAAAAAACGCTCTGTGCGCAATAACCACGAGCTTTAATCTACTACTTATGACATTAAGATTCAAAACTCGAAAGACACAATAAGGGAGCCACAAACATTTGTTTCCACTTGAGGCATGCTTGGCATGAAAAATATTTTAGGCTTTTTTTTTTAATTTGAATATAGAAAATAAAATATTTATTAAACCACGTAACTCTAAAATTATTTTTGAAATATATATCTTAATACTCAGAATTATTTTCTAAATATCAAGAGAAAATTATTTATGTACATTACGAAAAGCTCAATCCTTATGTGTTGTTAAATCTTCATAAAATCTACGTGATGTTATTATTTATTGATTCAAACAACTTATTAATAAAAGGAATTCGACACTCATAGATATCGAGATCCTCTTTTATAAATATCACATTCAATTCTTTTTTATTTTCACCAAAAATTCCTCGTCACAAAACTTTTCAAACTCTCTCATTTTACGAAAGGAAAAAAAATCTAGATTTTATATGTATTTTACTTTAATGTTTCAAGAATAAATATATATATATGTTTCACGATGTTCTAGACAAGCCTCCGGACTATGAATTTACTATTTTCCCCCAAAAAACCCCTTAGTTCAATATCAAATGTTTCGCTATTCTAGCAAGCAATATTATCTTTTCAGTAAGTTGTATGGTCACGATGCTTAGACCACCTGTTAATAATAATATTAAACATTTAGGGTGTAATACATTTTATAAATGCTTCTAATTTTACCTTCAGCAAGAGGGAAATTGAGATTCTCAAAGAGGATAGATGTTATTCACTCTCATGAGTGTAAAATAAAAAAGGTAACTATTTACTTCCTTGGCGGTCAATATAAGCAATTTTGCATACCTTGACTGTATGTTCGGTTGTCTTGAAATTAGATAAAAATTAGAGATACATGAAATGAACTAAATTGTCAAACTTTTCAGTATCAATACACTTTCGATCAATTGAAGAATGTAAGCTCTAACGTGATATTAAATATTGTGAGAAGGTGGATTTTTTTAGAGATACTCGGAATAGTTGTTCAACCATATTAACCTAATCCAAATCCCACCGAAGTTGATCTTATAGTTGATACCTATTTCAAATGCCGCAACAAACACCTCTGCTAGATTGCGCTTAGAAATTCTCATTAGTGGATGCTCATTAACTGGAAGGTTTGTCAATAACGCCACATCATTCAACATATGGGTCTCTTTGATAATGAATGATCAACTGGTGACGTTATGTTACTTTCATAGCCATTGGAGAATACTCCAATATTGTTGCATTCTGAGCGACATATCCTTTCGATCTCAACAGACGGACAGCTTTACTGGAATGCTTCAAAATTTGAATTTAGAAAAAAAAAACATTAAGGTTTTCTATGAAAAAATAAACAAGTGAGATATTATATTTTGTAAATTTTAAAGTTAAAAAGTTTTTAATAGGACCTCGACATTCACAAAGATAAAGGTTAATTTAATTAATTGTCGTGATCTTTTCTTTTTCAAAGTATCATTATGATTTATGTTTTTTTTTTTTAAAATTTTACAAAGGACCTCGTTAGCCATGGATATCAAAATCTCATATAAGAAAATATATTTTGAGAGGTGAATTTTCATGAGCACCAAGGGGGCCTTCCCCTCTCCCAAAATTTTGAAAAAGTGTTGTTAGGCCCTTCAAAATTTATAAAAAATTTAATTAGGTCCCTAAAATTTTATAAATTATCATTAAACCTCTTAAAAAATTTTAATCTTAACTATCCTTTCAAAAAAAATTTAAAATTCTTATTAAGCCCTTCAATTTTTAAAAAGAAATTAATTAAACTTCTTAAAATTTTTAAAAATTCTTATTAAGTCATCCAAAAGTTTTAGAATTTTAATTATATCCCCAAAATTAACATCAAGATCCGTCACTGCTTGTAAACTTACCTATTTTGATATTTTCTCATGTTAGATTTAAAAAAACTTAAAAAGTAAAAGCAAAATACAATGAGTGTAAAGATAGACGTGGCACTTGGCAAAGACTGGCAATTTTATTTTAACCATGTTTGCATGGGGTCGGGCACGTGGGGTGTGTGAGTTGTTCTTGTGGGTGAGTCATAGTGTTATTTTCCACGTGTCTGTGCATATTTAATAATAATATATTTTTAGAAAAAACACCCACACACAATACATGAATTACAAATGTTTACCATCTAATAACCTTTACTATGTTTGATATCAGAGGTTGGTCCAATTTCATTGATTTGAAAGTTCAAATTAATCAAACTTCAACGAAAAACAACCCATGTGATGTGATATTCAAATAAACATGTACCGTCTAAAAGGGTTGAAAATTTCCAATCACATATAATATCTTATCTATTATGCTACCTCAACATTACCACACGTACAAAATGATATAATTTGACCCACAAAATTGGTCCACCTAAATCCTTAAAAGAATCCAAATATGAAAGTGATTATAACCTTTTATATTCTTATTTTTAATTTTTTTATTGTAATGAGCTTGAATTTAAAAATGTTAAATTTTAAAATCTGAAAAGTAAATAAGTTAAATTTCTAAAAATAGAAGCACATGGACTAAATTTCAAATTTATAAGAAATTCAGGAAATTATGACATATTTTAAGCAATATAAAATTTATCGATCTAATTCACTAGAACTATTTTTCAAGGACTAAAAAATTTGATACTTTTTAAATAAGATTTCAAGTTTGAATTTATGGATAAAGGACCAGTTTGGTATTACTTTTAGGAAGTACTTTTGGGACAAAAGTATTACTAAACACGCTATTTGAGAGAAAAAAATATTTTCCCCAAATTAAAAATGGATTCAAAAGCACTTTTTTTAGAAACTGAAAATTTTAACTTCCCTAAAATTTTTTTTTCCCAAATATACTTATAAAAACAACAGCTTACAAAATTCAACCTAATTCCAACTTGGATTATTAACCGCCCAATATAATTAGCAAACACAAATGTAAGAAAAAGTAAAAATATTCGAAAAGAACCGGAAAGTTAAAATGTTATAATACTACAAGTAAGCACAAGCTATATCTATAACGAATCTTGGGCTCCTCTCCAAGTGAGTATTGATTCAGGGAATCACTTTGGTTGTCATATAATGGAAGTCATTAGCCATTTCCACAATTGGTAACCACATTGGCAAATATTGCTTTAAAACAAGAAAATTTCAGAAACAGAACAAAACCCCCAACATGTGCAAACTATTTTCTTTTGCTCTTTATGAGGTTTTCTACAGTTTGACCAGTTATTAGAGTCAGAATTTTTGCAAGGCAAAGGACCAGACAAAAAAAGGGGTTTATTTCAATCACAGGGTTTGTATTTTGTAATAATGACAACACAGGAACGCAATCGTTAATGTCACAACAATGTGTTGTATAATTGTCTAATCCCAACAAAATCCTGTGGCTTATCCGAACGGAGTTGTCATCAACGAACCATGAATTAGATGTTCTAAAAAGTATATTTGGTTCAGTCATTATCTATGAGCTCTCCTTTCAATCATCTTCGGCTTTGTATAATAACAACACGCCATTAGACAACCATTTGGAGCTTTACAATTGATGTTTGCGGGATTTGGCAAGAAATGCAGTGTCTGATAATTGTATAAAGATGTTTACTAGTGCCTTTCATTTTCATCAAATGTTTATACAAATGAGATACATAACTTGCAAGTGACCATAATCATTCATGTCTTGATTGATAACTTAGTGTATTAATATAAGAAAAAGCTTAATTATTACATAACTATTAAAATGAGTTGTCATAAATAAAAAACCATTGGTATAAAATTACACTTGGAATTAGAAAGTCGAGTAAAACTGTAAAAATATAAATAATAATACAACCTTCAAAATGGTCAAAGCAAGCCATACGCAAGTGGCTAAAAATTAGCTAGTGAAAATAGTTTATTTCTAACTCATATACTATACTCGTACCAAATAGGATTTTAATTTTGGCTAGCATTTGTCTCAATGCCAACAAGATTAAAATATAGTCCCCTACTTTAAATCCAGACTTTAAATTCTTAGAAATAAAAATAAAAAGATTAAATTCCAAGGAATTGCAGCATATTTTAACCTACTAACAAATATAGGTTCCCTTCCTTGCACACAAATTTTCATCGTACTTTTACTTCATCCAAGACTTTGAAAAACTTAGAAGGTCAGAATAAGTTCATATCACAAATTAGACCATAAGAAGGTAAAACTGGAAAGTGTGAACTCATTTATATCAGCAGCAAATACTAAACTCAGCTGGTTACAATTTGAGATTAAGGCTTTTTGAACATGCTTGCCATAATTGCAAATGATACTGCTCATGCTTTATGCTAATGCAAGCTTCAAAGACCATAAAAGTAAAAATATATCAATATATCATAGAGATTCATTTCACAATAAAGTTGATGGGAATGTACAAGCCAGAAACCAAATTGCCAAGATTAGTAGAAATCTGTATTCAATTTCTCTGTATTCTACTATGTCCATCTCGATACAACAACAAATCATATATATATTAAGTCATCTAAGTAGCACAACAAAAACGAGAACATATACGAAAGATGAACAAAAAAGCAACTCTTTATGATACACATGAAGAAAAAAGAGAAAAAAAGCGTACCCTTTATATTTCCCTTCTTCCCCTTTCTCTTCTATTCAGTATCCGAAGGTAAATATGATGATGAAGTAGCAAGTGAAGCTGCTGCAGAAGATTGTGATTCCTCAACCATTAATTTCTTTAACCCGGGTTTCAATTCCCTGTTACAAAAATCCTCATACTCTCCTCGTTCCCCTCCTTTCTTCTTCACTTCCACAACGACTAATGAAGGGGTTAATTCGAATATCTCAGCAGCAATCGATAATGGACCTTTAGCTCCTTCTCTAGAACCCTCCAAGCTCACTCTACAATCCTTTTTCCTCACTGTAAAGCTAACAACCTTGGCTATCTCCTCCAATTTCGATATGATTGTCGAAACCGGTGCCCCTGAAATGAACCGGGAGCCTTCTTCTCCTTCCTCGAACAACCCGGATAGGTTGAACCCTGGGGAGAAAGAAATAAGGTCGAACGCGTTTAAACTAGCTGGCCTTGGCAATGTGCCAACTCGTTTCCTCGTTTCCAACTCTGTTTCTGACTCAGACATTGATGATTGGTCTGAACATGACCCAACATCATTATCATCGTCTTCGACACTGCATAACTTATCATCTTCGATGTAGAACTTAATATGTTTAAACCCCTTTTTGAACCAACGTTTCTCCATGATTTCTGGAATCGTAATTCTTGTTTCCGGGTTGGTGTCTAGGAGTTTGGTGAGTAACCGAATTAACTCGGGTGAAAACCATCTCGGACACCTAAACTCACCCTTGTAAATCTTCTTGTACATAGCCATAATGTTCTGATCTTGAAATGGTAAATACCCTGCCATTAGAACAAATAAAATCACTCCACAAGACCAGATATCTACTTTCGCCGCATCGTATCCTTTCCTCGCCAAAACTTCCGGCGCAACAAAAGCCGGGGTTCCACAAAACGTGTGAAACAAACCGTCTTGCCGGATCTGATCCGATACAGCACTCAACCCGAAATCAGAGACTTTCAAATCCCCATTTTCATCGAGAAGTAGATTTTCAGGTTTCAGGTCACGGTGGTAAACGCCACGCGCGTGGCAAAAATGAACGGCCGAGATTAATTGCTGGAAATACTTCCTAGCAACATCTTCTTTTAATCGCCCTTTAGCCACTTTATTGAACAGTTCACCACCACGAACGTATTCCATAACGAAGTAGATCTTGGACTTAGTAGCCATGACTTCGAATAATTGCACAATGTTCGGGTGGCGAACGCGGCGGAGAATAGAGATTTCGCGCTTGATGTGAGCGATTAAACCACTCTTGAGAATCTTTTCCTTGTCGATCACTTTGATGGCTACGTTATCACCGGATTTGACGTTACGAGCGTGGTAGACTTTAGCGAAAGTGCCATGGCCGAGGAGCTTGCCGACCTCGTAGCGTCCTAAGAGAAGAGTTTGGCCATTGTTGGCGTCTTTCTTTGATGAGGTTGCGGCGTTGGACTTGGAGGTGGAATCCATTATCGTAGATGATTAGGGTTTTCGCTTATTTGAGAGAAAAATGGGAAATTTGATTGATTATTGATTGGCCATTAGAAGGCCTGAAGGGGCTTTTTGTTGCTGTTGTTCTTGTGTGTATAGGTGTCCTTCGTTGAGAGGGTAAGTGAGTAGCTTAAAGAAATTGAATTTGTTACCGGGTTAGGGAAAGCAGATGCTTTTATTTTGGAAGGGAATATACTGTCTGCATTTATATATATATATATAATATTTTATTAGTTTTATTCATAAAGTTAAAAAAAATCACATTTTCCATAAAAAAATCATATATTAATTTAGAGATCACAATGGCCGAATATCTATAATTGTTTTAATTATTGGAATTTTATTTTTTTTGAAAATTTAATTTCCTTTATATATACTATATAAAAGTATTTTATTAGGTTGTCACTATCAGTCGAATCACTAATTTAATTAAAAATTTACAATAATATCCATATGTAATTAAAATAAATTATAACATAAATCAATTAAAATATGGATATGGTAAGGTTTGATCCTGTAATAAATGATGTCTTTTATACATTTTTATTTTAATATGCACAAACTTATTATCCCCATTAATTATATATATTAATAATGTTATTAATTTAGTTAATGTCATAAGTAAACTCGACACTAACTCATCATTGTTGACAAAACCATGATAACTAATTGTAGTGCATTTAGTATTATTTATCTAATGTATTTATGTATTTGAATTTCATTTTACTCACAATTTAATTTTTTTAATTTTAATATTGTACATCTTTCATGTGTTATTATGATTAATTAGTTTCAAACCATGTGTTATTTTTAAACTTCTAAATATGTGGTTTCCGCATGCATACGCTTGTTATCTATAAATTATTCAAGTTTTTTTTATCTTAATTAAATTAAATACTATTATTTGTGTTAAATTTATCCAAAATTTGAATTCGTTTATTATCTACAAATTATCTAAGTATTACCATCTAAATTCAAATTCGAATGAGATACTATTATGTGTTGAATTTTTAAATTCGTAAGCAAAATCAATTTCAAAAAATATCTAAATTGACAAAATTTTTAAGTTTGAATCCGCTAAAATTATTTTTTATATAATTAAAATTATAAGTATTTTTGAATAAGCTGGTTAGATATCTATATTGAAATATTGTTGACAATATAACTAAATTTTGATTTAAAGATCATGAATAAGATTTGATAATTTACTTTGAAACAAAATAGGAGAAAAAACAAGATAGTTATTATGATAAACTTGATTTGATAATTTACTTATTTAAGGAATAAGATTTATTATCTTGGTATTTTTTAAAATATATATTATTAGAATTTTCATATATATTTTAAGACTTTTAATTTTTTTTGTTAAATTTTGAGAGGGATCAACTTATACAATTTCAAAACTATCAATAATCAAAGGGGTATTTACATCAATTTATTTTTCGAGTTCTAAATTATCCGATTTGTAAAATTCAACTTCAATTTAACTCAAAAGACTTAATTACTTATTAAAATTAATTTGAAAAATCAAATAAAAATAACTCAAATTAGATCGAATTAAACTCATCCAACCAAATCTACATTTGTTATCCCAAAAAAATAATACCTTAAAATTTAAATAATAAGTATTTAAAATATTTATCTACATTAATTCTAGATTTATAATATATAATAATTTTAAAATTCAAATCTAAATATTTATCCCCATTCATTTTGTAAACAAATATAGATTTTTTTTAATTTAAAATTTTCTTCTTTATTTATTTATTTATTTATTTATTTATTTCACTGCCACCGCTTGAATTATGGAAATTAATAAAAATATTTAAAGGTTTTATTTTAACATTATATTCTCCAGGGTGGCTAGGGGCTGAAAGGGCCCGCCTCATAAAATACTTTCTATTTAAGTATTTTAAAATTTTAAATTAATAAAAATAAAATTACATTTTAATTCTTAAAAATAATAAAAATTTAAATTAATATTTTAAAAATTATTAAAATCATAAAATTATATTTTTATTATCGTAAATTTCTACTCCTTAAAAATATTTTCTGATTTCCGCCATGATATTTTCTCGCATAAACTCTAAAAAGAAAACATGGAATGCAAAGGCAATACAAAGTGCCAACAAAATATGCTCTATATTCCTTTTTCTTTTTTACTCTCTTTTAGCCATTTATTTATACGAATACGTAAAGAAATTGAATGAATTGTGTTAGGGGTGTAATGATATTTTTATAATAGAAAATAACTTTTGTGTTTTACACACCACATTCTTTTCAAAAAAGCAAAGCAAGATTTAGAGCCGAAATCTCAAATTTTTGTTTAGGAGACTCGGAATTAAATTGTTTATTTATGATGGTCTAAATATAATTTTATTATTTTAGTAATTTATATTTTTGTAATTTTTTGAATGATTAAATTAATTTTTTTATTATAGGAGTCGAGGTTTAATTTAAAATTCTAGAAATTTTAAAAAGGCTAAAAAAATCTCATTTTGGGAGGGCCGGAGCCCTCGGGTAGATTCGACTAGATAAAATATTTTTCAAATCAATTTAAATAAGTAATTCAGATTAGTTTTTTTAGTTTGAGTGGAGTTGAATTTTTATAACTCTTGAAAACAGATAAATTGCTGTAAATACCTTTTAGATCCCTGTTATTTTAAAAAATGTTCAAATTGATCCCTCTCAAAAATTATGAAAAAAAAGAATTCGAAAAAAAATTTAAAAAACTTTTAAATTATAAAAAAAATACTAAATTTTATAGCTTAAACAAGTAATTTACAAAATCAAGTTTTATCCTGTTAAAGCATATTTTTTTCCTCTTATTTCGCTTTGAAATACATATGATATCAAATTTACGTGTTCTAGCTTGAGATTTAGTCATATTGTTAACAAGATTTTAATTTGGTATGTTTAAAAAAGTTTAATTAACTTGAATAAATTTATTCAACTGAACTCAAATCAAATTTAATTTCGTACGACTCACTTCAAAACAATTTCAAATTGACTTAATATAATAAATTATGACTCATCAACTCAGCTGCTTCAAAATTTTTTAACCTTATCTCTGATAACATAAATTATGTTTTTGAAAAGAGACGTGGAAACCGAAAACCTTACCTAAGACCAAAATGTTTGGGTGGAGAATGGGTCACAAGATTCTCTCTACAATGGTTAAATGTGTCCCTTTTTCATTATATAATGACCCTCAGTATAGAAGATGCGATAATTCGAGAGAGGATGTTTTGCATGTCATTCAGGATTGCCTTTTCTCTAACAAGGTATTGATGATAATTTACTTAATGCCTCTTTTTGCCGGTTCATTGATTGGATGAAATTCGCAATACAAAAGCTTGACAAGGAGGCTTTCACAAGGCTTTTGGTGGTCCTTTGGCAGCTTTGGAATGCTCAGAACATGGAGCTCTATCAAGGAAATGTCATGGTTCCACAAGATGCTATTTTCTAAGCTTGGACACTCCAGAAAAACTTCAGAATTCATAATCGTATTCAAGCACCCCTTTTGCCTAGAAGACCCAAGGTGGTGAAATAGGAAGCACCTATTGGTGAGCAGCTCAAGCTTTACGTTGATGCGACATAGTGAACATATGAGCAACTATGGGAGCAATCATGTGGGATGAGGATGCCATGTTCGTATGGGTTGCACGCGTCAACTTGAGGGATCTTTTGATAGGCTCTCAATCGTGGCCATTGCTACTTTGGGAGCACTTTTCTAGCTAAGGAGCATGGCTTCCCCCGTATCATTTTTTAGGATTGTGTGCTAGCTTTGATTCCATTATTTTCCGGGATGTTCATAAGTCCGACCGTTGGGATTATACATAAATTAGCCCGATAACATGGATTTTTATTTTAATTTGGACTATTCAGATGTTTTTCATCGATTTATATTAGAGGACAATTTAATTACTTAATGATATTTTGCTCTTTTTTGGGTACTCTTTATATATATATTATGTCTATGTTTAGGTTTGTAATTATCTCTCTCAACAATATTATTTTCAAAATTCGAATATACAGTCTCCTCTTAATAATATTTTATTTTACTTTAGTAAGCTATTTTTTTCCTTTAGAAGTTTCTTTTTCTCATAAAACACAATTTTTTTATAATTTTATTTAAAATATCAATGTGAAACGTATTATGTATGTTAATAATATGGGTTTTTTTTAAATTATTGTCGCGATCTGATAAGGAAAAAAAAAGAGAAATGGAAAGAGAGAGTAGAATGGGAGGAACCTACGTGGGAAAATTAAAGAAAGAGGCGGGTGAGATATAAATCGGTGACAGCTCAACAACAATTCGAGTCGACAGAACAGACACAGCGATTTCATGGTTAAAGAGTGCTGCAAGTGGGGAGAGCGTGTTATATGATTGTTGTCTATCTCACTTTATGTTGCACATTGCATTCCCAACACCCATCTCTTTTCAAACCTAATCTTCTTCCTTACCAACCTGCTGAAACAGGAATGCTCACCATTTTCCTTAATTATGCTTACGTGGATACGTGCACTACACGCTGCCATGCCATTTCCCCCTTCTTAATGAATTCAACAGGTTTTATTTTAAACTTCAAATAAATCTTTTTTATTAAATTTAATATTCCAATAATTTTAAAATGAATCAGGGTGTAGCTACGGGCTTGCAGGGCCCCTAAAATGAAAAGTTTATCATTTAGACTTTTGAAAATTTTTAAAATTTTAAATTAATAAAGGTAAAATTACACTTTAGTCCCCTTAAAGATGATAAAATTTTAATTTAATCCTTTAAAAATTTTAAATATATAGACTATTAAAATGATGAAATTATATTTTTACTGTTACAAAAATTAAAATTTAATTTCGACCCTTAAAAAAAAACTCCATCAATCCAATCTTTGATCAAATTTTTAGCCATTCATGATTAAAAATATAGAAAAATTCATGTTGGCTAATACTAATTTTCAGCCTGAAGTTTTAGGAATTATGGAATAAATACTTGAAAAATAAAGACTTTAATAAATGCTATTATATATAGAACTGGTTAAAACTATGAATTGGAATCAAGAATCAAACTATTACGGCACAAGCTATGAATTAATTAATTAAGGATTTAGAGATCAACACATTTTAATTAGTGAATATACCTAGGAGGTCTCTCTAGCAATTTAGTCTTTGTATTATTAAAAACATCAAATAATGTCAAATTGGAAAAATTGGAATAAAGTTTACAATTTAAAAAACATGGTTTATTAAAGTTAAAAATTTTATGGTACCATAACTGAAAATTTTTGTTTAAAATTGAAAAAAATTATTTTCAAGATATTTTTTATACAATAAATGTCAATTCTATTACTTTGGACTCTTTTTATTATTTTTTTGTAGTATAAGAAATAAATTGATTCATTTAATAATAGATAGACAAATTTGATTCAATCCCTATAATACATGGACCTAGTCTCAAGTGCTTTAACTCATTCTAATTGCGCATGATGGATCTCGATACCTTCGCCATTACCAATTAAAAGCTTTATTTAGTGTATAAAATCAAGGTTTAATGATAAATTTGGCCACTAACGTTTACATATTTTTATTAAAATGGCCCTAATTGTATTCTTAAGCTTCTTTTTTTTGTCATCAACCTTTGTTCTCTTTTTCAAATTGTTTTTTTTAACAGATTTTGTGAAAGTACCGTTAAAAAAGTTAACCGGATGGTATGGAATTTCATACGTGGAATAGTTTTAATGAGATGTAATTTATTACTTAGATAACCCAATAAAATAATTACATGCTGAAAATAATAAAATAAATAAATAATTCATGAAGTTAATTTAAAGAAAATAAATGTAATTATCTAAAAACAAGTTTCAAAATGAATGCATGCATTCAGTATTTTCGGTTTGATTAATTAATTATCTTTATGAAACATTTTAGTAAACAAACGTATGCATTCATTTTTTTTAATTATGTTTATTTTATTTAAATTAAGAGTTTTTTTTAATTTCATGTATGATTTATTTATTTTATTATTTTTTTACATGTAATTATTTTATTGAGTTATCTAAGTAATAAATTACATCTCATTAAAAATATTTTACATCATCCACGTTAATTTTTTAACAGTACTTTCATTAAATCTGTTAAAAAAAAAACAACAAAAGTTGATGACCCAAAAAGACTCAAAAATACAATTAGATCATTTTGACAAATTATGTAAATATTAATGACCAAATTTAATCTCATATTTTTTTATAATTGATTATTGTTTAAATACACATGAAATGTGCCGAGATTTCAAAATGAAGCTAAGAATTTTTTAGACAACATAGCTACTCGTGTTGTTAGTTTATAAAATTTTGATTTTATAATGAAATCAATGGTTATAATCGCATAAATTGCTGTTTAATTTCTATAAAAAAAATACACGTGACCAGTAAGATACCATTGACTTTTTCTTATACAAAATAAATATAATTAATTAAAAGTCGGAGAGGAACTCGTGAAAAAACAAATAAATAAGAGAAATGTCATTTGGTATGCAGTGAAATTAATTAAGATATTAATTTATTTAAGTTGAATAAAATCACTCAAAATAAAAGTAAATATTATATGATATACTTTAAATTAATAATTATATTTTAAGTGGACCACGTGAATAAATATAGCTGGTACTGTATTTTTTATGGTTGCACTTAATCATCGACGAGGTACATGAATAAGAAAAGTACACCTGGCCAATCTGGCATTGGGGGGGGGGGCGATAAATATAAAACAGGCAGCTAACTTAGTATTAAATTTGATATTTTTTTTCGATTGAGTGTTAACTTAACTGATATAAGTGTTGTTGTTAATGTAGGAGGATGTGGGTTAGATTACATTAAAGCGTATTATCCTCTTATTTAAAAGGTGATGAGGGACTATGAGTAGTTTAAGGCATTGTATCAAACAGAGTAGATATAATAAGAACCTATAATGATATTAGAATGTCCATGAGTCGGGTTTGGTTCGAGTTAGGCCCAACCAAAATCTTAGGCCCACTTGCTAGGCTTGAAAAATAGGCCTAAGATTTTGTCCAAACTCGACCTGTATATATTAAATTTTTTATATAATTTTTTTTAAAAAATTAATACATCAAAAATACCAAAAACATTAAAATAAATATTTTCCCACTAAATTAGAAATAAATTAAAAAAATATGTATACTTAAATAACACTAAAATAAGTGTAACTTAACAAGCAAATATCTCTAAAATAATAATAAAATTAATAATAAAACAAGAGTTATACAATATATAAACAATAACAACAAAATAATAATAATATAATAGTGAAATGATAATAAAATAGTGAAAAAAACAGAAAATAATAACAAAACAGTAAAAAAAAAGAAGAAGAAAATAGCAGTTTTTTTATAAATTTGGGCTAGACCGGGTTCAGAGAGCAAGAAAAGCCTTACTTAAAGCCTGATTCGTTTTCTAAATTTTTTTAAAATTATATTTTTATCCAAATAATTTCGCTTTTTAAACAGCCCGACCCCATCCATTTACACGTCTAAATCAACTTAATGTCTGGTTTCCATCACGTCTTTTTGGTCAATTTGTCCTTTTTTTTTCTTTTGCAATAATTTGGTAGAAAATAAGGTTATTGTTGAACACTCGTGACTTCATCAAACCAAATCCACCAAAGATTTTAAAATCACTATCATCCTTTTTTTAATCAATAAAAACTTTTCCGCAAGTAGAAAATGTTAAAATAACTCATCATTTAGAAAATATGTGAAAATATATTTAAATATATAAATTGTCCTTTTTTTTAAAAAAAAATCATCTATTTGTATTGTTAAAAATTAGCATGGCTAACGAAATAACGATATAGTAACATGTAGCATGCCATGTACCTCATATTGATATACAGGAACCAGATTTTAACAATAGAATTGATGAAATTTTTAATAAAAAGACTAGTTTGCTTTTTGATCTAATGTAAAATAACTAATCTGCCCATTTCTTCAGTAGAGGGGGCAAAATACAAGCTGACTCCTAATAGAAAGACATTTATAATACTTTTACATTTTTAAGCACATAGTGAAAGTTGATAATATAGACTACGGAGAAAAGAAAAGAGGGTCTTAGGTGAATATTTATACTTAATTTTTAAGTTGTTTGAAAAACTAGTTAAAAAATTATTCATTGGTTGACCTCTGACTATGTTAGTATTAGTTTGCAGAGTGACTAATGAAGTAACCCATCTTTCGCGTAACTTGTCTTGTGATCAACGATGAGTTTTGCTAAATGTTTGAGGCTTTTGTGAGCTCAAATTTATGTAACACTATGTCATGCTTTTGCATTAGACTTGTTACACATACCTTGCCAAACCTTCATACCTGTTCAAAGAGACTACATTATACGCATTGTACCTCACCTAGACTAAGACCACAGCAAGCTTGTCCATCTTGATAAGATTGCTTTCAATGGTCATATTAACTCACGTAACCAATTTAAGAAAATATTTACAACAAATGACAACCCACAAATTACAAGACCGGTGTCGTATAAGTGTACCCTTAAATATCTCTAAACCTTACAACAGGTAATAGATTATGAATATTAGAATATCAATAAAAACGGTTCTTCTCAAGATCTCCCCTCATTCATTCTAAGGGATAGTTTAGTATTGTTTTTAAAAAACACTTTTGAGACAAAAATATTCTTAAACAAGCTGCATTTTGAGAGAAAAAGATGCTTCTCCAAATCAGGACATATAAAAATTTACTTTTTCCTAAAAACACTTTTAAGGGGCATTCCTACTAGGCTTAACACTCTTAACTCCGTATAATACCTCCTCATTTACTGTATGCTACTCTCTACCGTTCGAGTGAACAACTTTGACTCATCAACAAGACTATAACTTTGATAATTGGTATAAATAATTTCAAAATGAATATTCTTATTTTGCGATAATAATTTACAACTCCAAAATAACATTGTAAATGAATCCGCCTTTTGAGCTCTAAATTATCGGGAATGAGAAATAGGTCCAATAAGAAATGGGTTGGGCCTTAATTTGAAGGATCAAAATGTTTGTTTGGGCTTGAACCGTGACCCGACTTTCAGATCCAGCTCTTTCACCTATCAAAATCAAAATCAGCCTTGACAACACTCACCTCCAACCCCACCAGAAAATTTTCGAAAATTACTGCTTCCCCTATCAACTGGTTCTGAAATCCAAACCCTAATTTTCCTAATCCGAAACCCTAATAGAACTAGTTTTCAAATCAGTTAAGAAATTCCCGCCGAATCAGGAACCCTAGATTCCATGGCGTCGAGGAAAAAGGAATCCGAAGGGATTGCCTTGCTATCCATGTACAACGATGAAGATGACGAAGAAATGGGAGACATCGAAGAAGGTGACCACCGGCAAAACCAACAAACTGGGGAAGAAGAAGAAAAACAACAAGAAGGGCAACCGCTAGAAGAAGAAAACGAGTACAGAGAATCTAATAACAATATGGAAGAAGATTCGAGAACCAACGATAATACGCCTCCTTTTCCTCACCAAAACACCAACCTTTCACAACAACAGCAGGAGCCTTCTGTTTCTTCGCCGCAGCAACCTCAACCTTTTGTTGCGTCGAAGAGAAGTGGAGGAGGAAGGCTGACCATTGTTGATTATGGCCACGATGAAACTGCCATGTCACCGGAGCCCGAGGTAATCCCCTCTCCGCCTTGCCAAAGACTTTTTTTTTTTTGAATTCCTTTATTGTTTAATGATACGTGGTTAGATTACTTCCTCCATGTTTAAGTGCAGGAAGGGGAATTAGGAAGCAGTGATGACCTCATGATTGGCATAGAGCAACAGAATGCCAATGGTACTTATTTATTTCCTTTTTTCCCTTTCATTCGATTAATTTAACTACAAATGTTACTTTTAAAATCGATAGCTTCCTAATTCGTCATTTGTTTGCAGGTGATTTTCAAGGAAAAACGCCTCCAGCGGCTGTTCAGCTGACTCCGCAATCATCGGATTTAGAACCATTACAGCCTGAGACCTTGACCAATGCTGTTAATGAATCAGATGGTGTAGAAGTTGAGGAAGCCGTTTCTGTAGACAATTTTGATCCCTTGGATAAGTTTCTTCCACCTCCACCAAAGGTCAAGTGCTCGGAGGAGCTACAAGTAAGTGTCTTTTGTATGCTATTAGTTATTAATTATATTTCTTTGGACCTAATGTAAAAAGCTTGAAGTTATCCTTATGTAACCCCACCCAAATGTTAACAGTTGAGATGGACCATGTTGTGCTGGAACTTCTGTGTTTCTATGAGAGAGGAAGGTAGCTAGGTGTAGTTAAGGTTTTCTTATTTGCCATCTGAAGGCATGCTGATCCATGGCACTCAATAAGTTGTAAATGTCAGATTTCTGTTTCCACAGGCCTGATTTGTAATTTTTAGCTCACTCACTCCTGAATTTCATTTGGTTTATTTAACTACAATGTCAGTTGTTGCCGACTTGCCACCCTCTGCTGCTGAATGAAAGATTGGTAGTTCATGATACCTAATCCTTATGTATTAGTGGTTGTCTTGCTCTTTTTTCATTTTTATACCAATGAGCATACCCCTTGTTGATAATCTAGAATGATCCAAGTTATATTGCGTTTTCCTTCAGTTTTATATATTGATGACCTTCATTTCTTTCTGTATGTTACTACAGAGGAAAATAGATAAATTTCTCAACTTGAAGAGAGCTGGAAAAAGCTTCAATGCTGAAGTTCGGAATAGGAAGGATTATAGGAACCCTGACTTCTTGCTGCATGCTGTGAGGTATCAAGATATTGATCAGATAGGGTCTTGCTTCAGTAAAGATGTGTTCGATCCTCATGGATATGACAAAAGCGACTTCTATGATGAAATAGGTTATAACATTAGCTTCTATAATTCTCTCTTTTATATATTGAATCAGTGTTGTCAAGGGTAAAAGTCACGCTCTAGGCGCTAGAACCCTTGTATTGTCTCAGGCACAAGGGGGAAAAAAAAAGCACTAGCCTAAGTGAAGTAAAGCACAAAATGCATGTGTGCAAGTTTTTGTATGCATAATAAACTCTGAAGTGTGATCTACTTTATTTTTATCTACAGAACATGTGATTTTTTTAGTAAATATGCATGATTTCCTTATGATCAATGTCTAAGTTGAATACTCAAATATTGAGCAGTACAAAGTTGGTTACTATCCCTTTCTTACTAGTAAATGTATATCTAATGAAAGAAGTGAAAAATGAAAGAAATTAAAGAGATCTTCAATCAGATGGTTGTTTCTTATGTTTATCGCCTTACAATAAAGCATGCCTAGGTGCACTATGTGTGCACTTGATCAAATGGGTCTCTCCTGAAAGGGTTTGAGGTGCTTTTGTTGTCTAGTGCTAAGGTGTAGGTGCACCTAGTCGCACTCTATGCTCAATTGGCATTGGATGCATCTAAGCATTAACTGTTGAGTGTTGCTTTCTCTTATTTGTTTTCGTCAAAGCTTTTGCTATTAATCCCAATATATTTTCACACATTTTACTGTTCTTAAACTTGTTTGCTTAAATGCAGAGGCTGATATGAAATGTGAAAGGGAGAGGAAGGAACAAGAAAGCAAGAAGAACCAAAAGGTCGAATTTGTACCTGGTGGAAATCAACCGGGAGCGGTTCTTCCTGCTCCAAAAGTTAGCATGCCTACTGCAGGTGTTTTTCCTTTACTTTTTTTTTTCCTGATGAAATGTTCTTATGAGTGTATGTATTTTGAGATCTAGCGAGGTTGTTTTTATATTGATTGATTGAGGCTGTTCAGTTGCGGCTGGGAGTGGTTTGCCTTCAGGTCCAACTGCAGTGGATAACAACATTGTGCGGGATGGTAGACAAAACAAGAAATCAAAATGGGATAAGGTACTAACTTGTCTTAGCATCTCTATCACAAATACATCATCTGTGATATCATGAACCCTAAGTTTCTCATTGTTTCATGTAACTTCCAGGTGGATAGTGATAGAAGGAATCCTCTTCCTGCTGGAGCACAGCATTCTTTATCTGCTGCTGGAGCACATACAGTTATATTATCAGCTGCTAATGCTGGAACCGGGTACACAGCTTTTGCGTAAGTCCTATAACTTGATGAAAAATTGTTCAGATCTTCCCCCTCGATTTCATGCATTTTAATCTGGATAATAATCTCTTTTTTTTTTTGCGGCTGCATGATTAATTTATTGAAACAAACAACTTAGAGCTAGTGCTTACCGCTTAGTAATCAGTATTGATATCATTTTTATTCTTAAATGGCAGACAGCAGAAACGGCGAGAAACAGAAGAGAAAAAATCCAGTGAAAAGAGGTTGGATAGAAGATCTTAAATTGATCATTTATAGTTCTTGACAGTGTTCCAGAAAACTGTTTGTGAGGCTGAGAACCAGCCCTTTGCGTTTTTGTACCTTTGGAATGTTTATATTGCACCTTGTAGATCACTTACCTAATTATAGCCCCATATTGATGCTGTAGTGATGCAATAATGCTTTGCCTAGCTGTGTACCATCGAGGTCTAACTTTTGGTCTTCAGCTTTAACGCAGTAAAGCAAGCGTAGCACGAGAAAGATTGGTCAAAATCTCACATTCCTTGTCTTAACCGAGAGGGATGCAAATAGTTCGAAGAGCCAAGCAAGCCATGGTCATATCATCTTCATCTTGAAAGCATTTATCATTCTTTTGTGCTTAAAAATACATGGCTATCCCTTGGATGTTTATGTTACCAATTTCTATCATAATATCTGTTGAGGCAAGCAGGTGGGGGTGATTTCAAATATGCATGAACTTTGCTGCCAAAATACGAGGCAAAAATGACAATATATATTAGATGGGGTCATGGTCATGGGGGTTGGAGATAGAGAAAGGGGCTCAAAGTTCAATGGTGCCTGTCTTTGTGTCTTTGGCATCAAATGAGAGACGTTGGAGATTCGTACACTGTTCCCTGCATACGTTTCAATCTCAGACTCAGATCTTTATTTAAAGCAATTGTTTCTGGTTGAATTACACTCAAGGCCATTAAACTATTATCAAGTTTACCATTCGGTCACTCAACTTAAAAAAATTACGAAATTGTCTTTAAATTGTTTAAAAGTTTTCATTTAAGTTTTTAAGTTATTAGGTTAAGGTTTTTTTTTATTATTTTAAAAAAAGTCTGATTAGTGAGTTTCAAGCAACAATTGGTATGGTAGATAAGTACCTATTGATAAGTAAAATATATTTTAGATTCAAGTCAATGTGATGGTTAATATTGGAGATTAGAATAAAATTGTCTAGATTTTGGTTTATAGGATAGTTTTATAAGAAAAAAAAGTTGAATTGTAAATGAAAAAGTGAATGCAAACTTTTGATTGGTGTAGTTAGAAAGCTATATAAGAACGGTTTTAACAATTTAGTAACTTCAATAAAAAAATTTAAATAATTTAATGATTATTTTGTAATTTTTTTGAAGCATAGTTTAGTGACATTGGATATATAGTTTATCTTTCTCTTAATGTATATCATTTTTAAAGTTTGTTTTAAGAGTAGAATATATTTTAGCATTGTAAATGATCTTTTGCTAAAACTACTTATAATGCTGAAAATAAACTTGGTAAAAAAGGTTCGTTTAAAGCAATAAGAATGGCAAAAAATGTTGGACAAAAAGAGAAAAAGGAATGGTAAAGTGAACTTATCTTTAATAGCTAAGATCAAATCACTGCCATGGTCAAGCAACAAACAACGGTTATGATGGAATTTGAAAGATTTTTTTTTATATTTCGATAATTATATTGAGTTTTAATTAAATTAAAATTTAAGTCTAATAGAATTTTCGAATAGAGATAAAATTCTCTAATTAAAATAAATTTAAGAGAAAATTTATACACGTAATTTACATGATAAAATTTAATCTAGAACCCTCACCATTCTCATTAGCTAGTTTCATTGCATACAATAAATGCAAAAGGGAAAAACATTGTCTAAAATCTAATTTCCATAAGATATCTATATGTATATAGAGAATGAATTGTATGAAACTGTGATTCATGTCATCTTTATCATTTTCTAATAGGATAATAACAAATTAGTTTTTTTTCTAATTAGTAAGTTTTTTTCCCTGAAAAAATTTAAATCCAACTAAAAATAGTAAAAATCAGAAGAAAAAAATTTTGATTTATGATTTTTCTATTAAAAAAATAAGGATGATGTGGAATCACAATTTCATATAATACTTTCTATATATATTGTATTGGTTTGGTTGGGTGAATAATAAATATGTGAAAAGTAATTAAAAGAAACAATGAGCTGTAAAAATTTAATAATGAGAAGACCAACGGTAACATTTGCGTTTTGGCTGGTTGCTTAAGGGGTAATTTCGGAATACCAGATAAAGTTAACGGAACCTTTTTCTGCATATAAAATCAAAAGCTGTGTAAAAATTTAAAAAGAAAAAAAAACTGAAAAACAGAACTCAAACTCTCTCTGCTCTGTAAGTTAAAGTAGAGAGAGTGAAAAAATCCTTTAGTACTGAGCGGCAAAGTACTTATTTTTACTTCTTTTCTTGTGTTTCATAGCATAAGTTTATATTCAATCTTAAAGTTTCGAACTTTCAGCTGTTTTACTCTGGTTTGAGCTTAAAAATCGATTCTCTGATTCATTTTGTGAATACCCCATTTGAGTTTTAGAGGCAAAAAATACGAATTTTTTCATAAAGCTATGGCAGAACCAAAACCTGAAGAAATAAGTCACCCACCAATGGACCAACTTCAAGGCCTAGAGTACTGCATTGACTCAAATCCTTCTTGGGGTGTGCAGTTTTTTTCCCATTTTAGATCAAATCTTTTCAACTGTATTTTTTTTGTAACGCTCTGTTTTGGTGGTGGAAGCAGGAGAAGCTATAGCTTTAGGGTTTCAACATTACATTTTGGCCTTAGGAACTGCTGTGATGATCCCTTCTTTTCTTGTTCCTTTAATGGGAGGAACTGATGTAAGCAGTGAAATTTACATGTTCTTCATTGATTCCCTTACTTTATTACTGTATTCAACATGAATTCTTTTAATGATGGTTTTTAGGATGATAAAGTTAGAGTGGTGCAGACACTGTTATTTGTTGAAGGGATTAATACACTTTTACAAACACTATTTGGAACTCGATTACCTACTGTTATTGGAGGGTCTTATGCCTTCATGGTTCCCATTATATCAATAATCCATGATACTACTTTGCTAAGCATTGAGGATAACCATATGGTTAGTACAATTCTATGAACTTTGTGTAAAGGCATAATTTTTCCTTTAGGACATGAGATGATGTCCTTTTTTATGTGTATGCAGAGATTTCTATATACTATGAGAGCTGTCCAAGGTGCACTAATAGTAGCATCAAGCATACAAATTATCTTGGGGTATAGTCAGATGTGGGCCATTTGCACCAGGTTCAACTTTGATCTTAAATGAAGTTTCTATATCAAAATCCTAGAGAAACACAAGTTGAGAATGGTTTTTGCCCCGTTTTTAGGTTCTTTAGCCCCCTTGGAATGATTCCGGTTATTGCACTAGTCGGCTTTGGTTTGTTTGACAAAGGCTTCCCTGTGGTAAAATATAGAAACTTTTGAGCTATTTTGAATTCTTATATGAAAAGTTTTCGTCTTAGCTTGTTATCAACTCACTATCAGGTCGGTCGCTGCGTCGAAATTGGGATCCCAATGCTTTTTCTATTTATAGCCTTCTCTCAGGTACTACTATTTCTCCCAGTTACAAGTTCCATTTGCTATATGAAATCATATGTATGATTCTATCTTTTCTGTCAAAAACAGTACTTGAAGAATTTCCTCACAAAGCAACTGCCGATACTGGAGCGGTTTGCCCTCATTATATCGATCACGGTAATTTGGGCATATGCACATCTCTTGACAAAGAGTGGTGCATACAAACATCGTCCCGAGTTAACACAATTAAATTGCAGAACTGACAAGGCCAACCTTATTTCTTCTGCCCCATGGTACTAAAGCTGTTCCCCCACTAGATTTGCTGATTGAATCACTGGAATTCTGACCGAAAATTTTTCATACAGGATAAAGATTCCTTATCCTCTTCAATGGGGTGCTCCTACATTTGATGCTGGTCATGCTTTTGGAATGATGGCTGCTGTTTTAGTCTCATTGATTGAGGTACTCAAATGAAATGTCATAATTCTTTTTTTGTTTAAAGAAAAAAAAAGAAGAGAAGAGCACAGATACACGGGTCTCACACGTTGAGTCCCTAAACCATTTCTGACTCATAAATTGAATAGACATATATTACTTAGTGATTCAAAGCTAAAAATGTTTGCTTTGGCAGTCAACAGGTTCTTACAAGGCTGCTGCACGCCTAGCGAGTGCCACACCACCTCCAGCTCATATTCTTAGCCGTGGTATTGGTTGGCAAGGCATCGGAATCCTTTTGGATGGATTATTTGGAACACTGACTGGTTCAACTGTCTCTGTGTAAGTATTGTTGCTTATTGTTCTGGAAATGATCCTTTTTTTTGCCACTATACTATACTAATTCCTGGTAAAACAACAGGGAAAATGTGGGGCTTCTTGGAAGCACTCGTGTTGGAAGCCGCAGGGTCATTCAAATCTCAGCTGGCTTTATGATATTCTTTTCGATATTAGGTGAGTGACAATATATTAAACAGATTAGTCTTTCAGTATTTGTGCCTTAAGAGTTGATTTCTTTACTTTTCTGCAGGAAAATTTGGAGCGTTGTTCGCATCAATACCGTTCACCATATTTGCTGCTGTGTATTGTGTTTTGTTTGGTATTGTTGGTGAGTAACATTCTTGTATGTCCCCATTGCTATATGTTACTTTGCTTCTAACCATAGCTCTACTTGCTTTCAGCTTCTGTGGGGCTGTCATTCATGCAATTTACAAACATGAACTCCATGAGAAACCTATTCATCATAGGTGTTGCAATGTTCTTAGGCTTGTCGGTTCCCGAGTACTATAGAGAATACACTGCCAAGGCACTTCATGGTCCTGCTCATACCAGGGCTGTATGGGTTAGTTAAATGTCCCCCATGCCAACTTTTCGTATTCAACTTTTCTGCTAATCAAACATAGCATTGACATGTACTATTTTTTTGACATGCAGTTCAATGATTTCCTTAATACCATCTTCTTTTCATCTCCAACTGTTGCATTGATTGTTGCCGTACTCCTAGACAACACACTTGACTACAAAGATAGTGCTCGAGATAGAGGAATGCCATGGTGGGCTAATTTCCGTACGTTCAAAGGAGATGGCCGGAGTGAAGAGTTTTATTCACTCCCTTTCAATCTCAATCGTTTCTTCCCTCCGTCATAGATCATTGTCAACAACAACGAGATGCCTCGGTCATATGTATATTTGACTTGGGTTCAATCTGATATCGATTCGTTTGTGCTCCGCTCTAGTTATTAATTATTATTTTTGGTGTGTAATGTAGGCTTGCTTCTAACAATGTTTGCAAAAGTGACTTTGCAAGAACTCTGTGAATCAAATGTAATGCACTTTTTGGCTTCTCTCATCTATGTGCATTTTTATTAGCAAATTACATTGATGAATAATGAACATATCAAAAAGAGCAGAAAATGGGATGAGAACTGATTATGATACAGTTTCAGGGCTATAATCTGCACATACATTCAGGGCACCTTGGTTGTCGATAAATACTTCGACCAGAACCCCTCACCCGCACTCTTTGGCCTTCCTCAATCATCTTTCTTACTCTATCTTCAAATGTAGTCCATCCTATGGTGCTATTCTCTGAAAAAATCGCAGCTAATCTCTTCTTGTTAGGCCGCAAGGTTGGAGCATGTCCATCACCATAGTAAGTTCGGAATCCAGATACCAGTGATGATAGTTGGCTTCCAGAGTCTGTCATGGCGAAGACATCTGAAGTTGCACAAGCAATGAAGTCCAATGCTGCGAGCTGCACCCAAGGCAAATTCTTTTTCCATGTTACAAAAATGTACCCGAAAAAGTTCGTAAAACGATTGTCCAAATCCAAAAATACCTGAGAAGAGAAATTTCTGAAAGGAGCAAGTTCATTGTATGTAAGCAGTGTTTCCTTGGTGACCAAATTTGGGTACAAATTGGTAAAGGGGTGCATCCTTGAACTTCCTCCGTATATACGAGACCCTGCAAGATAAATGTAAGTTCCACGCTTGAAGCCAAGAGCTGCAAGAACAAGCGCTGCTTCTTCGGGTGTCAATGGACATTTTCCCAACTTCCGCAACTCTGCCAGAGAAACAGGCCTACAAGCATCAATGGTAGAAAAGAACATATCAATCAGGTGTGTGCATGGAAACAACATCAGGTTAAATAACAATGCCAGAAGGGCTGGTAGGGCCGTACTTCGAGTTCTTTAAGCGCTCAATGAGCAGAGGAAAATGGACCTCTCTGTAGGCTTCGAGTTCCTTTTTCTCGTGTTCTCCACCTCCGAAATCACATTGGGAGTATGCCGCCATATCCTCTTCAAATCTCAAGTGTAAGGCAAGGTATCTAGATGAGCCTCTTTCAACATAATTCTCTTTGGAGGAAATGCTAGGAGTGAAATCTCCGAGCAGTTGTTTGTCTAACTGACGTTCGGCAGCATGGTATTTGAATTTCCTTATCCTTTTGATTAATAATGAACCAACTTCTTGGATTTTTGGCACAAACTTTAGCGCATGGAAGTCACATTTACATCTCAATCTCTGCAATGGAGCAAAGCATATCCACGTTCGGGGTGAGTTTCGAATGTAAATACGTGTTCGACATGTGTAGGCTCAAACGTGCAAGGGATGTTACACACCTGGAGTTCAGGAGGAAATGGGTCAAAGCCAAGCCGGTTACCAAATCCAAGGAAGTGAACAACTTTGTTCTTCATAAGGAGGGGAAGTACAGTGTGAATATAATCAATCGGCTTTGCTTCCTTCACGATATCTGCATCAGTGATCTGTATTGAGGTAAGATTCGAGGTGTTATAGTGTCACGAGAAATGAAAGCCGAAGTTCAATGCAAATGTAGAAACTTAGAAGATAAACTTACAAGGCTGCCAATGGCTTCAATATCCAAGGACTTCAAATGAAGAGGAAGTTCCTGCACTATATGTACATCATCCTTCAACATTCTCATAAAATAGTCTTCTTGGTAGATGTCACCGAACTGGCTGCATTTCGAACCCAAAATCCGCTATTAAGTGTATCGTTTCATTATCCATTGCATGAATATAAGTATCAAATCAAATGTTACATGGTTACCTAGGATCCTTCCATACATTGCTGTAAAGAAACTTCGGAAGAACCAACGTCGCATTGAGCAACGATGCCACGGCAACTGCATTGCATATCTGTGGACAAACCCCATTTTAACCGAAACCAACATCGAACTTTCCTAATGAAAAATGGATAGAAGATCAAAAAAGGGAATTAAACCGGATACTTACAGCTACGCGTTGTTGATTCAGACCACCATTCGCGCTAACCATTATGTAGCCATTATTTTCACCAGGCTTCCCTGTCTCAACCAAAGACAAGTTAAAAGACTATTTTGTTACATGGTGGATAAGGTTCCGAAGCAAGGTACTTACCTAGGCTTGTTGGATATCTTTTATCTGCACAAGGTGTCCATTTGGATGCTTCTTGATATGGTTCCTCCCAAAAATTCAAACTTTCTTGCTTAAACTCCTGCAAATCAATGAATCTATTCACATTTTTAAGGAAAAAATTTTAACTTTTTTTCTTTAAAGTTCATAGAAATCTAAGAAGCCTACCTCAGCAACAAGTGCACTTGAAGCTAAATTTAGAAGCCTACCATACATCTCAACTGTTGGCCTTTCCTTATGGGCAACACTATCCTCCTTTGCATATACATGTAATGTAAAGGCATATCAACAACTAGTTGGTGTCAGTTCCTTCATTTTTAAACAATGCATATATTCATATTCAATAATTCATCGAAACAATAACCGTACCTCGCGGCCATCGGAGTTTCGCGTACTCGAACTTCCATGAAAGTTGATCGAACCGAAAACCGACACCATCACAGAATCGAGCAAGAACATGAAAGCCGTTAACACGAACATAAACGCAACTGATTTCACATTCCGGCGGAACCATGTGTGTCTATTCCCACCCTTACAAGGATTGAACTTGCCTGAATCATCTTTCAAATTATGAAGCAATACTACTTTGGACAAAGAATCTGAGCTTCTAACACGATAATCTTTCAACCTCAAAACTGACTTATTGTTGTTGTTGTTGTTATTCTTCGACATGGTTATGAAAATCCCCAAAACCTGAACTTTGGCATTGGCTAATGTTTAGATAACAATAACATGGAACTCTTACAACATCTGTTACCATCTTTTCCATTGTCTTAACAAAGACACGCCAACAAATATGAACATATGTCATTAGTTGATTAAGTTTCAATTGTTGGTGAAGATGAACTAACATTTAAAAAAATAAAAATAAAATGGGATTGATGGTGTATAGTTGATAAAATAAGAACGTCAAAGAAGATGGGAAAAATTCAAAGAGACGTTAAGTTGTAGGTGTAGGTGACAGTGAGTTGAAAACGTATGAAAAGAGTGGAAAGCAAGGCAACTCAGCTAAAGTCGAGTTGGCTCAGAGCCTCAACTCAACTGCATTTTCTTTTAAAAACATTAAACTTGTAATATAAGAATCTTATAATCCGTTAATAGCTACTTCCCACCAAACATAAATTAAGACAAGTCTGGGTTTTTCTTTTTTTAGCTTCCATTGTCTTTCATATATTTGAAGATGAACCGAAAATTAAAAACTTGGTCAAAAAAAGGAAACGATCGAGAGACTTGAAAGAAAAAAAAAACATTGGCTTTATGCCTCTATCAAAGACTTGAGTATTATATTCATTCTTAATAATCAATTAAATATGGTATTTTTTTTCCCATAAAAAGATTGACAATTTATTTGTTGCAATGTGTTAAATAAAAAAAAGATTAATCAGGGTTAATTTATTCAATATATTTTCTGTTATCTGACAGTCACAGGTATTATTTACTTAATTATAGGGAAAATTAATATTTAGTCCCTGAATTTGGTAATTTTTTAAAATTGATCCCTGAATTTTTTTGACATTAGTCATGGAACTTAATATTTTTAGAGAGTGTCACGTCACAATTTGATCATTCAACTTAGATTCCTTTAAAGCGTGACATGACGCTGTTTAAAAATGTTAAGTCATTACTTAAAAATTTAAAATATATGTATAAAATCTAAAAAAATATAAAAAAATATAAATTATAAATTTAAAAAATTTCAAGTGATGACGCGACATAAAATCAGAGTCCTACGTCATCACACTTTAACAAAATTTCAAGTTGGCATTTAAAATCTATTTGAATTGTCATGTAGGACTGCCGTTAATGAGGTAATAGAGTTTAACGGTAGAGTGACTACCTTGTAACAAAACGATAACATAAGTGACTAAAATGTAACATTTAAAATAGCGCACCTCTTCCTTTGAAATTACCATGTTATAGTTCAACACGAAACTATCAAAATTAATTATTACAAATATTGAACTAAATAATTCACTCGATAAATTAATTCAACTCAAACTACTTCGTCTATATATAATATTACATGAATAAGACCAAAAGGCTATTTGACCCAACAAAGAGCAAGCCAGTTCAGTAAACAACTAAGGCTAAAAGGCTATTTGACCCTGATAAATTGAGATAAGGCTCAAAGCCTCATACGACCTCTGGGCCTTGTAAGCCCAATGAGCTTATAAATACTGAAGACACAAAATTTACCAAGGTCTGACCTTAAATTACTTTTCATTTAAGGCATTTACTAATTTAGACATTGGAGGATGTCGTGAAGTATCAACTCCAATGCCCTGCAACTCACTCACAAGTACACCTCGACAAGTATAGAAACAAGGACTGAAAAGTCAAAAGCAAATGCCTAGTGAGAAGGTTATCCATTGTATTTGCATTCAGCCAAAACATACGATTGTCATTTGGCTAGGGACCAATGTCCATCATGATGCTGAAATTTTACAAGCATTGACCCCAGTCTGGGCCTTGAGGATTTAATGCAGATATATAGGCAAAAAGTGTCAATACATTTAGCGGACATAGATTCAAGTTTGCTTAAGTATGAATTATTTTTGTAAAACTTTCACGATAAAAGAATTAATCATTAGTGTTAACTATAAATAGCCCAACTTTCACAAAATAACAAGCAGTTCTTAGGTCCTGTCTTCAGTCTGACCAATAACAGGGCCAGGGTTACATGGAAACATGAGTTTAATACAAATTCAACACAAATATTTGATAAAAATAGAGAATATATATTTTATCTAGCAGATCATGATTGTTACTGTTTGTACCAAGTAATGCCACTACTGGTTTTTTGTTTATTGGCTCCAAGAAATCAAGCTCCCGGTCTCAATTCTATTACAACAGCCTCAGCAAAGCCATATTGCAAAGCTAAAGTTCATCCTCTGATGGATGAACATTGGATGAACATTGGCCATTGCTGTAACTCAGCCAAAGGTAATATATATATATGTGTGTGTGGGCAAAAGGTTGGAACAAACATATGTCAAAATGAAAGTTAATGTCTATTGCCTGTGCTATTTGGTGTTTTGTCCGGGATGGCAAGTTAATGTCCAGATTGTAATGATATTTTAGATGGTAAAAGAATTATAGAGGTTATGTATATTTTATTTGTTTTATTTAAAAATTGTATTAAATTGATAATTATTTCTGTTAAAAATTTTATCTATTTTTATCATAAATAGAATAATTAGACAAATATATATAACTTACGTGGATTAATTTTTAACAATAAAATTTAATTAAATTTTTATCTGAAAAATCAATTTACTT
This sequence comes from Gossypium hirsutum, assembly GCF_007990345.1. Classification (NCBI taxonomy): domain Eukaryota; kingdom Viridiplantae; phylum Streptophyta; class Magnoliopsida; order Malvales; family Malvaceae; genus Gossypium; species Gossypium hirsutum. The sequence goes on along the minus strand of NC_053446.1, from coordinate 3,211,176 downwards.
GTATAGAATTCAAACATTTACCTATTTAAGATGCATGCATATTGCATAATTGTAGTGGGTTTTTTTTGTTGTCAAAAAGTAGATGCCCTTTAAGTCTTATCCTTAGCCCTAAGGTCCTACCCATGCTTAATAATTAGGGTTTTCTTTTGTGGTCGTCAAAAAGACAATTAGCTGAGCTGGTTCCCTGTTTCAATGTTCCCCTTTCTGTTCTTTCAACCTTCTTTGTTCTCAATTTTCTCTCTTTCACATCAATTTTTCAAATCTCCCTCTGAATATAACTTATTAAACATTCAAATTTTTTAAATTTCGTTTAATGATTTAACCTCATTAAATTTTTATCCATTCATTTCATAACAGATCAAACGAAATATCTTGCTTTTGTTTTCATTGTTTTTCTAAAACGGGGCCGTTTGGAGGAGAGAATCGTTGTATTCCTATGGTGAAAAAACTCGAAAAAATTAAATCAATATTTCGAACTTGAACTAGGTAACAACTTCCATACCCGGGGGTTTGAAATTTGTTTTGGTTAAATTAATCCTTAAATTTTATAATTATTTTTATATTAAAACTTAAAATTTTTTTTCCCAAGTTAATCTCTGAACTTAATAACTGTTATCATATCAAAACATGAACTTGACAATTATTCCAATCGAAGCTTGAGCTTTAGAATTTTCAATGAAGTATTAAGGTTAACTTAGACAAAAATTATTCAAACCCTAATACAAAAATAATTATCAAGATTAATGACTCAAACAAAAAAACCAAAAATTAAATAAAAATAACTTAAACTCCGCGGTGAAAATTGTAACATACGATCAATCACTTATGAAAAGAAATTGAATCACTTATGAACTGTTTGTTTCCCATCAATCATCAAAACATACGATCTTAACGGCCCAAAACTAACTCAAATTCAGACAAAATCCAAACATCGTAAATCGTAACAATACCAAAAAAATACCACCTTTAAATCATGAAAAGCGACCATCTCTGTCATTTCACACATCTCGAGGACTTGCCCCATGTTCAAAGGACCATTCTCCTGGCCTCGCCACTTGCAAAAACACCCCCAAAAAAAACTAGCCTTTCTCACCATTTTTATACTCGAAAATATTAATCTTTTCAGCCAAGAGTCCAAGCAGAGCTGCAAACAAATATATAATTCAATTAAAAAAATCCAAACTTTAGCTGAATTCAGATTGCATTTTTTGTTTTCTGTCAGTAGATTCTGGCCTTACTTTCATTCCCTAAAGTCAAAAGCCTAAGTGAAAAAAAGAATCAAAAGCTTTCCAGCTTTCCTTTGTAACTTTAGCTTCTCCTTTTTGTCATTGCTTTTGTTTAACATTCAATGGAGCAGCACATTATGTGGGTGTTTTGGTTCTTTTTACATTGGTTTTGTTCGGTCCATTCAGTTTCAGATGGTGATAGTCTCCTTTCTCCCAAAGGAGTTAACTATGAAGGTCCATTTTGGGTTCTTAATTTCTTTCTTTTTTTAGTATTTTTTTTTGATTTTGGGTGGTATTGTAATAACAGTGGCTGCTTTGATGTCGGTGAAGAGAGAGCTGAGAGATTATAAGCAGGTTATGGATGGCTGGGATATCAACTCGGTTGATCCTTGTACATGGAACATGGTGGCTTGTTCTGCTGAAGGTTTCGTTATCTCACTGTGAGGAACTATGCTCCTTTTCTATTTCTTTATCGATTGTGAATAATTTGATTAAAAAAAAGTAAAAATGAGAGCTTGATTTTGTAAAATTGTTGTTGATAGAGAAATGGCCAGCACAGGGTTATCAGGTCTGCTTTCACCCAGCATTGGGAATTTGAGTCACCTAAGGACAATGTGAGTCCACCGTCTTATATCTTTTCTTGTAATCCAACTGCTAATTCTTACAGTATTGGAACCAATGTGAAATTGATGTTTTAGTAGTGATTAGGATTGCCCAAGACATTACTTTTATGGGGTATTCTTTTAGAAGTTGATTTGCTTGTGAAAGAATATGCAGTACGGTGCACTTGGGTACATGTTCTTGTTGGAAGAAATGCTAGTGTTGGTTCTCAGAACTTAGTTTTAGTCTTATTTTCTTAAATTCAGGGGTTATTTTATCGAATAATTCTTCTTTGTCATTGTTTTTGTAGGTTGTTGCAAAACAATCAGTTATCAGGTCCCATCCCGGATGAGATAGGGAAACTCTCGGAGCTTCAAACTCTGGATCTTTCCGGTAACCACTTTGTTGGAGCAATTCCAAGTACTTTGGGCTCTCTAACTCATCTAAGTTATCTGTGAGTGCGGCCCTGACATTTCTTCAATGCATTTTTATAACATTTGTTGTTATGTACACGCGCAAGTTTTCTTAATGTTTGCCTCCTAAAATCTTTGCTCTGGATTTTTCAGGAGGCTTAGCAAGAACAATTTATCTGGACCTATTCCTAGACACGTTGCGAATCTCACCGGTCTTTCGTTCTTGTACATTCCTGTCATGTTACCTTAATTCTAATCCAGACTGCTACACGATGATGATTTCAATTAACTTAAATGATATTGTGCAGGGACTTATCATATAATAATCTCAGTGGTCCTACTCCGAAAATACTAGCAAAAGGTTATAGGTGAGCTTCCTTGCAGAAAAGAGATTTCATTTCACATCAATAAGCCTAAGCTTTAAATATTTGTTTTCATGTTCAGAACAATCTTGCTGATAAATAGCTTTCATTCACTTCATGCTCAATGTTCCTTTTTTGTTGTGTAGTATTACGGGAAACAACTTTCTTTGTGCTTCTTCTGAACATATATGCACAGATGTTTCTTATCCATTAAATGGTATGTTGTTGATGTCTATCAAAGTGCTTTTGCTGTATGCTCTTTAATTATGGCAATCTAACATGCCCAATTGTTTAGTGGCAGGCTCAGTTTCGTCTTCTCGAGTCAGTGGAAACCATCATTGGCTGCTTTCTGTTGCCATAGGAATTGGTTTTGCATTTGTGGTTTCCGTGATGCTGCTTGCTTGTTGGGTGCGTTGGTACAGATCTCGGATTATGCTACCCTCATACGGTACTCCCAAATTCACAAGATACACTTTTCAAACACTGAATTTGTGTAATTGTTGGAATTTGAGAATTTTGTGTTACTTTGAATTGCAGTGCAGCAGGATTATGATTTTGAAATTGGTCATATAAAGAGGTTCTCCTATCGTGAACTGCAAATCGCCACCAGTAATTTTAACTCCAAAAACATTTTAGGACAAGGAGGATATGGAGTTGTCTATAAAGGGTGTCTTCCAAATAGGTCAGTGGTTGCGGTTAAAAGGCTTAAAGATCCTAATTTCACAGGAGAAGTGCAATTTCAAACTGAAGTAGAGATGATTGGTTTAGCTCTTCACCGCAACCTCTTACGTTTGTATGGCTTCTGTATGACACCTGATGAGAGATTGCTTGTGTATCCTTATATGCCAAATGGTAGTGTTGCCGATCGTTTAAGAGGTTTGTTTTCTTTTTGTGGCTTAAACGCATAGTCATAACTATTCATCTATTTTATGATTCGCTCACAGCTTTTTATATTTTGCCCCTCGTGGCCTCACCATTTCCTTATAATGTGATTATGTTTACCAGATGCTTGTCATGGAAAGCCTGCTTTGAATTGGAGTAGACGAATGCATATTGCCCTTGGAGCTGCTCGTGGACTTCTATATTTACACGAGCAATGTAATCCCAAAATAATTCACCGGGATGTAAAAGCTGCAAACATTTTGCTTGACGAAAGCTTTGAAGCTGTGGTAGGGGATTTTGGTCTTGCTAAGCTCTTAGATAAACGGGATTCCCATGTTACTACTGCTGTGCGAGGGACTGTAGGACACATAGCCCCGGAGTATCTTTCAACCGGACAGTCTTCTGAGAAAACAGATGTCTTTGGATTTGGGATACTACTGTTGGAACTCATCACTGGACAAAAGACATTAGATGCTGGTAATGGACAGGTTCAAAAGGGAATGATTCTTGACTGGGTAAGAAATGATCGATGACTGTCTACTAACGTGGATCTTTGTCATTCTGAGTGCACACTGTTTACCTAGAGAAAGTTATGCATGCCTACAAAATCCAGATCACTCAGCATAATGGATGTTTGCTTTGTTATGACAACATCCAGCATAAACTAAAAATTTATCGTACTTTTTGTTCGGTGCTATTAATCCATATTTAATCTGAAGATACTTCATGGGTGATACAGGTTAGGACATTGCACGAGGAGAGGAGACTTGAAGTGCTAGTGGACAGGGATTTACAAGGATGCTTCGACACAATCGAGTTGGAAACAGTAACAGAGTTGGCGCTGCAGTGTACTCGACCACAACCACACCTTCGCCCCAAGATGTCTGAAGTTTTGAAGGTCCTTGAAGGTCTTGTGCAGTCGGGAACAGAAGAACCACAAGGTGGAACAAACCATTGCGAGACCAGCGCATATAGCTTCTCTAGGAATTACAGTGACGTTCATGAAGAGTCATCCTTCATCATTGAAGCAATGGAACTTTCCGGACCTCGGTAAATAGAAAGCATAAAATTTGCCTTTCCCCATCAGTTTGTATATGATTTTTGCACCTGGGAATCGAATGGAAGTCATGAACCAGTAAGAGTTAGATTGAGGAACTCTCCTATAAGTTAGTGAAAATGTCCCAAAATTGACTCAGGATGTTGAGAGTAACCGTGTTAACCATTTTTATGTTTTTATAGCTTTTCAAATGTAATTACAAGGAATGCCTTAGCTTTTGTAGTCTATGAAAATATTTTCTCCAATTTTGAGGTGACTATTAACAACCAAAACTTGTGAAAAATAAATAAAGCAAATCCAATATTCAGATGCTGTTGATACACGGTGGAGAGAAGGGTGGCTAAGAACAGTTCACCCGGTGGGCAGACAGCAGTAAGAGAGTTTATGGGAGCTGGGAGCTGAGAGAAGGTTTGGAGTTAGGAGTGAAAAAGTATCATGGATGTTCTGCTGATTCCTGGGTCTTGGGAGCCTTATAAAGGGTGTTGTTGGTCCCTTGCCGAGGCTTTACATCTCTTTCTACTTTTGGTTTTGTATTATTTGGAGGGTGTTGTTGGTCCCTTGCCGAGGCTTTACGTGTCTTTCTACTTTTGGTTTTGTATTATTTGGGTTTAGTCGACCTATTGATGTTCTTCTACGTAGGTGTGGGTTGTCTGTGTTAGGGGTGTGATCCCTTGACGTGTGCTTGTCGCCTGCGAGGTGCCTCTAGATACTGGTCAGCAGGATTTTGCCTTCGTTATCGATCTTAGCTCGCATGGACCTCGACGAGGTCGTAGTGTCACACGACAAGCTCACCAGATGTTAACGGAGGACTTGTGAGGTGTAGGTATAACAAAAACAAAGAACAATTCTAATTCTAATATGAAAAAGACCATTTAGAATTTAGTTTGAACTGGATCAAGAATCAGTCGTGATACCAATAAAAAGAAAGTCACTAAATCAATTGATTCAAGAATCCGTACAGAATGTTTAATCCAAATTTTTTAAATTTTTTATTGATTTATTTAATCAAATCTATTATACTAATCAAATCAAAATAAACCAGTTTAATTATTAAATCAATTTTTAGAATTTGAGAATTTACAAATGGGAGTGTATGACACTCAAAAGAACAAAAGAAAAATGGTCTTTGGAATATGCCGAAATAGCCGGCTGGTGATTGCTGGACTTTCAGAATTAAAATTCAAACTTTGGTACCATTAATTACGAAAATGAAATGATTAGAATTTGGACAAATTTAAGGGAAGAAGAACATGGTAAACGACAAATTTCCATATCGACATGTTTGATTGTGGTTCGCCAAGTTTGTCTTCAGAGAAGGATTGCCGATCAACTCAAACATGTATTATTTCTTCATTGAATTTAGTGTCAATGTAGACCCATCCTTTGTATTTGTCTTATAAATATTTTTGGGTAAACTACACCTAGGTCATTAAACAATTAGTAATTTATGTTTTAGTCACTTAACATCAAAAAGTTACAAAATAGTCATTGAACTTGTAACACCCCTTACCCGTATCCAACACCGGAATAGGGTACGAGGCATTACCAAAACACATACACTTGTAAACGTATTTAACCGAGTTATAAAATTTCATCAAAATTAAAACTTTCAAAATAATTAACATGTTTCTATAACTTTTCACAATATATCCTCAAAATATTATAGTCATAATAATTAGGGCCTGCGAGACCCGATACATACTCATGCAATTTAATGCTTCATTTCCATTTCATTCAATTCGCAATTTCTCATGCTCATAATTTAAATCATATCACTAGCAATTTCCATTTAATTCACGTACAATTCAATGACATCAAATTCAAAACTAATACGTATTTACCATTTAACTCAATGTTTATTGATTATACCATTCAATAACACATTTATGTAATTCTCAATTTAGCAATGAAAATATCACTTTAGTTTGAATAACAACATCGTCCCGATATAAATACACTACCACTTATCCATTTACTTTAATTCTTTTGGGCCCATTTGTCACTTACCATCCTTAATCAAATTACGGAACGGTCACAGAAAATTGAGTACTTCACTTTCACTTTGCCATAGTATAACTATGGTCTTACGTATGATCACTTATCACTTGTCCCTGATCAGATAAGTGTAGCCACCTATCACTTTGTTTCTTGATCAGATAAGTGTAGCCACTTATCACTTTGTTTCTTGATCAGATAAGTGTAGCCACTTATCACTTTGTCTCTTGATCAGATAAGTATAGCCGAAGCTATCACTTATCACTTTTCACTTTTCACTTGTCACTTGATCAGATAAGTGTAGCCGAAGCTATCACTTATCACTTTGTCACTTGATCAGATAAGTATAGCCGAAGCTATTACTTATCACTTTCCACTTGTCACTTGATCAGATAAGTGTAGCTAAAGCTACCACTTATCACTTTGTCACTTGATCAGAAGTACTCAAATCCGGCGTTCCGCTCAATTTGATCATTTATTCATATATCAGGCTTACCAACATGTGTTAATTCATAAACCATTCATGGTATTATTTCATGCCAAATCATATATTGAATATACCATACACACATACTATGAAACTTTATTTTCACACATGAGCTTAAACCATGACCAATAATGCACAAAAATAAGCATCATTCATATTTCATCGCTTATGAGTTATAATCAAACATATGACCATTTATACACGAATCATTCATATATTTCCCAATTTTCCTCCTCCTCCTCTCCATTCCACATCCTTAATGTGTATAACACACTTAAACAACATTAACCATAATTTCAATATTCACTAACATGTATATTCAAAGCTGTTTATCCGAGTCAGAGTCACTAAATTATTTTTATCCGGAGCTAAAGAGCTCCAAATTAAGATCCGTTAATTTTCCCTGAAACTAGACTCACATATCTTCATACTATAAAATTTTCATAATTTTTGGTTCAGCCAAATAGTACAGTTTATTCTTTAAAGTTTCCCCTGTTTCGCTGTCTGACAGTTCCGACCACTCTTCACTAAAAATTAATTATCTCATTGTACAGAATTCGGATGATGTTTTAGCTTGTTTCTTCTAAAAATAGACTCATTAAGGATTCTAACCATATAAACTATAACTCATAATCATTTTTGTACAATTTTTAATGATTTTCCAAAGTCAGAACAGGGGAACCCGAATTCATTCTGACCTTGTCTCACAAAATCTATTATATCTCATGATTTACAATTCCATTGCTCACATCATTTCTTTTATAAGAAACTAGACTCAATAAGATTTAGTTTCATATTTTATTCATCCTCTAATTCAATCTCTACAATTTTTGGTGATTTTTCAAAGTTACACTACTGCTGCTGTCCAAAACTGCTTTAGTGCAAAATGTTGATTTCCATTTTGCCCCAAATTTCACAGTTTATACAATTCGGTCCTTTCTCAATTAACCCCTCAATTAATCTAATTTTCTCAATTAGTACTTTACTAGACATTATAAGTTGTTACACAACTATTGAAATTCAGAATTTCCACATATAACTCTATCTTCAAACTCTTTTACTATTAGGTCCCAAACATTCACTTTCTATTCAATTCTTTCAATAAAATCAGCATATGAACAATTTAAAACTCTAATTTCATGCTAAATCATCATATACTTCCAGCACATATTCATATCAACTTTCAACTTCTTTCATAAAATCAAAAACTAATGGATTTAATAAGTGGACCTAGTTGTAAAAGTCATAAAAATACAAAAATTTCAAGAAATAGTCAAGAATTGAACTTACTTGTAATAAAAATATGAAGAACCAGCTTGAAGAAGCCCTTCCATGGTGTTTTAGCTGATGAGAATTCAGAAAAATGAAGAGAAATCTAGATAATTCCACTTGGGTCCTAACTTTATTAAGCAAATTTTGCAATTTTCCAATTTTGCCCTTAATTCTCCTTACTTTCTTGCTGATTTCATGCCTCTGCCGTCCAGCCCAAATAGACCTTGGGTCTATTTGCCTTTTAAGCCCTCTTCCTTTTATCATTTAAGCTATTTAATTATTTCCCAAAATTTTGCATTTGTTACAATTTAGTCCTTTTTGTTCAATTAATTATCGGAACTTTAAAATTTCTTAACGAAACTTTAATACTAACTTTTTAACACTCCATAAATATTTATAAAAATATTTATGGCTCAGTTTAAAATCCCCGAGGTCTTGATACCTCATTTCGATTCTAATTATTTTAATATTTATTTCTAGTGCACTATTCACTATTTCAAAATTTTCCTAACTTCATATTTAACTTATACTTACTAAATTAATAATATTTTCTACCCATTTGTCGAATTTAGTGATCTCGAATCACCGTTCCGACACCTCTGAAAATTCAAGCCATTACATTTTTTTTTCGTCGGATTTGTGGTCCCGAAACCACTGTTCCGACTAAGCCTAAAATCGGGCTATTACAGAACTATTCAGAATTTTTCACCGAACTATTCGAAAGTTTTTATTTAAGTTACTAGATTGTTAAGTTCTTTTTAAAGTCCGGCTAATGAGCTCCAAGCAACGATTCGAGATTGGTACAGTGGATTTGTATCCATCAACGAGTAGAAGAATATGCTTTAGGTCCAAGTCAATCTGACGTTAATGTTGGACATCGGAGAAGAAAGTAATTTGAATTTTGGTTTGTAAAATTGTGACGTTCAAAATTGTTTCATAAAAAAATAAACTGTAACAAAGAAGGGGAAAGAAAGTTTTTGATTGATGTGAACAAGGAAGGCTATATAATAACGGTTTTAATAGCTTAGCGACTTTAATGAAAACTTTCGAATAATTCAGTAACTGTTTTGTAACTTTTAAAGTTTAGTGATTTTAGGTGTAATTTTTTCTTTTTATTTATCTTATAAATATTTCATAGTTATATTAGGCTCAATTTAACTCAAAATCAAGTCAGATCGAACTTCTCTCTCAAAACTGGAATTAAACTTCTTTCAACTTGACACAAATGTTGATATAGTAACAAAAACAAATGTGCTTCGATCCCAAAATGAAAAAAAATGCATGTTTACTTCTTTCCAAAATAATAAAATTATAAAGGATTAGTATGCAAATTTGTCATTATTATAAGTGAAAATTGAAATTTCTCACTATACTCCACTTTGATTGATATTTGTCATTGTCCTTATAAAGTAAAAATAAATTTACCACTATTTTGTTAATTTACTTTTATTTGATTGAATTTTGTCACTAAAAATAATTTTTTTTATCAAATTTTACTATTCAATTTTAATTTAAAATAAATTGAAGACAAAATTTAATAAAAAGTAATTTTTATATTTTACTTTAATATTTAAAAATAAATAAATAATTAATACACTATTAAAATTAAATCAATATGATTATTTTATAAAAATAAATTTAATTTTTTTCTTTTGTGGTATACGTATTTTTATTCTTAAATATTTTATTTCATTAAATAAAATTTCTAATTTAATTTTATTAATTTTTAATATTTATAAGTTAAATTATTGTTAACTATTAAAATAAATATTTGAAAGATTTTTTTTCATTAAAATAGGTTTTCAAATAATCAAAATTAATATTGATCGGTAAAATTGAATTAAAAACTAAAACTGGGGGCAAAATTTAATAAAAATCAATCACATAAGAGTTGAATAATAAATTTACTCACATTTTTTAAAATATAATGACGAATATCAATTTCAAACAAATTTATACTTTAACCCAATTATAAATTAACTTTTAAAAATGAAAAATAATTCTTTTTAATCCCTATTATAGATTAATAAATGATAAAAATGTGTTTTGATATCTCAAAAATTTATTTATAGTTGTTGGGTTTTCCGTAATATCGCTGACGGTTTGCAATTTGCAATATGATTTATGCTTTTAATTGCATGGTTTAATTCCACTTTCAGTCCCTATACTCTTCAACACATTTAAAATTTAATCTCTACTTTTATTTTCAAATATTTAATCTATTTACGCTTTTAATTTAATAATTGCAGTTCTATTAACAACATTGTTAAATGGTTTCCATTATATTAGATTATGTATCATTTTTTAAAAATTTTCTTCTTGCTTACATGGTCAATTTAAAACTGCATAAAAGCCATGTAAGCAAAAAAAAAAAAAAAAAGTTTCGTCTTTCATTTTGCTTATTTAAGAAAGTGCCAAAGAAGCTCATATTCAAAATCGAAAACCTTTCTACGCTTGATTCATCACCTTATTTGCTTATTTAAGAAAGTGCCAAAGAAGCTCATATTCAAAATCAAAAACCTTTCAACCTTTTTTTTTTCTTATGTTTCAGGGTGTCATAGTTCGATAGTCAATGTCGTAAGAACTAGTCTAGTGGTTTATTGGGTCAAAATAATTAAATAAAAAATCATAAAATGATTAAAAATTTCATTAGTAGTTTAATCTGTTGAATCATCGGTTCTTTATCTCGTTTTTGATTTTTTATCGACTCATTACAGTTGGCTCTATTTCCAAACATATACCATCACTCAAACAAGTCAAACCACAAGTTTCTGATTTAATCAAGTGGCTTGGCCCGGTTATTATGACAACACTTTGATGAGTTATGCATGATCTGTTGGGGAACCCAATGTTCCATTTGGAGGTTGACACCACTCTATGTTGGTTTTGATATGCTGAAGACTTTTGTTGCTGATGATTCACCACTTTCTATGTATTTTTTAAATTACTGCAGAGGTTTATTTTATGCAGAGATGAAATATTTACAAACAAGTGAATCAAATATATCAAAGAGAAAGATAAGAAAAAGATTGGAGTAAAGCAAAAACAAGTAGTGGTTGGTAAGATGAAGAAAAAGTAAATGCAGCTAAAAGAATTTTGTGAAAGTTCAAATGCAAAATGTTGGAATTAAGAAGAGATCCTATTTATAAATACCTAAAATATGTTTTAAAAAATTAGGCATGAAATAGAAATAGTGAGTGAGATCTTCAATTATAATCTAAAGAGTTTAAGTTATAATAGCGATGACAAATAGTGAGTAAGATTTCACTATATTTTAAAAAGAAAAAAAAAAGGAAATGTAATGAATAAAATTTTACTTAGTAGAGTGGGAAAAAAAATTGGAAAGGTGAAAAATAGAATAATTGAAAAATGCATAATTTGAACTAACATACACTTTTATTTTCTCTTCTCTTGTTATCCTAATTTGAAATGATTGGTTTTTATGCATTAGAATGAAAATAATCACCCATCCTATTTTCTTTCCTTTTACTTTTTTTTTTCAACGAAGCACATTAAAAATTATTTTTGTTAATGAGTGGGATCAATAGGGATGAGACACGAAGAAGAAAGTGTTGGTGTAGACAGAGATCAGTTCACCCTATCTGGGCAGAGAGCTGAAGAGTAGAGAGAGTGAAGATGGTGGAGATGAAGGTTGAGAGTAAAGTGGCAGAGTGTAGGCTAGAATGCTGAAGAGTCGATCATTTCTTCATTGTCTTGGGGACTATTTATAGGCGATGGCCCCTTGTTTGGTGGCATTAACATGGTGGATTTGTCATTAGAACATCATTCTAGGACACGTGGGGTGGAATGTCTGTGATAGGATATAAATTGCCATTTCTTTTGATTCATGGTAGGAGTGGTTAATTTCATATGAGGTTTGGTGACTAAAAAAATCATGTTCTTCACAAAAGACCAAGTACTTGGGAAACTTTGGTGATAGCGTCCTTTCGAGGAGCAAGTGGCTTGACCAAAGGATGGTACTTCTAATAACCACTTGGTTTATGGCATGTAAGAGGCGTTTCTCAGGTGACCTATCGTCCTGCCACATGTCCCACGTGGTTGGGGGGTATAATAATTTTCTTTCCACTTTTTCACCATCTTCTTCCATCCCTCCATTTTTCCACCAAACCAAGCACGCCCTTAAATTTAATGAAAATGTTAAGATGGAACCTTTTAATTATCTCCATAATTCACTAAGCCAAGTTCTTTGAAACATTTTAAAAGTGAAAGACAACCCAAAAACTCAATTGACATACTCCGAGGTTATTTTGTTTTGTTTTTTTCTAATTTGGTAAAGAATTATTCTTAAATAAAGGTTATTTTGACTTATTCCAAACATTAGTTTGTTATCAACATAATTGTTCTTAGTAAATGTTTTTTCAAACAATAATTGTTTTATGGTGATGCTTATTTTGAGTGACGACTCTTCTTAAAAAGTACCATTTTTTTAAATAGAAGTTTTGAACAAAAATTGCTTTGAACATAGTTGTTCTTAAAACACAATTAATCTAAACAAGGTTATTCCAAACATTAATAGTTCTCAAATAATAAATGTTCTAAACTAAAACCTTATTCTAAACATAATTGTTTCGATTGTAATTATTATCAAACAAAAATTATCTTAAACAATCATTCTAAGGTGAGGTTTGGATGAGCTGTTAGGTGCGATGCATTTAATTTACTTTTTATCTCATGTTACAGTATCGTTATAGTATCTAATCTTACTGTTACCGTTGTGTTTACACTAATCGTAAGTGAACGCACGATCTACTTAAACCCACCTTAAATAAGAGTTGAAATAAGACTATCACTTATTCCAAAATTAACTTTATTATTATTTTTGGAAGTGGAATTTTTGGAAATATAATATTAAAAGATTGAGTATATGAAGTTGCCATTTTCGCCAATGCGCTTTCTTGAATCTTCCACGTCTTTTTTCTTATTTTATAATCATATTCATTTTCTATTTCTAGAACAAAATAAGAAGAAAAACTTCGTCCATTCAACACAATTCCTTAAAAAGTTACAATTCATAAATGAAGTCAATGATCACATTGAGAGGAGAAAATCATAGTGTTTTTCTAATAAAGAAAACATTTTCAAGAACCCAAAATTTTGCTTAAACCCTTTTGAACCAAAAAAAATATAAAATTTGCCTAACCCATCAAGATAAGCATTACTTATGTAACGCCGTGAATCCGAAAATGAAATCCTTTCAAAAAAAGATTCCTTTTTTCCTCCATTTAATTAATGTAATAATTCTATTATTATAATCCCTATTTTTCTGCTGATTCTAGTCAAAATTTAGGTAATCTTCACTCAACCCATTTTCATTCTTATACCATTTGTTTTCAAGTTCCTTTCTTCACCTAACCTCTTTCACCCTCTTTAAGCCAATATATATTTGTATAGATTCTCTCAATTTATTTGTATTTTAATGGTGAAAGTGTTTGATTCTCTTATACCAATTGAACCCATTTTATTATGATCTTTTCTCCATTTGAATTCTTGGGTTTTGACATTTCAATGTTAACAAAACCCTTCTTATTTTTGGGGTGGAGGTAAGATTTTTGTTTGTTTGTCTATTTTGCTTGGAGTTGAAGTGATACAAAAGTAGGTAAGGATCTGATTCTGGGTTGTTTTGGAAGTTAAACAAAGATTCGATTTTTATTACTTTTGAGGGAGTTCATAAGCTCTTTCTATGATTATGTTTATTCTTTTGTGATAATTGCTTTTTTGGAATCTTGTGGGGGGGGTGTAATGAGCAGGAAAAATGGTTTGATCACAGTGTATATGGTCTGGCTTTGGTTTTAAAATGGAGAAAACGTTAGCTCTTTTCCATTATCTGATTGCTCATACGTATGCTTATTGCCTTGGTTTTTTTATTATTTTAGACGAGGAAGAGGTGTAGTTAGCTAAGATTAATGGATCAAGAGAAAAGGGGTGATTGCATAGGGGCTAGTATGAACTTGAGTCAAGTTGGGGAATGTGTCGGTGGAAATTCAAAGAATTCGATTAATGGGGTTGTGTCTGGAACCGCCATTGTGGAAAATTCTGAAGAAAAATTGTGTTCTAATGGAGAAAATTCGGATTTGAGATTGCAAAATGATGGCTTTGAATCGTGTAAGAATCAGGAGATGGATTTTGGGAGAGGAATTGGTCAGAATGATCTGGGAACTAACGGGAATTCAAGTAGTTTAATTGATGCAAATGTAGTGGTATCATCAAGTGAGGGGTTTGTTGAAGAAAGGAATGAATCAATTTGCGAGGAGATGAATGAAATTAGAGGAGTTGCCGAAACACTAGGTCAAGTTGATCAAGTAAGTAGTGAGAGTTTCCCTAATTCAGTTACTGGATCTGTAATTCAGACCATTATTGTGATTAACACCCAAGAGGCAGCATCTCTGGAAGGAATTAGCGGAGAGTTCGAAGTGAAAGACTATGGTCTTGGTTCAAGTAAAGTATCAGTTGAAGGGCCAAAGACAAAAGCTGCTGAAGCAGAGGACGCATGTGTGATTGATGTAAAGGGAAGCGGCGGTGGCCAAAGACAGTTTAAGGAGAGTTGGGATGAGGAAACAGTTTGTAGAATTTGTCATTTGAATTCCGAGCAATCCCTTGAATATACTGATAGTACATCGGCTACTGCAGCTGATGTGGATCTAATTCAACTAGGTTGCGAGTGCAAAGATGAGCTAGGAATCGCACATAGTCATTGCGCAGAGGCATGGTTTAAGCTGAAAGGAAACAGGTAATGTTCTTTCTCTAGTAGTGAAGTTTTAGGATCTAAACTAGGTCTCTTCGGGGAAAATACGCATTGCCTTGTTGTTAATGCTTTGCTGTTACTAGCATGTCATTATGTGTTAGGTATTGTTGATATAGGGTTTGGCTTCTTAACTCTGGAATTTTAATTGTTCTTTGCTCTAGTTGTGTTTGGGATTAGCTTTAGGACCAACTATAAGTTTTTTAGGTCTCATTGAAACATTTTCATTTATGGATTTCAAAATTACCATCCACCTTTTGTAAGGAGGCACAAAACTCCATATTCAATAATTGGAACAGAAGAGTTAATAATGTGAAATATTTCAATGGTCATTGAAACATGACTTTTTTCTCCATTGCCATTGTTTTTTTGCAATGAAATATCTAATTGGACTCTAAGAACATACATAAGTGAGAAATGTTCACTTTGATCAATATCTAATATGAAGCTATAGACCCTTTGTGTTTTCCTATCTTCTTGTTTTTTCAACTGTTTGAGCGAATTGAATTGTCATCATACAAGTAGAAGGTGTAAGAGTTCATTGAATTATTATCAAATGGCAACTGTTTTTATGTATCGCGAATAGCTTGTATCTCAAACCAACATTTGGTATCTCAGGAAGTACTTGGAAGCAGAACATGTTGGCAAATCTCCTATATATACCTTCTTATGTTTAATTTTTTTTTCTGCAGAATGTGCGAAATTTGTGGTCAAACCGCAAAAAACATCAATGGCGTTAGAGATAACAGATTTATCGAAGATTGGCATGGCCAAGGATCTACAAGTGGCGGTGCTAGCTTCTCAGATCAACATTCAGGATGTTGGCGTGGACAGCCTTTCTGTAACTTCCTCATGGCATGCCTGGTAATGGCCTTTGTACTGCCGTGGTTCTTCCGTGTGAATATGTTTTAGCAAAGGTGTGAACCGGACATAACGTTCGTCCTCTGCACCACCTTTTCTTGCCTTCCTGTCGGGTCAGCTTCTCCTGTCGAATTTGAATGGATATGAAATAACTCGTCAGTGAAGCTACATTACGGGTTGTTTCCGGTTTTCAATACCCATATAGACAAACCATAAAGATTGAGTTTTCAAATTTCAGAAGTAGCCATCCATGCCCCAATTCTTTTACTGTGACAAAATTGTATTTGCTGCTTGCAATATTACTTGTTTGGTATTTGTGCCTTTCAGCTTAAAGTCAAAGCTTAGGCAAAGGATGGCTTCGGCTGTATAACTGTATTACAGTGAGAAGTTTTTTTTCTTCTTATTTATTAAAGATCTAGATTTGGCATGCATTTATGTCGAATTCATTAGGGGAATTCCCATTATATATACATGAATGTAACACAAATTTGATCGACATAGAGTTGATGTTCATGATGAATGGTTTTTCAATAACAAATTAGTCGAGTGAGTGATAAGAACTTTGATATATTTCAAGTATGATTTTGAGTTTGACTTTCGTGGATGGAAAAAATAACAATGGGATTAAATTTAGTCGGAGTTGAATGCAACTACAGAACTCCGAACTCTTTTAAAAGAAAGAATAAACTACATTTGTAGTCATTAAAGTGTTAGTAAATTTACGTTCTGATCACTCGACTTTAAAAAGTTATAAAACGGTCATAAAATTATTCGAAAATTTTCATGTAAGGCTACTAAAATCACTATCATGGCCTTCTCTTTCTTTTCTACAGTTTCGTTCTTTTTTTATGAAATATTTTGAATTTCATGAATCTATGAACTAAAATTTAAATATATTTTTTCGATTCCCGTTATTCATCAAATCAACCTCAATCTAATGTATGTTTATTTACTCGTCGATGGGTATTGATCCACTGTATTGATTGTCAAAACATTTATTGAAGCTCACTAGCTAGACTAAATGAAAATTTTTGAATAATTCAGTGATTATTTTATAAATTTTTAAAGTTAAATAATTAAAACATAAATTTATTAATAATTTAATTAGAGGAAAAAAAAGCAGCTTTGGGTTACCCTAGATTTTCAAAGGAAATGGACCTTTATCATGAGAAAGATCCAATTTTTTTATTCCTTCATCTTCTTCTCTCTTGTTCTTTTAGCCCAAAACCCATAGACCAGAAGCCCAAAACTCAAGGAAGCGACTTTGGCACTCATTCATGAACAAGGAAGCGACTTTCAACACTCATACATACAACCTGACAACCCTAGAGTGAGGAATTAGATCCAGCTGCCTCTTTGTCACTTGTCAGTACAACGCTCCTCTCAACCTCCATTTCCCATCATGGTAGCTTTCTCTTTATCTCGACCTTTTCTGTTTTGTTAATACATGTATCATTAACATTTTTTTGAATGGTTGTTTTTACTTTGTATAACTACGAAAGGCATCGGAGAAGAAGCTGTCGAACCCAATGAGGGAGATTAAAGTTCAAAAACTTGTCCTCAACATCTCCGTCGGTGAAAGCGGCGATCGTCTCACCCGTGCCGCCAAGGTAACCGCCGTTATTCACACTGACAAAAACCCATTCATGTTCTCCCCCAAATCTTGGCCTTGAATATTAGCTTATCCCTGTATACTCGTTTTAGGTCTTGGAACAACTCAGTGGTCAAACCCCCGTCTTCTCCAAAGGTAAAAAAATTATGATACCAATTCTGTCCTTCTGTTGGATTGTGTTGTTTATGGAAATAAAAATGTGGGGTTGATGTGAGCAGCTAGGTACACTGTGAGATCTTTCGGAATTCGGCGTAATGAGAAGATTGCTTGCTACGTGACTGTGAGGGGAGAGAAAGCTATGCAGCTTCTTGAGAGTGGGTTGAAGGTTAAGGAGTATGAACTTTTGAGGAGGAACTTCAGTGATACCGGCTGCTTCGGATTCGGTATCCAGGAACACATTGATCTTGGCATCAAGTAAGTCTTTTTCTGTATGTCTCTTTTGTTTTAATTGATATATGTTGATAATGCATTCTGGATACTTGTTTTTCAATTTAAATTTGATGAGAATTAGCAATATTTGATAGGTTCAAGTCTTCGATTTTCATTGAAATGGCAATGCACTTGTTTGTATCCTGCAATGCTTTTATTTAACTTTAGGGTCGGGATCGCTATTAGGATTTAAGAATGGTGCTGCTTTGCCAATTATACCATTCTAGGTTTTCAATGTATTTAGCTGATTGTTGGTCATGTCCTCGTATCCTTGTATTGGACGCATGTTCTTCAAATAAAATGAGGAGTCCGAGGAACATAGAATTACCAGGAGATAGCAATGCAACTTTTAACCAGGCTTAGTCGTTCAAAGGTTTGCCTTTCTGATTAAAGTTAGTGTGTGGCTTGAAACTAGGTACCCCTTTAAAAGTTAGCATTTCCTGATGCAATCATCTAGTGGTTAACACTGGTTATGGGGAAGGCTCAATTTTATTAGTAGTGACAGTTGATATTGACGAACTCCTTGAAGGCATAAATTACCAACTCTTGTTGTATTCTCTAGGTACGATCCTTCAACTGGTATCTACGGCATGGACTTCTACGTTGTTCTGGAACGAGCTGGTTATCGCGTTGGCCGTCGTCGCCGATGCAAGTCACGTGTTGGTATTCAGCACAGAGTTACTAAGGAAGATGCCATGAAGTGGTTCCAGGTCAAATATGAAGGTGTCATCCTTAACAAGTCCCAAAATATTGGAGCTTAAGAAATAGCAGTAACGAGCTCAGCTTGAGTTGTTTTCAGTTTTGGCTACTTGATTTTGACTAGTTTGTGTATCAGTTTCTCTCTTTTTCCTGAATAGATTTATGCTTGAGACTTTCCTGTTGGTTTTATATTTATTCTTCAATTTTTGGTAACCCTTGTTTCCTCTGGCATTTGCTTGTTCTTTCAACCCTGCAAGTTTCAATTCGGTAAAAAATATGAAAACCAATTTAATCAATCAATCAATCTTAAACCAGAATCAGACTGACCAGTTGTTGGCTGATTTTTTGACTCGTAAATTAGTACAAACTGGTTGAAACTATTTATTTAACAGGAAATAAAAGTAAGGTTTGTGATCGATTTAATCATTTTAACCATTACACAATCAAATTAATCATCATAACTGATTTAATTGAATATTATCAATTGATTTGAACTGAATTTGCAATGCGCTGTTAAACTCAGATCGTTTTTAAATTTAGATATTTTCTGATTATTTCTTTTAATAATATTATCTCGGACATTCATATAATGGTTGAAAAAGGCAGACCTTTATAAACCGTTACCTCTCATAAAGCTTTCGCATTTTGGAAAGAGATTCCCTGACTTTCCATGGCTAAAGCGGCACCTAACTTATGTTTCTCTCCTCTAACTCTAAACCAAAACCGTAAAGAAAACTTTTTCTCATCTCAAAATGGTTGCTTTATCCATAAACCTTCTTTAAAGACTACATTTTTCTCTCCAATTTTCAGGTCTTGCATCCCTGTCCGAATCTCAGCTACACCCACAAGAACCATTGATCATCAAGTTACAGATTATAATGCAAAAATCCTTCATTTCTGCCAATTGGGTGATCTTGAAAATGCCATGGAATTGGTTTGCATGTGTCAAAAGTCTGAACTTGAAACTAAAACGTACGGCTCGGTTTTACAGCTTTGTGCTGGTTTAAAATCATTAACGGATGGAAAAAAAGTTCATTCAATCATTAAGTCTAATAGTGTTGGAGTCGATGAAGCCTTGGGCTTGAAGCTTGTATCTTTTTATGCAACTTGTGGAGATTTAAAAGAAGGGAGGAGAGTTTTTGATACGATGGAGAAAAAGAATGTTTATTTGTGGAATTTCATGGTCAGTGAGTATGCAAAAATTGGCGATTTTAAGGAGAGCATTTGTTTATTCAAGATAATGGTGGAAAAGGGAATTGAAGTGAACTCTTACACCTTTTCTTGTGTTTTGAAGTGTTTTGCTGCTCTGGGTAGTTTAAAAGAAGGCGAATGTGTTCATGGGTATTTGTTAAAACTGGGTTTTGGCAGCTGTAACAGTGTGGTGAACTCCCTCATTGCATTTTACTTCAAGGGCAAAAGACCTGAAAGTGCCTCTGAACTGTTTGATAAATTGTGTGACCGAGATGTTATATCATGGAACTCTATGATAAGTGGCTATGTATCAAATGGTCTTACAGAGAGAGGGCTGGGGATCTATAAACAGATGATGTATTTGGGTATTGATGTGGATTTGGCTACTATTATTAGTGTTCTTGTCGGTTGTGCAAATTCTGGTACTCTTTCACTAGGGAAGGCTGTTCATTCTTTGGCAATAAAATCTAGTTTTGAGAGGAGAATCAACTTTAGTAATACTTTACTGGACATGTATTCAAAATGTGGTGATCTTGATGGTGCCTTGAGGGTTTTTGAGAAGATGGGTGAAAGAAATGTCGTGTCATGGACTTCCATGATAGCAGGTTACACCCGAGATGGCTGGTCTGATGGAGCCATCATATTGCTTCAACAAATGGAGAAGGAAGGTGTTAAACTAGATGTGGTTGCTATTACAAGCATTCTACATGCTTGTGCTAGAAGTGGTTCATTGGATAATGGCAAGGATGTACATGATTACATCAAGGCAAATAACATGGCATCCAATTTGTTTGTGTGTAATGCATTGATGGATATGTATGCTAAATGTGGAAGCATGGAAGGTGCAAACTCTGTTTTTTCGACGATGGTTGTGAAGGACATTATTTCTTGGAATACCATGGTAGGAGGTTACTCAAAGAATTGTCTTCCCAATGAAGCACTTAAAACGTTTGCTGCAATGCTCAAAGAACTGAAACCTGACAGTAGAACTATGGCATGTATTCTTCCTGCATGTGCCAGCCTATCTGCTCTAGAAAGAGGCAAAGAGATCCATGGTTACATATTGAGAAACGGGTATTCTTCGGATCGACATGTGGCCAATGCACTTGTCGACCTATATGTCAAGTGTGGAGTTCTAGGTCTTGCACGTTTACTTTTTGATATGATTCCTTCAAAAGATTTAGTCTCATGGACAGTAATGATCGCTGGTTATGGTATGCATGGGTATGGAAATGAAGCTATTGCTACCTTCAACGAGATGAGAGACGCGGGAATCGAGCCAGATGAAGTCTCCTTCATATCTATACTGTATGCCTGCAGCCATTCCGGACTACTCGAGCAAGGTTGGAGATTCTTCTACATAATGAAAAATGATTTCAACATCGAACCCAAATTGGAACACTATGCCTGCATGGTAGATCTTCTTTCTCGAACTGGTAACCTTTCAAAGGCATACAAATTCATCGAAACATTGCCTATTGCACCAGATGCCACAATCTGGGGAGCTTTGCTTTGCGGTTGCAGGATTTACCATGATATTGAATTAGCCGAGAAAGTTGCAGAACGTGTCTTCGAGCTAGAGCCGGAAAACACAGGCTACTATGTACTGTTAGCAAATATCTATGCAGAAGCAGAAAAACGGGAGGAAGTGAAAAGAATGAGAGAGAAGATAGGGAAGAAAGGCCTAAGAAAGAACCCAGGTTGCAGTTGGATAGAGATAAAGGGAAGAGTTAATCTCTTTGTGAGTGGAAATAATAGCTCACACCCACATTCCAAGAAAATTGAATCTTTGCTAAAGAAGATGAGAAGGAAGATGAAGGAAGAAGGCTATTTTCCTAAAACTAAGTATGCTTTGATTAATGCAGATGAGATGCAAAAAGAAATGGCTCTTTGTGGTCACAGTGAGAAATTAGCCATGGCTTTTGGGTTATTAACCTTACCACCTCGAAAAACAATACGGGTTACCAAGAATCTCCGAGTATGCGGTGATTGTCATGAAATGGCCAAGTTCATGTCCAAGGAAACCAGAAGAGAAATCGTGCTGAGAGATTCGAATCGGTTTCACCATTTTAAGGATGGATATTGTTCTTGCAGAGGCTTCTGGTGACTAGGCTGTAGATTAACAAGTATGTTTTTTTTTTAATCCCGAATTCTTATGTCAACGAAGATTTAAGCATCGTAAACAATTAGCCAGTACGATGTTAAGCTTACTAGTAAAGTAAGGTCACAGCAACCTGGCCATGGATGACGGCTCTGGGGCCATACATCCACGTGGTGTGGTCCTTTTTTGAGTAAGAACCACGAAACTAGTATCCAGGACACACAGCTGAACAGCAACTGGGATCCAACCATCAAAACTATTGCAGGAACCATAACAGTTGGATCTGTCATAATGTTATCATTTTTATCACAATAAATTAACATCTACAAATTCATCCACCAACACCAACAACTTGGCTTTTAATCATTATAGTAACAAAGAAGACCGTCCAACAGGTATATGCCACAACATACAATTTTAAGCCTGAATTCGCAAAAGATCAACAGTAATATGTGGTTAATTGATATTTCAAGAACTGTAACAGCTTTAAATGAGAGAAAATCTAGAACAGTAGCCGCAGAAGATGATACTTTGGTCGTTCTTACAGGGGAAAGCTCACAGTTAAACTTTTCTCTTGGTATTGAAATTAATACTTAGAAACCTTTTAGATTAATGTTAGACAACACAGTTGGATAACAAATCGATTAAAGTAAAGCACGGTGAATTATCAGAGATGATAAAATCATAAAAATGGTGTCAAAAAGCAAATGCTTGAAGTTGAAAAATACATATTTTAAAAGACTAACATTGACACATTTCATTAGCAACTCCTTGTACACCTTTCATTGACCAACCTCGTAAAAAAATGGAAACCACTGCTAATGGCCAAAAATATCAGCAAAAAAGAATACCATACCAGTTCAATGATTCCTCTGCCTCCTATAGCTACTTCCCCCCCCCCTCATTTATCACAAATCAAGTGTATCAAATATCAGTAATAAATAAATGGCAAACTATGAAAAATCTAACCAATGATCGAAACTACTGTTTTGTTCAACCACACCATTTTGAGAGAAGAACTAAGAAAACAATAAGGAAAACTATGGAAGAAAGTCCAATTGCAACACCAAGAACAACCTTATTTGGCCCGTGATGATGCTCCTTGTTTTCACTTGTATCGTCTGCACTATCATCTTCATAATCTGAAGAGTCACTATCACCAGAAGACTCCTTAGAAGGAGGAGGTGACATAGGCAATCCATGCTTATCACAACGAGCAATCCCAAGCTTCATTTTTGATGACAAAACAGAATGGTTGTAACACAAATTGCTATTCCCACCAACCTTGAAAACAGCCAGTTTCTTTATGAAACTAGCATTGAATGGTAAAACCCCATGAAGTTCATTGTTCTCGAGGTTCAAGACTTTCAAGCCTTTCAACTGTGAGAAAAACCTTGGGACAGTGCCATTTAACTGGTTATTACTCAGATCAACATGAACAAAGCCTGGAATAGCAGAAATCGAATCTGGGATTGAACCAGAAAATGAATTGGAAGCCAAAGATAGGTTTTTTAACGATATCAAGTCACCAAACTCAGTGGGAATCTCCCCATTTAACCCATTTGATGAAAGATTCAAGTATTCAAGATCTTCAAGAAGTGTAAGGGAAGTTGGTATGTTTCCTTTGAGCTTGTTATCAGATAAATCAACTTGGGTCAGGTTCAGATGCAAGTGCAGTGGAAGAGAACCGGTGAGATTAGCATGAGAAATGGTTACTGTTTTCAGCTTATGCATGTTCCCAAGGATTACATAAAGGCCGCTAGTGTTAACCGGAGTGAAGGAAACTGTGAGATCGGTTAAGTTAACGAAACGTGAGAGCCAGACTCCGGTGAGGCGGCGGAGGGAGCGAATGCAGGTGAAGGAAGTGAGGGAAAGGGAAAGATCATAAGGGAAGCGAATAGGGTATGTGTGGCAGTTCGTGAAGGAAAGAGAATGGACGGAAGAGAGGGACTTGAGAGCTGTGAAAGAGAGGGAAAGGTCGGCGGAGCAGTTGGAAAGGTGGAGGGAAACGAGGTGGCGAAAGGGCTTAGAGCTGTCACAAACGGTGGCGTTGTGAGGGGAAGGTTGGATGCAAGGGTCTCTTGCGGTGGGAATGTTGAGGGATTCAAGTGCTTCAATTTGTTTAGGGTCTAGAGTAGAAGAGGAGGAAGAAGAAGAAGAGGGAGTTTCAGTGGTGGGGGAAGGAGTACGAGGAAGTTTAGAGGTGGCATTTGTGGTGGTGGTAGCGGCGGAGATGACGGCGGAGAGGAGGAGGAAGAGGAAGAGGAAGAGTGGTAGTGAGTTGAGGGATGGTGGTGGTGGTTTCATGGTAGAGACTAGAGAGCAAGGAGTAAGTTTTCGTGACGTTGGAACTTGGGAAGTGAAGTGAGAGAGGAAAAGACAGAACACAACACAACACAACAAATAAGTGGGGAGGGATTGGATTATGTTTATAAACATCCAATACGAGATTTTTATGTTAGGCATAATTATGGTTTTAGTCCTTAAATTATACTAAAAATAAATATTTAATCCTTAAATTTTAATTTTACATAATTTAATCGTTTTACTTTTAGGTTTAAGTCACAATTTAGCCCCTAAACTATCATTTTGTTTTCATTTTACCCAAAATATTTATTGGCATCCAATAAAAAAGTGCTTTGTGTCACATTCTTATTGACAACAAAAGTTATAGTTCGATATCGAATTGAAATAAAAAAAAATTTAAGTATAAATGTGAGAAAATATGTATAATTCAAGAGCTAAATCATGAGACTTTTATAGTGCTATTAATAGATCTAATAAATAACATTATTAATTGTTACTATTAAATGATAATTTTTTTTAAATATTAAGCATTTAATTGACACGTAATTTTAACTACACGATCGAATAATAACAAAAAAAATTACTTCATCATTTTAATAGCATAAGCTAGTGATGTTATCAACTTATACCTACCGAAGTCATTATGGAAATAAGGACCAAATTATGTTTGTAGTATAATAGATGTACTAAAACCAGAATTAACCCTTTATACAAATACAATGCATGGGTCAAAGTTAGAATCTTTAAACTTTTTATGCAAGGTATTTCAGAAAGTATTTTTAAAAACAAAATTAAATGCAGATGTCGGTTAAAAGGTATATATAATATACTTTTCTTATAAGCTGTATTTTCGTGGAGTCCAGCTTCCAGCTATTTTCTGCCCTTTTCATCCCCACTACCCTACAGAAGTGGTAATTTCCCTTGGGTGTAATAGCCCGAATTTAGGCTTAGTCGGAACAGTGGTTTCGGGATCACAAATCCGACGAAAAAAAAATGTAATGGCTTGAATTTTCAGAGGTGTCGGAACGGTGATTCGAGATCACTAAATTCGACAAATGGGTAGAAAATATTATTAATTTAGTAAGTATAAGTTAAATATGAAGTTAGGAAAATTTTTGAAATAGTGAATAGTGCACTAGAAATAAATATTAAAATAATTAGAATCGAAATGAGGTATCAAGACCTCGGGGATTTTAAACTGAGCCATAAATATTTTTATAAATATTCATGGAGTGTTAAAAAGTTAGTATTAAAGTTTCGTTAAGAAATTTTAAAGTTCCGATAATTAATTGAACAAAAAGGACTAAATTGTAACAAATGCAAAATTTTGGGAAATGATTAAATAGCTTAATGATAAAAGGAAGAGGGCTTTAAAGGCAAATAGACCCAAGGTCTATTTGGGCTGGACGGCAGAGGCATGAAATCAGCAAGAAAGTAAGGAGAATTAAGGGCAAAATTGGAAAATTGCAAAATTTGCTTAATAAAGTTAGGACCCAAGTGGAATTATCTAGATTTCTCTTCATTTTTCTGAATTCTCATCAGCTAAAACACCATGGAAGGGCTTCTTCAAGCTGGTTCTTCATATTTTTATTACAAGTAAGTTCAATTCTTGACTATTTCTTGAAATTTTTGTATTTTTATGACTTTTACAACTAGGCCCACTTGTTAAATCCATTAGTTTTTGATTTTATGAAAGAAGTTGAAAGTTGATATGAATATGTGCTGGAAGTATATGATGATTTAGCATGAAATTAGAGCTTTAAATTGTTCATATGCTGATTTTATTGAAAGAATTGAATAGAAAGTGAATGTTTGGGACCTAATAGTAAAAGAGTTTGAAGATAGAGTTATATGTGGAAATTCTGAATTTCAATAGTTGTGTAACAACTTATAATGTCTAGTAAAGTACTAATTGAGAAAATTAGATTAATTGAGGGGTTAATTGAGAAAGGACCGAATTGTATAAACTGTGAAATTTGGGGCAAAATGGAAATCAACATTTTGCACTAAAGCAGTTTTAGACAGCAGCAGTAGTGTAACTTTGAAAAATCACCAAAAATTGTAGAGATTGAATTAGAGGATGAATAAAATATGAAACTAAAGCTTATTGAGTCTAGTTTCTTATAAAAGAAATGATGGGAGCAATGGAATTGTAAATCATGAGATATAATAGATTTTGTGAGACAAGGTCAGAATGAATTCGGGTTCCCCTGTTCTGACTTTGGAAAATCATTAAAAATTTTACAAAAATGATTATGAGTTATAGTTTATATGGTTAGAATCCTTAATGAGTCTATTTTTAGAAGAAACAAGCTAAAACATCATCCGAATTCTGTACAATGAGATAATTAATTTTTAGTGAAGAGTGGTCGGAACTGTCAGACAGTGAAACAGGGGAAACTTTAAAGAATAAACTGTACTATTTGGATGAACCAAAAATTATGAAAATTTTATGGTATGAAGATATGTGAGTCTAGTTTCAGGGAAAATTAACGGATCTTAATTTGGAGCTCTGTAGCTCCGGATAAAAATAATTTAGTGACTCTGACTCGGATAAACAGCTTTGAATATACATGTTAGTGAATATTGAAATTATGGTTAATGTTGTTTAAGTGTGTTATACACATTAAGGATGTGGAATGGAGAGGAGGAGGAGGAAAATTGGGAAATATATGAATGATTCGTGTATAAATGGTCATATGTTTGATTATAACTCATAAACGATGAAATATGAATGATGCTTATTTTTGTGCATTATTGGTCATGGTTTAAGCTCATGTGTGAAAATAAAGTTTCATAGTATGTGTGTATGGTATATTCAGTATATGATTTGGCATGAAATAATACCATGAATGGTTTATGAATTAACACATGTTGGTAAGCCTGATATATGAATAAATGATCAAATTGAGCGGAACGCCGGATTTGAGTACTTCTGATCAAGTGACAAAGTGATAAGTGGTAGCTTTAGCTACACTTATCTGATCAAGTGACAAGTGGAAAGTGATAAGTAATAGCTTCGGCTATACTTATCTGATCAAGTGACAAGTGGAAAGTGATAAGTAATAGCTTCGGCTATACTTATCTGATCAAGTGACAAAGTGATAAGTGGTAGCTTTAGCTACACTTATCTGATCAAGTGACAAGTGGAAAGTGATAAGTAATAGCTTCGGCTACACTTATCTGATCAAGTGACAAAGTGATAAGTGATAGCTTCGGCTACACTTATCTGATCAAGTGACAAGTGAAAAGTGATAAGTGATAGCTTTAGCTACACTTATCTGATCAAGAGACAAAGTGATAAGTGGCTACACTTATCTGATCAAGAAACAAAGTGATAAGTGGCTACACTTATCTGATCAAGAAACAAAGTGATAAGTGGCTACACTTATCTGATCAAGAAACAAAGTGATAGGTGGCTACACTTATCTGATCAGGGACAAGTGATAGGTGATCATACGTAAGACCATAGTTATACTATGGTAAAGTGAAAGTGAAGTACTCAATTTTCCGTGACCGTTCCCTAATTTGATTAAGGATGGTAAGTGACAAATGGGCCCAAAAGAATTAAAGTAAATGGATAAGTGGTAGTGTATTTATATCAGGACGATGTTGTTATTCAAACTAAAGTGATATTTTTATTGCTAAATTGAGAATTTCATAAATGTGTTATTGAATGGTATAATCAATAAACATTGAGTTAAATGGTAAATACGTATTAGTTTTGAATTTGATGTCATTGAATTGCACGTGAATTAAATGGAAATTGCTAGTGATATGATTTAAATTATGAGCATGAGAAATTGCGAATTGAATGAAATGGAAATGAAGCATTAAATTGCATGAGTATGTATCGGGTCTCGCAGGCCCTAATTATTATGATTATAATATTTTGAGGATATATTGGGAAAAGTTATAGAAACATGTTAATTATTTTGAAAGTTTTAATTTTGATGAAATTTTATAACTCGGTTAAATACGTTTACAAGTGTATGTGTTTTGGTAATGCCTCGTACCCTATTCCGGTGTTGGATACGGGTAAGGGGTGTTACATTGGGTCCATCCTTGTCTAAATTACAAAAAAAGAAGAAAAAAAAAGAAGGTTCCACCCTTGGTTAACTTGTATGGACTTGAACCCTTTTTTACACTTACTTGAAATTTTCTATAAATAAAATTTATTTTACAAATATTAGAAAAAAATACAAGAATTAGAATGAATTTTCTTGTAAAAAGAATAGGGTTTCATTTTAATGATAAAGTTTAAGTGTAACCATATAATATAATATCAATATTAGTTTTGCGAGTCTTTTACCTAAATAATTTTAAAAAAATTTAAATACTGAAATAGGTTGTCAATTGGATTATATACGAAAATGGTATGTTTTTTTGGTTTGCGCCTATCTGATAGGCACAACAACTTTTTTATATTAAAATATTTTTTACTTTAAATAAAATATTATTATTTTATTTTTATTAAAATATTTAAATATATATATAAGTCAAAATACAGTCAACGGGTCAAAATACGGGTTAAAAATACCCGAAACAAGTCGCGCCTGTCAGATAGACACAACTGGTTGCACCTGACAGGTAGGCGCCACTGCTTGCCCCTTGTGCCCCTCTGCCCCGCACAGCCCCCTGCGCCCCTCTACCGCACAGTCCCCCTACGCCCCTCTGCCATACAGCCCCCCTACGCCTCTCTGCTGCATAGATACACTGCTTGGCAGTGCGTAGTCCCTTCACAAGAGAAAAAAATTGTAAATAGGGGACCTTATAAGCATGGTCCTCCAAGTTTAAGCACCCACCGGAAGAGAGAAAGATAGGAGAGAAAGGAGAAGAAAATAAAAATAATAAGAAGAAAAAAAGAAAAAAAAAGTAATGTATTATTTTAGTAAATAATTTTGTTTATAATTTAAAGAGTTTAATTAAGATGTTGTGAAATTTTTTTGTTATTATTTATTATTTATAAATTACTTATGTTTAGTGTTTATGGTTTTGGATTAAGATTTTGTATGAATGTAATTTTTTTATAATTATTTTAAAATTAATTTGTTAGTAATTTAGGATTATGCTATAAATTGTTGTATTTGTAATTATTTTAAAATTAATTTATTAGTAATTTAGGATTATGTTATAAATTTTTGTGTTTAGTTTAGTATTTGGTGAGTTTTTAGTAAAGTAAAATTATTTTTGTTAAATATTTTGTTAGTAATTTATTAGAAATTGTTGTGTTTTGTGAGTTTTTAGTAATGTAATTTTAAAAAAATAAATTTATAGTTATTTTGTTAGTAGTTTATGATTAGGTTATAAATTGTTAGTGTTTTGTTATAGTTATTTATTTTTGTTAATAATTTATGGGATTAGGTTACAAATTGTTAGTGTTTAGTATATGGTTTTGTGATCTTTTAGTAATGTAACTTTTTTTTAAAAAAATTTATAATTATTTTGTTAGTAATTTATGATTAGGTTATATAAATTGTTAGTGTTTAGTTATGTGTTTTGTGATTTTTTAGTAATGTATTTAATAAATAATTTTATAGTTATTTTGTTTGTAATTTATGATTAGGTTATATAAATTGTTAGTGTTAGTTTAGTGTTTTGTGATTTTTTAATGTAATTTTTATATAATGTAATTTTATTTGATTTTTATTTATTTGACCATTTTTATTGATTTATTAAAATGTTGATTAAATTTGTTGTTATGTACTTTTATCGCCCGCAACGTAAACGTCGAGCTCCACAAAAACATACCTCTAGAACACACCATAAAACCATCAATTTTAGGGGGTTTTGTAATATAAAGAACATCATATTTATGTAGCCATTTTATTTATAATTTTATAGGTTTTTTTTTTGCAATTTAAATAATCAACTTTGCATTTATGTAATGACTTTTTCGCTATTTTAGTTATCAATTTTATGAGTTTTTTTTTCAATTTAAATAAATAAACTTTAGACTAACTTTGTAAGTCAAATTAGATTAACTGCAACAAATTGTAGACAAATTTTAGATTCAATCATCTCAACATGTAATGAACAACATCTCGATTTCTACCCGATTGTGACGATTGTCTAATATGGTAGTTTCGGAGTGGGCATTTACTCCGATTATGATCGGCTAATCTGCATACGCCACACAATTTTCCATCGGATTTCTCCCTAATGTCCATTTCTTTATGGATTCTGGATAATTGCGGACGACCTTTTGGGTTCCTACGCAACCCTTTGTTTGGGACAAGCTCGAAGGTCGTCGGAGGAACCTCCCATGTAGATAGGTCAGGAAGCACGGGGAACTTGTTCTCCCATACACACTACGTGCGCTCGAGGGTGTACACTTCATCGATAAATTGTGCTACATTGAGCGAGACTTTAGCACAAGCTGCCACGACATGTGCACAGGGATAATGAAGTGTCTGGAACCTCCTGCAATCGCACCGTCTATTTCGGAGATCAACTCCGTAGGACCTAGGTGGTATATTGGGTCGACAACCGATGATCTCTGTAACTCGAAACGTTTCATTACATTGTGAATATAATTCTACATTCATCGACCTCGCCATTCGATGATTTGCAACCATTGCATCATTGACATCTTCGGTAAACATGTGTCCCGCCTCCATCTGGTTGACTTGTTGCTGACTCATTCTTGGCATCAAGGTAGTCAACCTGTAAAATGTAGCCGAGAAGATAGATGAAATTAGAAGATATCGTGCTTTCAACAACACAATGTTGATCCCCTCCACCAAGTTTGTGGTCATTTGACCATAACGAAAGCCCTCGTCAAAACTTTAAGCCCATTGCCACGGCTCCATGGTACCCAACCATTGTCGGAAAGATGTGTTCGTCTGACCTTCTATGTCACTCTCAAGTTGAGTCATCCTTTTCCGAAAAATGTGTGGCTCTAGCTCGTGCGCTGTATATGTATTAAGAAAATATAAGTTACAGTTTCGCCCTAAAACATTAGGTTATATATTGAAGGGCTAAGGTTATATTTTACCCATTCTCACAACTTGTTTTTGTCAGTCTACATTCTTATAATCTCGGTAGGAGTTAGCCACAATGTGCCGAATGCAGTAAACGGATCTTCATGGCACATCGGAACGCTTAATGGCGACAATTAATCATTTCCCTCTATCAGAGATGATGCAAATATTATCATTATTAATAACATAACTCTGCAGGTTTGTAAGGAAGAATTCTCATGACTCCAAATTCTCCTTATCTATGATGGCAAACGCAATCAGGAGCATGTTCTTGTTCCCGTCTTGAGCAACTGCAAGAAGTAATATTTGTGTATATTTACCGTATAGACATGTCCCATCTACTTGTACAAACGGCTTGCAGTGGGGAAATGCACACACGCATGGATCAAACGTCCAGAACATCCGTTGGAAAATTCTTTTTCTGGTTGTAGTTGGTCATCCGGGCCATAATAAGGTCGTGTCTGTAACTCAATGACAGTCTCCGACACGTACTCTCATATAGTGGCTATCCATCCCTGTAACTCATTATACGATGCATCGAAATCTCTGTACAATTGCTCCATTGCCATTTGTTTAGCTATTCATGCTTTCCAGTATGATACTCGATACTGGAATCGTGCCTGCATTTCGGCAATCAGTACCAAAACTTTAATGGTCGGCATGTCTTTCACCATTGGCATGATGCACGTACAGATAGTTTTGGAATCAAGTTTTCGATGATCTTTTGTCATACGCGTTGAAGTGCATGTGTGAGGCAAATTTTTGTATCTCTCACATCTACGACTTCTGGATAAATGCAACTCGTAACCGCTAATTGCAGTCTTCCACTGACCTTCAACACTCTCTAATATATAATGTCGGTTTAGACACAGTGACTTTGTAGTCCACTGATATATTTATGCTATACCGCTTAATGACAAATATGCACTCTTCCTTACTTTCGAATCTCTGGCCCACGAACAACTCCTCAAGATTGGAATATATTGCCATTCGGTGAGCAGGTAGTATTTCAGGGTACTCCGGGAACTTGTCTGCGTGCACCGCATCGGAGTCTATTTGGACATGTGTGCCCTAGGATTATTGTGTATCACAATACGACGAATCTGGTTCCCGACTGAAGACACGTTAACGTTTCCATCCTCATTCACGCATTTGTCGTCAATATCATCCGGGACCTCGTCCACATCGGGATCACTATCACTGTCGACCTCGTGATTAGAAGGATCACTACTATGTTATACATCATCACCAACCACATCAGTCTCGGGTGCAGCATTAAGATCAATGTCGATCCCGTGTATAGTTGATTGACTATCAACATACGATATCAGAACCACCATACACGGCTCTTGAGCTCCATCTTCTTCACCTAATGGAGTGGGATCTTTAGTTGGCTTCACACCAACTAACTCAGCAAATAACTGAATCGGTGCATTTTGGTTGCTCTAAGTCCCACAATAAAGAGTGATCATTGTCTCCACGTCTTTATCGTCTACAAGTTCCATTTCGGTGAATTTTATAGGATCCGTTGAAACTGAAAACTTGTAGAAAAGCTTCGAGATCCTTCTCCCACAACGTCTATAAATTTTTTCACTATTTTTTTCTTTCATATAATCAAACGAGATATTTCTATTAAATCTCATTGCTACTTGTTTGCAACATTCAAATATACATCCCACGGTTGTTGTCAAAATTTCTCCATCGAAATAAACGCATACAAAAAATTGATTCTCCATCTTCAATACTAGATCTGTTGAAAAAAATTCAAAATTCTCAAAAGAGTTTCGAATAGCAAAAAAGTTACATAAAATTTTTAATGCAATTTTTTTCATTTAGAAGCTAACAAAATTAATAACCTAACAAAATAACTTTCAAATAATAAAATTACTAACAAAATTCTACATTCTATTTAAAAAGAAATAAACTAAAATACATTATCCTTCTTTTTGTTTTCCTTTATTTCTTTCTTCTCCTTATCTTCTTACTTCTGTTCTGCTAAATTTTGTGTCTTCTGCTCATTTGATTTTCGGGGAGTATATAAAGGGGAAAAATTAAGCACCAATCGCGCTTACCAGATAGGCGCCACCTACCCCATACCATTTTCGTATCTCTACACGGGTCATATACTGATTCGGGAAAAAAATAAAAGCAATGGTGCCTATGAGAAAGGCGCCACCAATAAAATAATAATTTAAAAAAATAAAAAAATATTTTAATATAAAAAAGTGGTTGCACCCGTCAGATAGGCACGACCCAAAAAATATACCATTTTCGTATATAATTCAGTTGACAACCTATTTCAGTATTTAATTTTTTTTAAATTATTTAAGTAAAAACCCTAGTTTTGCTTAGTTTAGAGATTTGGGTGTTATCATTACACAAGGGAATTCTTTTCCTTATAATTTACACTAGAATTTGATGTAACTTGCAATCCATTCTTAATCAAAGTGTTATCATTACAGAAGGTTTTTTTGATGACGTGTCATTATTTCATACATAATCAGCATCAAATGTATTTAGGTACAATATTATATATCATAAACATTAGAACGGGTAAAATCTGCAGACTGATGTAGTTTCATTTAATGTAAATATCAATGAAATATGTATAGTTCATAGCATTGTTTAGGAAAATTACACACTGCTAAGAATAAAATGGGTACAAACTGTTCAAAACTTAGTCAATAGACATGTTTCAGTCCACTTACTTGCAATGATTTCAATTCTAAGAAACACATAATATCATCAACAATCAATGGAAATGCAGCTCTGTGACACGGTGGTGCTATCGGCGGTGCTGACAAACGGGTTGATCCGAACCCAAACAAGAGAGAAGACAGAAGCCAACAACACTGACCAAAGGACAACAATGGTTGGTGTCCTGTTTTGGCGTCCCATAAGACCTTTGAGGAATGGATAAAGATGGAGGATGACCCAGAAGGAAAAGAACACTTTGCCAAAGAGTGGTCCCCAAGCTTCGTACCCTTTGTTGAGGGCATCGGAGAATCCGGCAACGACACCAACCATGTTGACGATGAGGAGTGTTGTTGGAGGGATTAGAAGTGTAGTCCATTTCACAATGTAGAGCTCACCAAAATCTGCATCATCAGCTGCTTTGGCAGTGACAGTAAAGTTGGTGTCAATGCCCGCAAGCATCTTAAGGAAACCTTGGAAGACGGCAAAGAGATGGGCTGAAACGCCACCGATGACCCAAAACTGCTCGTTACGCCATAAGTCCTCAATGCTGACACCACTCCATCGGAGCTCGAGAACAGCAGTCACGATAATGGAAAGGAAAAGGCCAAGAAAGAGAACACTTGCCAGGTTTGAGAGCTGATCATCAAATTAGAAAATGTGAAGCAATGTATATATATGATATTGAAAACTAAAAAAAGACATGGATTACTAGCATTCATTACCGTTGGTATGATAAATTTTCCTGTGAGAAGACAGATTGCTGGTAGTGAACAATAGGCAATGAGTGGAAGGGATGT
The DNA here is from genome assembly GCF_007990345.1 of Gossypium hirsutum. Taxonomy (NCBI): domain Eukaryota; kingdom Viridiplantae; phylum Streptophyta; class Magnoliopsida; order Malvales; family Malvaceae; genus Gossypium; species Gossypium hirsutum. The sequence goes on along the minus strand of NC_053446.1, from coordinate 3,176,445 downwards.
GAAAGGATAGACAATGGTGTTTATATATGCTAGTCTTTGAAGCCATTTAAGACGACCACCTCCAAAGCCATACCATAGAGGGCAATGCCTGCTTAGGAAAATTTCAACAGATCCAAGAGCCCATCGAAGAACCTGGTGCAACCGATCAGACAGATTGATGGGTGCAGATCCTTTGAATGCTGGCCTTAAGGGCATGCAGTAAATCGATCTCCATCCTCGGCAGTGCATTTTGAAGCCGGTTAAGATATCCTCAGTGACTGAACCATATATCCATCCAATCTGAGCAAACATATAGAAAGTTTTAATGTAGTTCAAGGCCTCTATGCAGGGAAGAAAGGTCAATAAAGATATCAATTTTGGCAATATGATAGATAAGAATAAAAGTTCCAACCTCTTTCCCCCATGCAGTCTTCTCTTCATAGCCACAGCTGATGACATGAATTGCTTCCTTGATTAGTGTGGAAGGGTTGGCAGATTCAGCCACTCCTCCATTCTCCATTAGTGTAGATTCAATGAAGACTGAAGATAAGCCAAAAGTTTTCTCAAAGCTTGTTTGAGAGATCAACATTGATCTTTCATACTCATCATAATCTGCATAAACAAAACCAGAGATATGTCAACAAGTCATGAGCTTAGTAAAGTATTAGTCTAACTATAATTTTCTGAAAGATTTTGGACTTACTGTCAATTTCCCTAAGGTTAAAGATGGCAGCATCAAGTTCTTCCCGTTTTGCATCCCTATAAAGCTCTGATGGATCTTTAGGTTCCTTCTTGCCCGGGCAGCAACACGAGCAAGATGAGGAGGATGACTTGGGAAAACTTGGCATTGAAGGTGGACCATAGCCATAAAGTGCTTGCCTATTGAAAACACAACCTGTTCCCACATAAACTGGCCCTTGGATTCCATCAAGACCTTTCATGTTAACCTGAAGTTGAAATTTGGATAAATTGTCAGAAATCAAGAGGTTTAAAACTGTCACAAGCACTTAAGCAGAAAATTGGCTTTATCTTTGATCTTACATCAAAGAAAACTGTGTTCCTATTGGCATATCGATCACTCCTATCTATGCCATCAAATCTTTGAGGAAACTGCACATAGCATACATCTCGACCAACTTGTGGGTCCATCAAGAAGCACATTGCCTCCCTAACTGCCTTGCTATTGTTAACATAGTGGTCACAATCAAGATTGAGGATGAAGGGAGCATTTGTAAGAACTGCAGACACCCTAACCTGTAACAAGCTATTCATGTCAGTTGCAACTCAGAAAATATTTAATCTATCTTTATGAAAGTCTGGTATTGTATCATGTATAACCCACCAAAGCATTTTCAGCACCAGCCTTTTTGTGGTGTTGGTAGCCAGGTCTCTTCTCTCTAGAGACGTAAACCAGTCGAGGAAGTTCATTTCCTTCGATGTCACGAGCACCACTATATCCAAGGAAAACCTGAATCATGCCAGGGTGATCACGCGGGTTATTTCCTGGCCAAGAAGTTCCATCTTGCATTGTCCATCCTTCATCAGGTGTTTTCTGAGCCTTTGCAACTAAAGCATTGATTCGAATTTTGTACTCTTCATAATCTCTCTGTAACCAAATTTGATAGGAAATTATTACAACATCAAAGTGCTATGGATATTCAAGAAATGTTGCTAAAGAAGCTCAAGGAACTTACTTTCATAGCTCTACGTTCTTTTACAAAAGAGGGCTGCACTTTATCTTTCAAGTAATCAATCTTCTGTGAGAAGTAAAACTCAGGTGCCCGGGGTTCAATGGAAAATTTTTTGCAGAATGGAACCCACTTTCTTGCAAAGTCGGCTGTTTCTACTAGAGATTCAAATGTCAGCATGGCCGCACCATCATCAGATATATAACAAGAGACCTTATCCACCGGGTAGTCCAAGGCAAGGATGGAAAGCACAGTATTGGCAGTAATCAATGGAGGCTCTTTCAATGGATCCACTGTACTCACGAAGAAGTCAACTGCAGCAAGTTCATCAGGTTCACCTTCTCTTTCATATCTGCCATGGTATCCAACAAGCTTAGTAACAATCCATATGTTACATAATTATGATACTAATTCAGCTGAAATAAGATAACTTATGTTATTAGCTTCATTAATGGTATTGGTTACCTTGCAGATAGTCTGTCAATGTATGTTTCCCTGTTAACAGGATACCACTTAGGGAACTGATCCAACACCCAGGAAAATGCAAACCAGATTTCACATATGACTGAAGTGAGCCACAGTCCAAAAGCACTGTCAACGGGGTTTGTTACTCGATAATGGAAGAAAAGACCAAGAATGATCAATCGCATAATGATCACGGTTCGGTATGGTGCAAGTCTGCTTTTCGGGATTGGAATTATAGTCGAGAGGGGCTGGGAAGCATCCGGTGCCCTGCAGATGCAAATATTACATATCAGTAACACATAGCATAAACAAAAATCATTTCACTAAATAGGCTCTTATCATTAATCTGCTTTGTACATTTCAAAATGAAGCAAGGCTTTTCTAATTAAATACTTACGGTTTATCTTCCATTTGTTGCTCAGGTGGGATTTCAGCCTCTCTTTCAACCTTAGTTGTTGCAGGCTTCTTCTTCTTGTTCTTCTTTTCTTTCCAACTTTCCACCCTGTTCTTCCAAATCGAATTCCCATTGTCTTCAGCCATTTCTACAATATTTTACGAGACGATTCGAGCTTTCAGAGTTGAAGGAAGATTGAAAGAAAGAAACCATTAATATGGAAAGAAATTTATATTACATACCACTATCCAATGTAGACACACTGCTGATATGTCTTGCATGAATTCCAACATCCTGTATAAACCAACATGAATAACACAAAGCTCTCAATATCCCTCCTGGCTTTGACTGAACCTTTCAAAGGCAGCAAAAAACAATACCTGAGACTTGTTCAAATGTGCAGCCATTGTCGATTGATCGCCGGTGGCCTTCTCGACATCGTCCAACAGGTTTTCTGAGGAGTTCACAATAATCAGTCGTGCAATCAGTTTACAACTTCTCTATCTTTATCTTTTTCATGGGAAATCAAGCAAGCACTTGGCAATCACAAGATTTATAACAAAGATTTATCAAGAACCAAATGGGAACAAGTAAAAAACTAGCATCAAAAATTAAAATGAAATGTACCATCATATGGACTACCACAACGCAAGCAAGCTTTTCGTCCTTCCTTAAGATCATACTCAAAACAACTCTTACAAATAGGGAAATTACATTCATGGCAAGCCACAAAAGGTTCACCATTAACATTCAACCCAACATGTTCACCACAAGTGTGGCAAACAGGAACCCCAGATTCCATCATTCTCAAAAAAAGTACTTATCTTTCTCCTTCTTCTTCCTTGAGAAAAAACCCAATGCTACAAACAATATGCTAACCAAAGGGTCTTTCCCTCTACTTACCTCTCAATACCTTTGTGTCTTGGTGTGTGTTTTTATATGAAAAAGAAAAACAACCAAACACAAGATATAAGTGCATGTTGGGCTAAGGGTGGAGATAGGCATGTTGTAATGGTGAAGAAAGGTTGAAGGGGAAGGCCGGTTGGTAGTGTAATGGAGGGTAGGTTGTTGGTGTCAATGTATTTGCAGAGAAATCTCTGACAAGCAAAGCTTACATTTTTGTTCTTTTTTCTAAGGGAAAAAGAAATTTAAAAAATTGCGGGAAGTTTAAGGAAGCTTTCGGTTGGGCAAGGTACATCTTTAACTAACTGGCATTTGCCTAAGGAGAAATTATGCTATTAATCCTTGTACCATAAGTAAGTTGTGAATTTAACCCATGTACTCTAATTTGATCAATTTTAGTCCCAATACTTTTCGGGTTTTGTAATTTTGGTCTTGAACCAAATTGTAGCAGTTAAATTTGTTAACTCAAAATTCTGTTATTGGAATAGTAAATTGTTGATTTAATTAATGTTCTTCAATTTAATCCTTTTTAGTTTTTATACTTTTCGAATTTTTAGATTTCACTCCTAAATCAAATGATAGCCATTATATCTGTTAACTGAAATAACATGAGTAATATGAGGAAACAACAAGCTGATGTATTTAAGGGCCCGATGACCTTTATGGCCTCAAAGAGTTTTTGAATTTTTTTATTATACATTTTTTAAAAATTTTAATTAGCCCGCTCAAAATTTTTAAAATTCTCATTAAACCTTTCAAAATTTTTTTTGAAAGTTTTAGTTTAACATACAAAATTGTTTAAAAATTCTCATTAAAACCTTCAAAATTTTTAAAAATTTTAGTCAATCACCCCTCAAAAGAAAACTCAATGTCAAGATCCATCCCTATGTATTTATAACACATGTGATAATATATATGTCGCATAAAATCTTGAAAATAACATAACTTAACAAATTTAACCGTCACTATCTTGTCAAGACCGAAATTTCAAATTTTGAAAAATAAATACATTAAAAATATCAAATTAATGTCTATAGACTAAATCTGTAATTTACACATAGTATAGTAACTAATAAATAATTTCACCCTTGTCTAAATGTATGTCACTGTTGAACCATAAATAATAGGCCTCGCATTAATTTACTGTCTCATACATTTGGAGATTTCAAAAAATAGAAGAAAAATATCATATCTAGTAAGTTGAAAAGCAAAGATCATAAATTGGAAAAAGAAGCAAATAAACATTATTCAACTGGGTTTATAATCAACAAATTAAGATTATTATGATTTAAAAAATGAAAAAGAAAGGTTAAGATAATGAGTCAGGAATGGAAGAGGAGTGACACCAAACCAAACATGTACCAAAATTTGGCCAGACCAGATTGTCCCTACCACGTAGCTGTTGTCATGGACCTCTGTTTTCTGACATTGATTTTGCTACCCAAAAATGCATATTCTATTCAGCCTTATTGAAGACTTATATTTTTTAATCAAATCCCAATCTTAATTTTTGATCTATGCCTAATTTTTATATCTTAATTTGGTCATTTTTATTATTTATACTTTTTTAAATTTTAAAATTTCAATCTTAATTAAATAATAATTTTAAATTTATTAAGTTAAATTCTATTATTTTAAAGAGTGAAGCCAAGAATTTAGTATTGGAGGTCAAAATAAAATTATAAAAGTTTGGGGAAGTGAAGCTAAAAATTTTGTTTTAAAAAGAGTTGAATTAAACTATTTTTAATTGTAATTGAGAGGGACTAAAATTGTTATTATTCCATTTAAATAAGGGGAGGGAGAGGGATCAGGTAGTGACTTGTCCCAAAAATGAAAAATTCTTTATGCAGTCCCTGTAATTTTTAAGAAATCACAAATTAATATAATAGTAAAATTACACTTTGAGCTCTAAATTTCTTGGCTTGGCAATTGGGGGCAAGACCCCGTCAACCTTCTAGCTACACCTCTAGCCATTTTCAAAATCTTATACTGCAAACATATGTTATGTGAGATTATTATTTTCATATAATATTCATAGAAAAACCACGCTATTTTAATTAAAAGTTTAACTGTTATCATCTAATTTAACACTGAAAATTCGAAAAGCATAACTAATAATGATCAAATTGGAGAATAAAAACCAAATTCACAACTAGAGAAACCAAATTTCAAATTTTGAAAAGTATAAGAGTAAAATTGCCTAATTCAAAATGCATGGGGACTAAAACTAACCAAATTAGAGTATAAAAATTAAATCCACAACTTACACAAAGAGCAGAGTTTAACCTATTTTTCTCGTGAGAATCATGTTCAAATAATATTAAATAAATAAAAAGACCCTTTAAGCAAAACAAATAAATGATTATATTTGTGTGGGTTACATAACCTTTGTTTATCATGCTACAATACTTATTTTTGCTTTGCAGTCCAATGCTAAGTATAATGAAGTGAAAGGAGTCAGCTTACTTGTTCACAAGGGATGAAAGGTAAAAGGAATGAACTACTCCAAAATTTGCAGTATCAACTTTACATCAACACGGTAACAGCTATGGGATTATATTTATTTCCTTTGTATTTTCTTCAACAACGATAATACTCACCATAACCAACTATTTCAAGCTTACATAATTTCCTAGTGCTCCCGATGCCATGTCAATCTTTGGCAACAACATACTCCAGAAACAGTAATAAATGACAAACCTCACGTGATGATTCCGCAGCTTTGGTTTAGGAAACAGTGTAGACCTTCACAAGTTTAGTTGTGTCACAGACAACGAGGTTGTCCGATTCAGCTGGAGTTGTACAGAGCCAATTAACCTGGCAACAGAAGTGGTTAAAAACGAGAAGCTTTTAAGAGAAATTGAACATATACAGTACAATAAGCAATGAGATTCACCTTTTTGGTTAAATTGATATTCAAATGTAGCAGCTCGTTGGTATCTCCTGTCTGCCATGAACCGAGACACCTAGAGCAATCCCAGACTTTGACTAACTTATCGTTTCCACCCGATACAAGGAACTTCCCCTTCTCTCCAAACAACGAAAATGTCATGCAAGACACGGCAGCAGTATGACCACCTAAAGAGTAATCTAAATGCAACCATTTTCTTCCATTTTCATCGGGAACTCCACCGTCGCTTCCTTTGGACTGAGTTCCTTTTCGGGATTTCGTGGAACTTTTAGGTTTTGTGGCTGTAAGTTCTGATTCTGTATTAATCACATCAATAACACCATCACCCCTTGCCACAACACATATCTTGCCTATTTTGTCCAACATATCAACATCTGGAACTTTTACTGAGTGAACAAAAGCTGGATTTAAACATTGTCCAGCATTACTACCACTATGCATGTCGGGCAGGCCTGCAGTGAAGGGGCAAAAATACGAGAATTGAACATGCACTAGCCTTGTGTTTGTCTAGAATAATCACAATGAGCAAAGATGCACCAGCTTAAGTTCATTGTCAATGATATTATAAAAATGCTGTAGATATGACACATTTAATATTTGAAGAACCTCCATAAAACCACAAAACAAAGAATTTTTAAGACATATATACCAAAATCCACAATTTTGGATGGGCACCCTTTTGAGAAGTCCCATATGATAAACTTCGAATCAAGACCTCCAGTAACGACTGCCACATTAAAATAGAGTAAAAATATTATGAATCGTCATTCAAATAGAATAACTGCAATGGACAGCTAAGAGAAAACGAAGTTAGAGATTTAAAAGAGTACTATAAAACCTTAAAGACCTACTTTCCCAAGGTCTCCAAGGAATGAACTGAACACTGCTGCAAATCTGTGATGTGTTAAGGCGAGAAAGATATGAAAGAAGGATAAAGATTCAAGCTAACTCCAACCAGAAATGAATAGCTAACCACCTTCTAATCCCCCCATTTCGGATCACCATAATAGCAAGTCAATAAAAGTCTCACTGTAAAAACGAGGGCTCGAAAGGAAACTTTCCAGAAATGAAATATAGAGCCAGGAAATTTCAGTTCATAAATCACAGGACATTAAATTATCATACACAATAGGAACAGGCAAATGGCTTAAAGAGTAAGGATACACTTGTATGTCCGGCTCTCAATGTCTTGAAAATACGTTTCTGACGAATGTCAATGATCTGCAACATATATGACCATACGAGGTTAAAATGTTAAAATTCAAACAATATCTATCTAGAAAACAAAACTACAAACCTGCACGTATGACATTAGATATATTATTCATTGATAGTTTTAACATTATCAGTTAAATAAACCAAGAAATAAATTCTTCATGGCAATAATAATTTATATTACTAGCATAAGACAGACCATTAAACTAATGAAAATCGAATTACCTTAATCTCACCGCCATCATCCGCAGATGCAAGGAAAGATGATCTGGAATTACAAGTAACCTGCATAAACATAAAAAAATATAATATGCCAACACATACTAAACTTTACAAATTCATAAACTAAAGCATCTTTAAATTTCTTTCCCAAAGAATCTCAAATTTCTACCTGATTTATCTCCTCTTTATTATAGTTATAGCTCTCCAAAGGCTTCCATGAGTTATCTGCTAACTATAAACGAACAATTTATAAGCAAATTTCAAATGTAATCAAAACAAAAGCAGTCATGGGAATATAAAATTACCGTATGCACATCAAAGCACTTGACCTCATTTCCAGTGGAAACATAGATGATATTCTCATTTCCTGCATTTGATGCCAAGAATAAATAATAATAAGTAATTAAAAGAAAAATCAATTAGAAATGCATTAAGAATTTTTTTTTTTAAATGATAGAAAATGACCTGAGTTGAAGCAAAGGGATGAAATTGGTTCATTGCTAACATCCATAACAAATTTCACATCTTTGCATCGCATATCAAACCAACAAATGCAACCATCCTAATTTAAAAAATTAATTTTTGTAATATTATTAAAACAGACAACCTTCAGTGAAAATTGAAACTCGAAGGAGATTAAGAACAATAGTGTAGGGGTTACTTCGCCGGAAGTGGCGACGAGGCCGGGCTTGTCACGTGAGGCGATACAGCAAGTGGCGGTGGCCTTGTGACCTCTCAATCGTCTTGGCTCCGTCATCTGCGGCGCTTCTCCGCCTTCGACTTTGCCTCGCCGGTTTCCTTTCTCTCTTGTTTTGCGTTTCTAATGGGCTGTGGCTTTGCGGTTTGATTTTCTGGGAAGTCACTTCAGCAGTGAACAATAGTGGCTTAACGGTCCACTGTCAAGCTAGGTTGGGCTTGAGCATGAACCCACATTAAGCCCAGTTTCTTGTTCTTAGAGAAAAGGGTTAATTTCACTTTACATCCCCAAACTATGACCAACATTCTAAATCGCTCTCTAGAATTCAAAATGTTCTAATTGAGTCCTCTAAATATCAATGTCATATCAATCAAGTCCTTTTAGCCTAGCATTAACATAGGTGTTAAATGCTAGTTTTTTTATCTGACATGGAGCATATTTAAAATGATCATATCAAATTTTAAACATATATATAAACCTATTACATGAATAGCTTTAGATTCAACATGTTAAAAACAAAAATTACCATTAAAATTAGAAGAATTATTTATTATTTTAAATAGAATTTATTTAATTTTTGGACAAATTTTATTTTATCTTTTATTAAACAAATATATCATAAAGCAGCGGATTGATTTTTCAAAAAGAAATTAATTAAATTTATTGAAAATTGATAAAAAATAGAAAATTTTATTTTAAAATTGTAAAAATAATGATATAAAAAATTAGAATTAATCTATACATCCTCAAACTATAACTTTCATTCTAAATTAGTTTTCAAACTTTAAAACGTTCTAATTGCATCCCTAAACATTCTTACTGAAATTTTCATATTAAATTATGCCACATAAGATTTGATATGTTATTTAATAGTTAAATTAACAATTTTAATAACAGAAAGACATGATTAATATAAAATCGATAGTTTGAAGTTTGGGGATCAATTTAGAATGGAGATCATATCTCGAGGATGTCTGGTGCAAATGTGCAATTAACTCAAAAAACTATCTATAATATATATAAAAACACGAATTGGAAAAACTTTTGAACCGAATAGAATATCTTTTATTTTCTATCATATTACTAAATTAGCTTTAAAAATAATTATAATTTAATTTAGAATTATTAGTTAAAAAATTTGCTTTAATTTTAAAAACAAAATTATTAGTTGAATAGAACTTTAAACATAAAATATAAGAAAAGTTGTGATAATTGTAATTAGTTAAAACTTTTGACATAAAAAGGTTGTGTTAATATTAGTGTTTTTTTTTTAAAAAATTGTGCTAATTTTGTTGATGTAAAATAGAGTTATTACTTGAATAGGACTCTCAGAATTAAAAAAAAAATGTGATAAATATAATTAAAATTAAATTTACAATTATTAGTTAAAAAGTTTAGCATAACAAAGTTGTGTTAATTTTTTTTAATTACACTAATTTTATTGATGTAAAATAAAGTTATTACTTGTATACAACTATCACTTAATTAATATTACAGTTGTATATCAATTAAAATTTAAGTTAAGCTTTATAAATAGTGTCAGACATATTCAATCAAGGAACATCTAAAAAATTTACAGATAAAAAAATGGAGGTTGTTAGTATCAATAAGTTAAAATTATATAAAAAAGAATGAAGCATTAAAGCAATGGTTGTTCGAAGAAACAATCACCCTTGAAATTGTTTCTTTTATCTATGTATTATTTGTTTGGTGTAGTTAAAAAATGATTTCCGGATTTGTTAAAAAAAAAAGAGTCAAATATCAACCATTACTTTTCAAGCACTATTATTAATTGTGTTTATTAATTTAGTATAAATATATATTCTATTTATATCATGAACTATTATAATTCATGCATGTTATTTTACTTGATTTTTTAAAATTTTTTTCAAATTAACATTATAGCTTACTTTCTTATATATTCAAAATTTATATATTATTTAAAAATTAAAAAATATCAAAATCGATGATAGGTAACAATAATTAAAAGATATGTTATTTAAAAATTAATTAAAAATTAAATGCATAAAATTACATGCGAATCATGTGACATTAAAAACTATTTCATTTAAAAAAATTACCAAGATGATTTACTTTATTTTACAAAAAAAAATAGTTTTTCACTCTTATTTTTCCGATCACATTTTTTTTATTGAAAGTTCAATTCATTTCATAAAAAAAAGTACAAGCATACCAAGAACAAAAATCTCACAAAGACAAAAGGCACAAAAGTCACAAACTCGATTACAATGAACAAAGAAAGTAGTTGAGAGCCTTAGTTCCGTACCAAACTAAAGACAAACAACCTAAACTTCATGACGGAAGAAAAGAGCTTTCATTGCTTGAATAAAGCCTCTTCACTTAAATTGGGAATAAAAAAAAGATCTCCAAAAGTTATTATGACTTTTTCGATCAACAATACTTTTAATCTTCAACCATTAATGTGGTAAGACTCTAAACAATTTTTTATTACCGCGGTAGATGAAACATCTCGAACTTGAAACAATATATGGGACGAACTTTTGAACAAAATCAAAATCCCGTAAGCATTCAATAAACCAAAAATCACTAAAAATAATCAACTAGTTAACCTAATTTCCCATATGGAACTTGACTTTATAATGAAATTTTGCATTACAATAAACCAATAGATTAAATAAAGTAGTAGCTATGGATTAGGCAAGACATGCCTAGTTTCATTGCGTTTGACTTAATCACCACCCACTTCTCTATTTATTTATTTGAATCGTAACTATATAGCAAATAACATATTATTATGAATAAATTAAATATTTAGATTTTGGGCATCATTCCCTTGTTTCCTCGCAATAAAACCGAGATCTTTGCATGTGACCCCAAATTTGGCCCTACCATAAACTTGTCACTACCCTATAAAAAGTTTTTATTTTTGCTAATGTCGTTTCTTTTTTTGAATGATTCCACCAATGCCTTCTCCTCTGTTACCCCCAACCAGCAACTTGATGTAGATAGGCCTTCGCAGTTTCTAACATGGCAGCAATAAAGTTTATTACACAACATCTCTGCTTGAATCAAACAAAAAGTTGACCAAACATGTCAGAAAAAAAAAAAAAAAAAAACCTCCTCATGTTTTTGTTCATACCAAAAGACAAAAACCCAATTTCGATTCATTTAATGGGTGGTACGTAAGTTCTATGGTTAGTTCCTTTCTTCTCCTAAACCTCTGGCGAAGTAAAAAAATTGTTCTGAGGAGTTAGAAATGATGAACAAATCTTTTGGGTGTGGATTTAGAGAGAGGTGTGGGTCAAAATGTGAACTGAGTTGAACGTGAAGAAAGAAAAGGGGAAAAGTAAGGAATTGCATGCCTGAGGAATTAACAGTGAAAACACTGTTTTCTTCCAACAGGTACTATAATTACTATATAGAAAAATAATTAAAAATAAATGAGAAGTTTCTTGGATGCTTTCAGAAAACCGGATGTGGTTGGGTACTTTTTCTTTCTTTCTTTCTTTCTTTTTTTAATGTTAAGATTTTCAATAAAATCTGATTTTTGGATTATATTATTTTTAAGAAAGTAATTGTTATGCAGATAAAATTATATTTGGTATATATGAAATTTCGAGAAATTTACATTATTATGATTGATTAGTTAAACAATTTATTAGGACTGTTTTTGAAAATTTTCCATTAAATAAAATATAAATTTTATGAATTTTAATATTTGAGTGATACTTATTAGGCATAAATATTAAATTTATATATTAATTTTGTTTTAATGTGTAATTTAACACATGATTTTTTTTTGTTAGCGATAAATAAAATAAAGTTACATCAAATCAAATGCTCAAAAGCGACACATGTTTTGTCTTGTTGAAGAACCTCTAATAAATATTTGTTCTCTCACTGTCCTTCAGAATTCATAATCCGCTGAACCCTTCTAAGCAAAGTAATACTTGAATAATTCGACTTCTTAACAGTCAAGGCTTGAATCACCTCTAAATTACCCGTCTGAATTGTGGTCCGTTTGCCGCCTTTATTTAATAAAATGAGAAGCACATCCAAAATGCCTTTATGTCTTAAAAGTTGTATATCTGCCCAGGTAACAATTATATCCCAAAATTCAGTTACCAACCGGATTGCGTATCACACCTCCAACAAAAGCACTCCCGATGTCTCTAGCCATTGCACCACCAGAGAGTAAATGAACTCTCGTTCCTTCAAAGTGCATTTGATCAACCGAATTTAGGGAGTTGATCTTATATCCATTAAGGCATAGTTCAAATTGTTGTGCCCAGGTAAGAGAAGTTTTGACAATTTCAAAAGCTGATCACGCCAGGTGATTAGGCCGAACAGACACGACCAAGTAACTCCCCGTTTCTGCAACCTCATGACAACAACGATTAGAAGAAAACTAAACCTGAAAAGAACCATGTGTTGCTGTGGAACCATAAAATGAATCGTAATTGAGGGGTAGTAATTATATTATCAGAAAATTTAATATATTTTTCATCGTACCAAAGTAGATTCTATACATCCACATATCTTTCTCCTTCACGTGAAAGTTTCTTGGTCTTTACTTTAACAATCATGCCTCATGATTTTTCTTTTGATCTTATATGTTACTACAAAATACTAAATGTTGGGGCAAAATGTGGAGGAGCCTTGGAATTGGAAGTTTCCCCATTGCAAGGATAAAAAATGGAAACGTACGATTTTGGTATTTTTTTGTCATTGAAGTTAATGTAATTCAAAGCAATATTTTTGAAACACTACAATTTCTTGAGATAACCCCATCAAGCTTGAATTTGAATTCTAAAAATGATTATCATATCCATAATTAAAACAAAACAACTAAAATTAAGTAATTAACCTTGGTTATTAAGAACATACTGATTAGTAATTACATGCTACATAAGAACATACTAATTAGTAATTACATGCTGCAAAAAAAGAAAAAAGAAAAAATACAACGTCAATAGTCATGGAGACAAGTTGATAATTAGTTGCAGTAACAAATACTGATAATTATCTGACAGTGCAAGCGACAGCATAAGCCCATGATTTAAGATGTTCTTTCATGGCGAAACCATCGTTTGAAGGAGGCATTTTCATTATATAATGTCGGCTATCAAAGCTTTTATGCCCATATGTTCCTTCAGAAAACGAAGACTCGGAATCCAAGTTACCATAGAACCCCAAATCAAGCTCTCCCAGCACTTTTCTCTTACTCCGTTTCCTCCTCCGCCGCCGCCTCTTCCTCCTCTCCGCGGGCTTCTCCGTTGCCTTTGCGAATGGCTGAACCACTCGCTGCTGGTCGGTGACGACGGCGATTTCGCCGCAGTTGGGACACCTCGGAACAGGAATCTCAGAGCCAGGGACAGGTGCTGCTGCCTCGTGAAGAAGAATGTCGGGTTTGGGCGGTTTTTGTTCGTCAGCGGCATCGACGTCGACGGAAGGCGCGGTGGGGGGAGGGTTGAGCTTGTGGTGGAGTGGTGTTAAAGTGAGCACATTGTTGAAAAACCATAGATAGTCAAAGCTCTCCATGACTTTCTTTGAACCATCCATGAGAAAAGGGACCAGAAGCCGTAAAAAACAAGACTTTAGTATAAACACGGATAAAACAGAGGGGGGGGGTACTAGAAGCTACTGCACTTTTATTTTTAGGTTTAATCCCTCCACTCGGTCCTTATACTCTTGAGATTTTTAATTTTGATCCCTCTACTTTAATCCTAGGAATTTAGTCTCTCTTTGCAAAAATTTAAATTTAATTGATAACATTATTAATTAAATTGTTTTAAATTTGAATCTTTTTTATCAATTGTACTTTAATTTTTTAAATTAAAATTTTGAATATTAAAATATCAAATATACAAATCTAATGAAAATTCACTAGCACTCTTATTAATTAGATTTTAATTTTCAAACTAGACAAGTAGATCAATTAAATGATTAGAAACTAAAGTAAAAAAGATTAAATTTTTAAAGTCTAAAGAATACAAGACTGAATGCATAATTAAACCTTTATTTTTTTTTTTGATGTTTTTCATATTTATTTTACTATTTATATTTGGGTTTCTAACCATCCTCTATCGGAATACAAAATTGATATTTTGATATGACAAAGATTTAGCCATTTCCATTTGTTGCGAGATTTATGTATATTCATATTATATTTATTTACCATAATTATAATTAAAATATTATTATTATAAAATTTGGTAGGTTAATAACTATTAATATATGAATTATAAATCATTTGGAGTACGAGATTTGCGGGGGAAAACAATGAAGGGTAGTTTTGGTAACGTGAGGAAGAAACTGACCGCTTAAGTCAGTGGGGGGCTATTTGGGGATTTGGAAAAAGGAAAGTATATAGTATATTCATGGAAGAAGGAAATAAATTAGGCAACGGTCGAAACCAATGTGAACGAATATAATTTTTCAATTTTTCAATCATTTTTCTATTTATTATTCAAACCTTTTTCACTTTACTTCTTTTTTCTAAAAAGAAAAAAAGGGAAGGGTTATAGGGAAAAAGTTGAAAAATGATTACAATAATTTTAAAGCCAGAATTTAATTTTCTCGAACCAAAAAATTAAAGTCTTTTCGTAAGTTAGAAACTAAGTTTTGCTTCCTCTTAAATTTTTTAAAAAAATATATTGAAAAAATAATTCTATTTGATTCATTTTGGGTTTAAATCTTTCAAATTGAATCAAATTTGTATCAACTGAAATTTTAATCATTTGGATCATTTTAAGTTTATTATTTTGATAATTTAAAAATTAAGTTATTTTCAGTTTCGAATCATTTAAGATTTAAATTAATTCGAGTGTTCGAATTAGTCGAATTTAAGTTTAGATGAATTTCATCAAAATTTTGAATAAGGGTTCCAATAGGTATGCTTTCAAAATTCCCGTAGAATTGCAATAAAAGAATGACATGCTTATGTGTGAATTGCAATTAATAACTGCATTAAACACTACTAGCATTTTCGTTTTCCTGTCTGCGTAATTCGAAGCATAAAAAGGAACATGCTGTAAAAGTAATTAAGCAAACTATTTACTAATATCTCGAATCTAGCTACATCAAACTTAAACAAGCGTAGATGATGATGATGGTACAGCTTCCCTAAACGTGTTGCATGGCTGAATTGCGGGGCAAATCTCCTTTGGCAGTGAGCTAGGCATCGCCATCGCATGTCGCCCACCACATGCATGCCAACATGCGATGTAACCGAGTTTTAGTTGCCTTCCAAAGGAGATTCACCCAGTAATGCACCCAAGCATTTTTCCATCTTTAGCTTTGAAACCAAATACATCGATCCATGCATTTTACTTTGCGGATGCACTGTTTAAACCCTTATGGCCTATATATATTGTTGGTGAAGAGCTAGCATGACTTGAAAATGAGTACGGATCGACTCGTATTTTTTCCAGTATAAAACAGTATATTCGAGGCACATCCAATTTGTTTCTAAGCGAAAGTGGTCCTCTTCTCTCTCCCTTTTGATTCCATTGGCAATGGCATCATCCTTTATAGGTTTCACAAAAGTTAACTTCCCTCTCTAACCCCAATTTTCACTCATCAAATGTTCAAATATGTGCCCAACTTCAGCCTCAAATTTCAGAGTGTAGATACCTATTTTTGGTTATTAATATTTTTGTTAATAGTATTGTTAGTGGTTGATGTTTCCTAAAAGATGATCCCTTGAAAACTACACTCCATGCTGAGAAGGCTGTGGAGTTAAGATTAAGAAGTGTAAGTGTTTACTCTCCTTTTATTTTTTTATTAATTAGTTCGTGCAAATTGCATTTAAAATTGTAAGTAGCATTCTCTTTGATAAAATAAGTGTAACTTTCACGAAACCACCATTATACCCATTATTTTTATAATTTCTCTTCCAAAGGTGGATCTTCATTAGGGCTTAGGCCCCTCTAAAATTTTTGAAAATTTCAGTTATACCCTTAAATTTTTTTGAAAATTTAATTAAGCTTCTCCAAAAATTTTGAAAATTATTTTTAAACCTTTGAACATTTTTAAAAATTTCAATTAGACTCTTCATTTTTTATAAATTTTCATAAAACCTCAAAAAATTTTGAAAATTTTAATTAGACCTACCAAAATTTTTGAAAATTCTCACTAAAACCCATTAAGTTTTTAAAAATTTTAGTTAGCCCCCCTAAAACTTAATTGCAAGATCCACCACTATTCTCTTCTATTATTTGCTACTAGCAACGTAAACGTGATTTCCTTTACTCTTATTATCTATTATTCATATTGCGTTCTTACGAATTAACTTGCATTTCTCCCACATATTCTATAAAATATGTCACTTATTTTATAACCATCCTTTTGATAAATGTCATGGAATAGATATAAATAGTGGTTCAAAGATTTCATTTAGAGACTTGTTAGTCTAATTTTGTGAAACTTAAGCATATGACGAATTCTCTCTACACATTTCTCTAAACAATTATAACAGTCATCGTAGTTTTCACCTTTCTTAACCACTTATTGCTTCCATCACCATTTCCTTCCATCTCTTGTTTTTAGGGTCTGCTCCAATCTTCTCTTCGTTATCTTTCTTCAACACTTTATTTTATTAAATTATAACGCCTCCTCACCTTATAACAAAATAACCCTTTGCACATACTAGACCACATTGATGAATAACACTAGATTATAATCAAATTGGTTGATCCTGTTTTAACTATTTTGTTGTCACTTTGTCTTCATATCTACGTATTCTTGCCTTTAAAGAAAAAGGACGGCAAATCAACATTTGGTGTAGTGCTTTGAACTTGCCTTGGAGATTGATGAATGGGACGAGAATACCGAAAACTATGTTTGGTAGCTGCGAAAACAAATGAAAGAGAGAAGGAAAAGAGTAATGAGAAAGTGAAGGGAAAGAGATGAAGTATTATTGAGGAAGCAAAAGTAGTACCTATATCGTTACAAGACACATTATTTATACAAAGTTATGTAGCTGATAAACATCTGTAAACTGAACCTGTTGCACTAATTAACTACTGAAGTTATAAGCAATGCTTAACAGTCTAACCAACCAGCTAACAACTAGCAACCACTGATAGTCTAATAGAGACAAGGTGGTCCAGAATTCAAACAGATGCATGAAATAGGTAGTGGAATTCCAAATGTAGCTGAAATGAAAGCTTTAGATTTTCTGAACACTAAAGTCTACCAAAAGATATATATCAATAAAAAAAATGAAAAAGAAAGTTTAATAAAGCACATTCCAAGAGATCCCCATGAAAGCACATTCCAAAAGGATTTAACACTATGCTCTTTCCTTGCCATATCCTTGTCTTGTTCTTATCTTGGTCACTTGTGGTTCATTTGCCTTTCGCCGCTCCTTTTTTTGTTCTTTTGTATAGCAATAAAGGTTTTTGTATAAATTTGCGCTATGCTCATCTTTCGTAAAAAAAAAAAGAAAAAAAAAAGCATGTAGCTAGTCTACCTTGCTGATCTTGTATTCTTAGGTCCAATATCACGAAAAGGTTTTGGTCTAGACAGTTCTGACATTCATCAACTAACAAATGTTAACACAGCACCGGATCATAATCTAGTAGGTTGACCTTTTGATTTAGGGTTTTAGAGTTGAAATGTCACTGCCTCTTTATTTAATAGTTATCGATTTATTCAAATCTAGTTCGAGAAAAAAAGATCTTTATCAATAAACAAAAGATAAATTATAAAAATTGTCACTTTTGTTTACCTTAGCTTACATTTTAATTACTTATGTTTGAAATGTTACGTTTTAGTCACTTACGTTATCGTTTTGTTACGAAGTAGTCACTTTACCGTTAAGCTCTGTTACCTCACCAACGACAGTCCTACGTGACAATCCAAATGGGTTTTAAATGCCAACTTGGATATCGCGGCAGTCCAATTTAAATTTATTGAATTAAAAATTTATTTTCATCCTAGTAACTAGACATTCAAATTGGCATTTAAAACTCATTTAGACGGCCTAATTCGTCTTATCTCAACAATTAAATTAAGATTAAATTAAGATTTTATTGTATCTTAAATGCAAAAAAAAAATTAAAGAAAGTATATCAAGTCTCAAATTCTATTTTTCCATACATATTTTATAACAATTTCATCATTTGCCTTATCACTCCCAGACTCTAATGCTTCTTGGTTGGTTTTGGGGCAAATAAATATGGATCAAATCAATTTTAGTTTTTTTTTTTGTCATTTTAGCTCGAATCTCCATTATTTTAAATTCATGTATTTTATATTATTTAAGTACAATTTATACATTACACAACTATACAAGTTAAATCCGTACGTGAATTAATCTTACATTTTGAGAATGTGGTAAACACATTTGGCCAATGGCCCAATGTTAAGGATCATGATTCATTTCAAGTTCATCATGATTCATTTCAAGTTCATGGTTCAAGTTTAGATTTAAGGTATTTCATTTTAAGGCAGTGACGAAGTTAGGGTGGCTGACAAGGGTCTCGGTCTCCTAAAATAATTTTTTTTATTTAGACCTCTTTATAATTTATAAAAATTTAAATTAGTAATGATAAAATTGCACTTTGACTCCCAAAAATGATAAAAATTTAATTTAATCATTTAAAAATTATAAAAATATAAACTATTAAAATAGTGAAATTACACTTTTAGGATCGTAGAAATATACAATTTAATTCCACCCAATAAAAATTCTTAATTTGCCCCCGTTTTAAGCCCCCTTCACTCCTCTAAGGGTCACACGGCTCACAAGAATTTGCAGGAGACCCAATTTACCATAAAGAGAAGCATCGAATATTTGTTTCCCTTTTGTCCCAATAATGATTATTAGGCACCCTTGCCGAAGAAGAAAAAGTAGGAGAAAAGGAAAAGTTAATGGTCATAGAGCATAGACAAGGAAGATCCAGTGGCATGTTCCATTACCTATATCTATGATACGATTTTGTGTTCTTTATGGAAGGGATGAAGGAACAATTTCTGTTGGTGCTAGCTACATGTTTTTACGTGCATGCATGTTATGCATATGTCAACATTTTTTCTCCATAAGTAATATGATCATTTGTGTAAGTATTGCAACATAAATAAGGAGAAATGGCATCACTTTTGTAAAGAATAGAAAAATAAAAGATACATAAGCAAATTAGGACCACGATCCCATGAGGGGGAAATGCCATCACTTGGCATATGCCACTTTCTTCATTGGCATATACTAAATTAGAAACTAAATCATATGGTATGTTTAGCACTCTATAAATAGAACTGCTCTTGAATGTCTGTAACCTGGTCAAGGAAATCAAAACATATCCGTATGTGGAGTTGAGGAATTACAGAGCATGTCTCCTTTAGCAGAAAAGTTTATGCTCTTGCATATGAATTCGATTTTGCCAAAGGAGATTTGCCCTGCCATTCACTCACACAATCATCTCATTCTCCTAATCAATAGCTCTTTTGCAGTAAATGCAGGCTTCACCTTCATATAGCAGCTAGCTTCCGCTAAACCGATGGCACGGAAGGCTTTGTTTTCAGGCATTGCTCAACTCCTTTAGTCAAAATGCCTGCAGCTGATCAATGCGGGAGATATGAGTAATCATTGGGAGACTGTTACATAGCCAGTAATATGCACAACAAGATGGATAAGGTATAATTATGTAATGGCTTTGTAAGACATGTAAGATCAAGCAGAGTATATCATGGAAAATATTCCATAGATTTGGTGCAACAATATGTGGCTCTTGCTTTTATAAGTCTATATATATTTCAGTGATAGAAGAGGCAAAAATGTAAAGTCATCCTTTAAATTGGAAGCTAGACAGTTATTTAGCCTTCTGAGCAGAGGAGACAGAGGAAGATAACAATAAGGGTCTGAAATGTATATACTTCTAATGTTAAGAGAAAATAATACAGTGTTCTATATTTGCTGTCAAGGGTTGCCTCAGACAGTTTCCTAGTATGTTTTCAACATTGTCTTCAATTAAGTTTTAAAGAGGGAGGAATTATCCTCAATAGAGGGATGCAATCAAGCATATTTAACTTTTTCGGGGTTTATTTAAAAATTTTAATATTTAAAGGATTTAATGAAAATTTTTAAAAATTTTGATAAATGTGATTAAAACTTTTTAAAAGAATTTACAAAGAGAATTTTTTTATAGTACTTCTCCATACCATAATTTTCTAGTCTTAAAAAATATACATGATTTAGCTCTGGTATATTTAATGCGAATGAGACCTTAGTTCAATGACAAGGTTGAGGTACTTGAAAGTTTAAATTTGAGACATATTATATAATTAATTAGTTAACTATAATTAAGTTAATTATTGATTTAATTATTATACTTATAATAATTTGATTTTATTAGAATTGGAGTTTTAAGTCTAAGTTAAAAAATAGAAAAAAAACTTTAAAGTAGAATATTTCTCTTCTTCAACTAGATTTCAACATGTATAATTAGGATTTTACTATAAATAAAACATCTATAAATTATATATTAAAGTTGGTTGATTTTTGCACATTGGAAATGAACCAGACCTGCCTATAATGACAATCAAAATAGTAATGGACATCAGAAAATTTGTTTACGTTATTCAAAACTTCTTATAATGCATTAATGCTCGTAGGGTAATCCATTTTCAATAAACTTTCTGTAATCTCATTCCTATATATATATAGCTTAAATCAGCTTTTCACTAAAACTTTCTCCTTTAACTGTTTAGTTGTAAAGTAATCGACAATAATAATTTACTTACAAATTTTGCACTCAAATAACATTTCCTTTAAGACCAAATAAAGTGCTCTTGCAATCTCTCCGTCAAAAAGTCTAAAATATAAATCTTTAAACGGAGTCATCTCTAAAAGAATAAGCGTGATATAAATTATATAAATATTTTACCGTACATGATTGCAAATACGAATATGAAAAAAAAATCAAATGTAAATAAATCCACATAAGATGAATAATGAAAATGTTAAAATTGTTAATAGTTCCAACTAATTCCTTACACACCAATAATGATAATAAGTAAAGGGATTAAATATCAAATTTGATGATATTACGATGATTAAAATCATAATTTGACACCTTAAAAGTATGTTTAATTAAGTGGAAATGTAAAAGGATGGAAAGAGCGGAATGAAAAAGTGAAAAGAAAATAAATTTTGAATATAGTCTGTAGGATGAGAAAATGAGAGAAATAAAAGTTTGTTTAAAAGTTATGCATTTTTTAAATATTTTACTTTATTTTCTCTTATTTTCCAACTTTATTAAGTAATAAATAAAAAAAATTATTTTTTATTCAATGTTTCCATCTTTCATGCCAAGCACGTCAATGAAAATAACATACACTTTTTTCTATTTCTTCTTTATGATTATGAAAAACGACTTGGACCGACTTTGTTACTTAAAGAAAATGTGAAAATTGAAGAAAAATAAGATAAATCTTATACCATGGACATATAGCCATATAACCTGGTTGACATCCAATTAATATATACATAATTGAAGGATTATTGCTTTTTTTGAAAAAAATCTGTAAAGTGTTGTCCGATCCAAATCGGCGGATTTTAAATAGGTTCAGTATTATTCCCATGGGATTTTGTCTCATAACTTTGTGAGTACTTAATGAGGTGGTGGGTTACAGAGTAAAAACGACTTGTCCAATGTTTGAACAGACATATCAATTGCACATGGTAAATCAATAGGATACGCTAAGTATATAAGACATTTGTGAATGGTACCATTTAGGCTAGCGACAGGGTGTCATCCGGCTCACCCCTCATTATACATATACATACATCCATGTAGTGCTCCTTTTCCCGGCTGGTAGACACTGAACAGCAATAATGCTGCAGAACCGGAATTACCGGACAAATCTCCATTGGCGGAGAACACACTGCAATTTTCCATACAGCTGATGCCTGATGAATGGAGCCATATACTGCCTGCCACTGAAGATTTTGCCCTGTAATATCTCAACTGCAGCTGAAATTTGCAGATATAGATGAATCCCATCAGGCTCCTTATTTATACCCTTTCCATATCCATATATATTCTGATATTCATATTCATGTATTTGTAGTGCTTCACGTACGAATATCCTAGGCACAAACTCATTTCAATGTTTTCCACCAACTTTATTCCTTACCCTCCAAATGTCTGAAATTTGATCTCATGACAGCAAAAAAAAGTACTATAAATAGATGGCTGGGTCTAAAAATTGTTATAACACGTTAATTATGTTTCAAATTTATATGCATTTATTGAAGTGGTTGGTGAGTCGGAAATGTTTATAGATATTTGTGAAAATTGAAATTCATTGCATTAAATTGTAAAATATATCGAACAAGAACACCATTAGTGTTTCATGTAATACATTGGTAAAGTTGCTAAAGCTTAATTTCAGGATTCATTTATAGAAACTTGACATTCAAGCATAAATATATAGTTTATATGTGTGGCTAGAATTGTACAAGAATTGGTTATGCATATAATACACCATTAGGCATGGGTTGTGCAACCACATCGAGGAAGATAGGTTGGCATCTAGCCACTGAACCCGATCAATCATGGGAATTGACAGACAATGAAATGTAACAAGGATATGACTCCAAATCTGTGATAGTGACATGGAAATCCCAGAACAAATGTTGAATACTCTCCCCTAGATTAGAGCGTAATGGGCACTGATCAAGTACAGTTAAGCCTCTTCGGCTCAGAACCTGATTCATGGGAGAGATTTCAACCCACATTTCCACAGAAAGACTTTCAATTTAGAAGGAAGTTTGGCTTTCCATACTGTCGTCCAGAGCTCCTTACCGTTGTTGGAATTTATAGGGGGAGAGTCGAGGGCAAGAGCGTTAGCAGTGGATAAAGAGAAAATGCCCCATTTAAAGGGACTCCAACAAAAAGAATCTGAACAATGAAGCGGGTCGAGATATAGGGGTACTTAAAAAAAGTAGTCCAAAAATTCCCGGGGGTTGCATAGAGACCCGACCCTCTCTCACCTGCTCAAAGGTCCAAGTGCTTTCCAAAGCTCGCAGGGGCCCTTGGACAAAACTTCTCAAGGTCGAAGCCCAGACCAGTTATCATTCCAAAAGTTAACAATCGTGCCACCCGTACCACCCATCTCATACCAGCTTCCAGCAGAGGACTAACCTTTCTAAGCGAGATCCAGGTAAAGGACGTATTAGTCAAGCGAAGGGGGGTTACGAGGGGTACTTGGCGACAAGCGTTTTCGCCCAGAGATTATCCTTCTCGTGGATGAATTGCCACCCCAACTTAACAAGAAGGGATTGGTTTTTTGGTTTAGCAGGAGTGTCAATTCCCCATTCAGCCTTGGGAAGTGTAACAGTTTCCCACCTAACCAGATGCATTTTCTTTGAATGCTCACTGCCACCTCATAAAAAATTTCTATTAATAAGATCCAGTTTGCTGAGTGTTGACACCATTTTTTGGATGAAAAACGGGGTCGACTTGGGTTTTGAAAAAAATGAAACAGGAGTCGCCACCAATCCTTTTTATAAGGTGTGATTGGATCACCTCGAAAAGTGGTCTTTTTTAATAAACGGTTTGATTTTATTAAAACACCAAGTTTGGTCCGCGAAATTCAGAAAACGGATTCGGGAGTCGGTTACGCACGAGGAAGGATTAGCACCCTCGATACGCCCAAAATTGGTACCTAGTTGATTACTTAATGTCTTAATGTCAAAAATTGAGAACCTTGGAAAAATTAAAAATACGATCCTCGTGTTAAAATAAAATAAAAAAATTAGAAAAGAAACATATTTCACGTTATTCGAGAAAGAGAATCATATCCAGTAAGTTAGGACACAATGTCTCGAATTCCCGATACGCGAATGAAAAATACTTATTTAAAAAAATTTAGCCATCTCGGATTTTAAAAAACGAGATCACGACCAGTAAGTTAGGACGCGATTTTTTTAAATCCCGAGATCATTTAAAAATTGAGTTTAAAAGGATTCGTGCATTTAGATTTATCGTGAAAATTGAAACCCAGTAAGTTAGGGTACGATCCTCACGAATCTAAACACGAAATGCCATCTTAAAAAAAACAAATTTTGTCATACCGAGCAAAACAACATATATAGTCGTTATAAAAAAGGGATGGAAACTAATTCCATTATCGATATGCGTGGTAACACCATGATAGATACGAAAATGTATATAAAAATAATACAGGCCATAACAACTAAATAAAATAAATAAAAAAAAAACAAATCAATAATATGTGAAACAATATAAAATAAAATAAAATAAAATAAATAAAACACTTATGTAAAATAATAAAGAGCATGTAAATAAATGAATAAATTACCATCAAATGAAACAATGATTAATGAATAACATTATAATATTTATAGATATAAGTATGTATGTATGCGAGAATTATAAAATATGAAAGTATACGTACGTGTATGTATTATAAAATATATAAAAATATGAATTTATATGCATATGTAAAATATATGGAGATTTACATATATATAAAAAGGGGACACATAAGTATGTGTATATATTCATAAAAATATATATGTGTATAGATATTCATAAAAATTATGAAAATAGAAGTAATACAAATATATATATGTAAAAATATGTACTATTTACGAAGATTAGAAATATGTATGTGTATTATAAATATATAGGCATGTATAAATAAATTATAAAAGGTATGTTTATGTATATATATATTACAAAAAAAATGTGTATAAGTATATGTAGAAATATATAATAATATATGTATATATCTATAAAATCAATTATAATAATAATAACAATGCAATAACAATAATAATATAGAATTTGTAAAGAAAATAAACAAAATCACTAAAGGATCAGATTAAACATTAAACAAGATTCGGGGAGTTCAAAGCGCAAATAAACGAAAGGAGAGGGATTGATCTGAACACGCATGTAACATGGAGGGTCCATCAAAGAAAATTACCCTTCCTTTAAAACGGCATAGTTCGAGTAAGGACGAAGTTGAAAATACGGAAAAAA
Source organism: Gossypium hirsutum (assembly GCF_007990345.1). Classification (NCBI taxonomy): domain Eukaryota; kingdom Viridiplantae; phylum Streptophyta; class Magnoliopsida; order Malvales; family Malvaceae; genus Gossypium; species Gossypium hirsutum. The sequence goes on along the minus strand of NC_053446.1, from coordinate 3,150,971 downwards.
TTTTGGGTAAATTTAAAAAAATTAAAAGAACCTAATTTTAAAAGTATTAAAAAAGCGGAAGGGCTAAACGCGCAATTAGCCCTTCCGTTAAAACACGCGGATCCCCTAAGGCAGACGGGTCGGGTCTCGGGTCTTATGCAGAAACGGCGTCGTTTTAGGGGCTTTCTGACCCTTCCAAAACGGCGCCGTTTTGGATCCTTATATAAATCAAACCCCCCTAAAAAAAAAATCATTTCATCCCTCTTTTTAAAAAAAATTTCAGAACTCTTTCTCCCCCTCTCTCTTCTCCGGTCAAGGGCCTGGGCAAGAGCCACCGTGCCGGCCACCGGTCGCCGGCGCCGGCGCCGCCGTGCACGGCGGTAGGGAGACCAAAGGTCTCTCCTTTTTCTCTCCGATGCCTCTCCTCGACCTCCCGAACGCTCCGGTGACGGCAAAAAGGTAAAAATGCCTCCTTTTTTTTATTTTTGTTTCGAAATAAAATAAAATAAAATAAACGAAAAACGACCTTTTTTATTTCTGTTTTCTTCCAATCTCGCAAAGAGTTACAAAAAGAGATCTCTTTTTTTTGCAAAGGACCAGATCCATCCTCCCCTTTCTTTTTTTACAATGGTTGTGTTCGGCTTATATAGCCAAATCTTTAAAACTGTTAAACTTCTATTTCTTTATTGTTTCTGTTGTCTTCTAGTGCTTGTGTGTTGTTTGCTCTATGTTGCAGGCGGGCAGTTGGGCAAATGGCAGAAAGCAGGTGAACGGCGGAGCAGGTGAGAAGGCCAGGGGCAAGGACGTGCGGCGCTAGGCTAGGGTTAGGGGTTAGGTCTGTTTTGGTCTTGGGTTTGGGCTGGTTCAGATTGGGCTTTGGGTCTGTATTGGTTTCGGGCCTCGGGCAAAAATGGGCTCTTACACTGAGTATGCCTATGCGAAGCATGCGACATTACATAAAGTAATTAGGAATGGTAGCAACTGTGGACTGAATAAGTACAAGTCTGCTAGCCGGGAACTCTGTAGATATAAACACATTAGATATATATCAAAATAATCCTAACTATAGATATAGCCAACGGAAATTTTTTTAATTGTACACTCGTAACGTTGCTCAGCAAAACCCTGCCAAGATGTTTACCTAGCCAAAGAACCTCATCAAGCAAGCAAACCCCAACAAGAGAACAAATATTGGCCTCCATCTATACACCACATAAGTCAATTGTCATGCAGACTAGAAGGCCCTGAGAAGACAACATGTAACTCGTTAATGATGTCCAAATACAAACACAAAAGCCCACAATGACTTAACTTCTAAAATTCCATACACAAGCACTTGACATTGAGTACATGTAAAGAGTACTAGGAACCCAAGATTTCTTGTAATCTCTAAATGAGTTTTCGCACAACCACTATGTGAACTGTCGTAATCCTGTCGTATTGTATCAACAAATTTCAAGAATGAGCACCAAATAAAAGATTAAGTAAAGGTTTTAGGCTTCTTAGCCCCTTGTTTTGGCTAAACAACTGTTATTAATCAGCTCACGTGACTCCTTATTCAACAAGTTAATAGGGAAAAACATCTTCAACATCTAGACCAAAAAAAGCAAATTGTTAGGAAGATGCACAAACAAAAACAAGTGGAAAGATAGGGTTTCAAGATAATAATAAAAAATTCGTATATTCATATTATTATCCATTTTTAATACATTAATGAACAAACAAAAAAACTAATAAAGAGTGATTTAAGGAGTGGGATGCAAGTGAACTGCAAAGCTATGGAGCTGCTAAAATCCAAGGGTGAATTCCCTTTTCACCTTTCATCTGTAAATGGCTGCTTTCTTTTTCTGCATGCTTGTGAATGAAATGATTAAACAAATTGGGAAGCAGACAAAAGCGCGTTGTTGCCATTGATAAAAGGCAAATGTACAATGTCATAAATCTGGTCTCTTTTTATTTGTTCTTGGTACATAGCTCTACTACCGCTCACTGTTTTGGTATCCAAATTCCAACGGTTTTATTTTGCTATGATATTATCAAAAAATTCTTGGCCCCTTTTCACAATCTTCTATATTTGTTAAATTGAAATGAAAATATCTATCAATGTGGGAAAGCAGGTGTAAGCCAAAATAGCTTATTATTATCTCTGCCCTTGATTAGTGGATATGCTTTTTTATCTACTTTTCTTATTAATTAAACTCAAAAAAGTGAGCAAGAATTTGCAGAGATCTAGGCTATGGATAATCCACTAGTTGGTGTGTCACTGTGTAGAATCTGTATATGACATTGCTTTGTACCTTTTCTTTAAAGTCATTTTATATAAAACATTTTTAGTGTTGTTGGTGAAAATAATTGAAACCCAGAAAAGCTTTAGACAGCATGATCTTTTAGAGGGTGATATGATCAACTCTTCACTACCATTAATATACCTATTTTGTATTTAAATTTGTTTTCGATCTTTAATTTAGTATTTGAGTTTTTATTGTTTTAATTTGGTGCATTAGTATGACTTCAGTTTTTATTTTAGTACTTGAAATTTTCTTCATCTTAGTAAAGTATATGAGTTTGGCTTATCTTCAATTCCGGTGCCGGAGTTTTTTTCCCATTAAATACCTATTTTTTAGGGTTAATATATCATTTGAGACTTGAGTTTAATTTTAATGTTCAATTTAGTAACGAAGTTTTTTTGTCCCAGTTTGATACTTAAGTTTTGTTTTGATGTTCAGTTTGTTACCCAGATCAAATAGTATTATGTGGCCCAATAAATATTAGACACGTGTGCTCTAGCAAAGAAAACATAGGTATTTAATTGGAAAAAAACTCAAATATCAAATTTAAAAAACTTATGTATCAAAGTAAATATTGAAGTTAGACTCAGGTACTAAATTGAGACAAAAAAAACTTAAGTACTAAATTGAACATTAAAGGCAAACCCAGGTATCAAATAGCATATTAAGTTATTAACCTTTTTTTTTTAGCACACGCTATCAACCATTTGTATCATTTATTGGACCACATGATACCATTTGCTCTAGGTATCAAAGTGAATATTGAAGTTTAACGTAGGTACTAAATTAAAATAAAAAAAATTGAAGTGCCAAATTAAACATCAAAGGCAAATATAAGTACAAAATAGTATTTAACCCTTCTTTTTATTAGAGACATTCATTTACATTATACCATTTGCTCTAAATACCAAATTTAACACTGAAACTAAACTCAATTACCAAAAATTAACATTAAAATCAAACGTAAATCAAATGATATATTAACGCAATAAACTACAAAGAATAAAAACAGAAGTGAAAGTGTCAGAGAGCATGTGACCTACCTACAAAGCCACAACTGGGCCAACCAAGCAATGGCAAAGCCGAAGTGTATAGGTTGCATGCTCGGAACTAGAAAAGAAATAAGCCAATAAGAAAAGACCCTTGAAGACTGTGAAAAAACATGCCTCAACCAACCTGGCCATGGCATATATAAACAAACATTGACTGACTCAGTGCCCCCTATGTGTTTGATTGATTGCCTCAAAAAAATCATCTGCGACTGAAATTCCCACATCTCTTCCCATGCAAATAATGCTAAGAACAAAGAATATGACAACCTAATAATCCATATGATCCATCATTTTAGTATTTGTTGTTAGCCACCCCACAAGTGGCCCACTGTTTCTCATGTTGTCCATACTTCATTGTCACTGAATACCCTTTAATTATTACGTTAATTAACGAAAACCTTTTTTTTTTTGTCTGTTATAAATGTCTTAAAAATTTTGCCCTTACCCACTTCCAACCAATCTATCTTATCACATGTTCATATCCCCTTATTGGATACTATCTAAATTTAGAGTATAGCTGACAATCATTCCATCAAACCATCAAACCATCAAAATTAGCAACCAAAATATTGGATTCCAAGACATACCCTTTTTTCCTCTCTCTTCCTATAAAAAGCCAAGCCATTGCATTCAAATCTTTCTACATTTTTACATTGAAAAAAGATGGCTACTAAGCTGCAAAGAAGAACAGCATCTCTTAGAAAGCTTCACCTTCTGCAAACTCTCAACAAACCCAAATCTGTAATTACTGAAAATAATTTTCTTTCTTTCTTTCTTTTTTGGTTTCAATAAACTTAACAGCTTCACTTAATACCCTAGTTGTTTTGTTTTTTTGTTTTTTTGTTTTTTTTTTTTGAAAAGGTTAAAAGGAGTTGCAGTATCATAAATATTCTTCTCCATTTTTACAAGCTCAAAGTCAAGTTGGAAGAGATACAAAGAGAATACCAAAACCTATTGAAGAACATACGAATCCCAAAGGTAATAATAATATGCTTAGTTTTATATATTTTTCATCTTTACATTTTTCGGTAAAAGTGCCATGGAGACCCTACACTAAGAGTCAGAATGTATTTTGCCCCTTCATAAAAAAGTGCACAAATTAGTCCTCTGTTAAAAATTTCATCTATTTCTACTGTTAAAAATTGGTGTGGTTACCTCATTCTGACGTATAAGGATAAGTTTTTAAAAGTAAAAATGGATGAAATTTTTAACAGAATGATCAATTTGCTCTTTAATATAATGTACAGGGACTAATTTGTCTATTTTTTGAATAAATGGGACAAAATACAGTTCGATTTTTAGTATAAGAGCCTCAATGGTACTTTTACCAAATATTTTTGGTATTTAAGTACAAAATTCTCAATATATATTCATGGGAAAGCTTAAACAGGAGGTGAAGGTGGAGAAGATTAGTGGAGAACAATTTGTGGTTAGAGTGGCTTGCAACAAAGGAGGGGACAAGTTGGTGTCAATATTAGAGGTATTTGATGAACTGGGTCTTAATGTTGTTCAAGCTAGGGTGTCTTGCAGACATTTCTTTTCCATGGAAGCCATTATTGGTGTAGGTCAAGACCAGAAAACAAGTGATATGAAAGATATTACTGATGCTGTTCTTAAGGCCATTGATGAAAAGCAAAGTGGGGAGCAGGAGATGCTTGTAACATAGGACTTATTTGATTAATATTCTAATGTGTTAGAAATGTTTTTTTATTTTATTTTATTGTATTGTATCTAATTAGCCTTTGCTAGTTTCACAATAGTTTCATTTTAATGCTGTAAAAGGTTCTGAATATGAGAAGCTATTTAAGAAATCAAGTGTGATGTTCGTTTTTGTATTAAAAAAAAATAAGAAAAGTGAAAATTTTATTAAAATTTAATAAAATGAGAATATATTTAAGGAATCAAGTGAGATTTTCTTTTTTTTTTATTAAAAATTAGTAAATTTCACTATAAATTTCTAAACTATGACTCATATTTTAAATTGATTCTTAAATTTTAAAAAGTTTTAATTACATCTATAAACTATTAAGATTACAGTAATCAAGCCTTTCTGTTACTGAAATTGTTAACTTTACCGTTAATAATATATCATATCTTATGTGATATAACTGCATAAGATATAATGTGTCACTTAACAGGTTAAATTAAGAGTTTTAGTAATGGAAGAACTTATCAATATAACCTTAATAGTTTGGGAGTATGATTAGAATGTTCTAAAGTTTAGAGATCAACTTAAAATATGGGTAATAGTTAGAGGATATTTAGTGCAATTGGCTCTAAAAAAACTCGCAAAGGGAAAGAGAAAAATTCCATTGCCGGGAATTGAACCCGGGTCTCTTGGGTGAAAGCCAAGTATCCTAACCACTGGACGACAATGGACTATTACTTAGTATATCCAATTGTGTTTTTTTCTTTTAAGTATTGTTTATCCTGCTATGAGATCCATTTCAAGCCTGCTCTATTTAAAGACCGAGCTACCTCCCTAAGCTCGAAATCTCACATGAACTTTGGTGGGATACAAAATTATCATTCCTAAAAATGAATTTAGCAAAAAAAAAAAAAAAAGCTCACTAAATTTATTTAGCAAAAATAAAATTATCATACCTACTATGAGTTTGAACTCAAACATCTAAGTTCAACCAAATTTATTCTTAATCATGTAATATGTTATTTTATTTTTATATTTTTACATCATATAAAAATTAAATTAATAATATATAACACTACAATATAAACATTAAAATATATGTTACATTATCTATATTTAAATAAAAAGTATATATTAAATTATCACATACTAAATTAATTAAAATAACATAAATTTTTGTAATTATTTTAAATACTATGGAAGGCTGAGTTTGTTATTTATTAATATGAACAGTGTTTTGGCTGAAACAAAAAAATGGAGAGGTTTAGAAAAAATTTGAAAGTTTAAATATGCTAAAGGTTCTTATATTTTTCTTAATTTTAAAATATAGTCCTTATATTTTAGTTTGGCGACATTTTAATTTTCAGACATTGAGTTTTTATATTTTTTTTATTTAACAATCTTGGTCCTTTTGTCAAATTTGCCGTTAGAATTGGTGATGCGGTTATTATAGATAAAATAAAATAACTCCTTTAGTCCTCAACATTTACAATTTTAGCAAATTGGTCCTTACTATTTAAAACTATATAAAAATTTTCAAAAATATATATTAAAAATTAAAAGTTTTTTTTTGTATTTTCAATAAAAATATGTAAAACGTGAAAATTTAAAAACTCTTTAAAATTTAAAAAATAAAAATGATTTATAACAATTCATTTTAAATATTTTTATAAAATATGAAAAATATAATTTTTTTCAAAAATTCAAAATTGTGTTATTTACTCCACGAATGGCAATAAAGTCTCTCTAAACTTTGAGCTATTCGTTTGGTCTATATTAAAACAAATTAGAACAATATTTTTTTTATTTTAAGTTAGATTAATCATATATAAAAATATATTTTTATGTAAATTTAATTATAAAGTATATAAAATGTTAGTATAAAATAATTTTAAAATAAAGAACAAACTCTAAATCGATTCAAACTAAAATAATTTGAAGATAGGGATGGGGATCGGGTTTAACAAATAGCTCGAGATCTTATTACTATATACATGGAGTAAATAACATATTTTTAAAATTCTTGAAAATTTTCATATTTTTTAAAATTATTTTTATTTTTTCAATTTTAAAGAGTTAAAAAAATTTCACAATTGTTATACTTTTATTGAAAATACGAAAAAACTTTAAAATTTTAAAAACATGTTTCTGTAACTGTTTATGTGCTTTTAAGGAGTAAAAACTAAATTGACAGAAAAATTTAAATGTTGAGGGATAAAATAGTTATTTTACCTTTTTTATTATAGTCACATTATCAATTTTAACAACAAAATTGACAAAGGAATTAAAATTTTTAAATAAAAATAAAGTCTTAAAATTAAATTATAAGTACTGAATTTTAAATTTTAAAAAAATTATAAAAACTTTTAACATATTTAAGTCTAAATTTGGTCTAACTTATGTACCCCTTTAATTATAATATGGTATGATGGTTGGTCCAAAAATTAAAATGGTTATGGTCAACCTATACATAATACAAAATCCACTAGACATCAATAAATTTAGGTAAAGTTCAATATTTCCCTTATATGGAACATTTTTTCAACTTGGTAGGTAGTGAACCTCTGACCATTCCTTCTATATAAAAAAAATCCCAATTTAAATTAGGATAAAAAAAATGTCATAACAAAATATCAAAGAACCAAATTAGATGAGAGCTCAAAACCCCATTCATATAAACAAATCAACTGTTCAATTCCATGCAAATATAATATATATATTTGAATTATATATGACAAAATGTTAACTAAGCTTAGGAAAAAAAATCACGAATTTTTTAGATGGCTTGAAGTGAATTACTATTTTTTTTAAAGGACCAAAAGTGATTTTTTTTTTGTTAGAATAGTAAAAATAAAATCTAATATAAATTTTAAAAGTGTAAATTAGAATATGTCTTGTCAAATTATTAAGAATAAATCAGGAACAAAACTATATGCGAAAGCGTACTTGAATCCACCGATATCTTGAATTCTTCAAGTCTTATGGTTTTGATCTTCCAAATTAGCACGCAAGTAATTTAGAGAAGGTGACTCTCTCTTTTCTAAAGATGAGATATTAGAAAAGTTAAGTTATGTGTAAATTCGGGACCATAACCCTAATATATAACTTTCGTACATTAACCCTAATTTCTAATGAACCCATCATCAATTAGAAATTAGTTACTAGAGTATCTACACATACCTGGCTCATATTTTATTTAATAACTAAAACCCAATAAATTTTAACCAAATTAAATCACTCTTAATTTAGGCTAACCTTTTTTGATAGTAAATAATAACATGCAATATTTTCCAACATTTTTTTTCATTTAATTGAATATTTAAAAAAAAGAGCTTAAATTGATAGCTTCAATTTTAGGAAGGGCTTAAAAAGAATTTTCTCATTTAATTAAGAGGTTAAGATCCCTACCTACCCTTGATTGAACTTGTGATGTAATGACAAAAAAATTAAATTAAATAAAAAGAGAAAAATCATATTTTGATGTGAATTAATTTATAACATAAAAAATATATATGTTACAAGCTCTAGGCAAAATTAAGTTAAGTGAAAAGTCTAGGTTAGCAGTTGTAAGCATCTAGAAGATGAATTATGACGTGGGAACATAGAGTATGGTAAAGAGTTTGGTGCATTTCTTAAATGGTAATGGTGGGGGGTCCATCTTATTTATATGTCAACCTTTTAGACAATTTGTTAGTTGAAGTTGTCAGTATTTAAACTTACTCTTATGAATAAAAAAAAAAAGAAGAAGAAGAAAAAACCTAAAATGAATTATAAATAGATATGAGTATTCGGTCGGGTCGAGTTGAGTTAATGAATCTTATTATTTATACTCAATGTTGCGTTTACATGGACTGCATATTTAACTGGTAGACAAAGTACAAGATTATTTAACTACATAAGTAAGGTTGATGGATAAACATTTACCAAAACGACGTAGTTTTGTATTTCCTTATTCGGATTTTCGGATAACTCGAATTGTGTAATTCGTATTCGAGTTAAACCGGAAATTTTGATTTTCTTTATTCGTGCTTATTCGAATAACTCGAACTATTTAATTCAAAATTTAAATTTTTTATCGAGTTTTTCGAAAATTATAAATTGCGAACGAATATGAAGAAATAAAAAATATATTACACTAGTGAAAAATAACAAGTACATTTTATCTAGTAGTATCATTATATTAAATTTATCAACAAGTACCCAATGTAGTCAAAAACCTCTTGTATTGTTGTTTTTTAGCGTTAGTAAATTTCTCCTTCTCTACCCGTAGCTTTTCATAATAAAGGTTTTCATTGTAAAATTTACGTGTTCTTATTTTTTTTCTTATTACTTTCCTGTCATTCTTATTGCCGTTATGAACGTATAATATAACAATCTTAAGACACGTTGTTTTATTAAAAATGACATTATTAATAATAACGATAACTATAAATATTTTTCGAAGTTCGTAAAATAGACATTGATTCATTATTAAAAAAAAATTCTTATAAAATACATTTATTTCATGGATCCATCCATGCCTAGATATGGTGTTGATTTTGTTTTCCCACATTACATAGATCTAGAAAAAAAATTATATATATATAAAAGCATGTGCATTAAATTCCATTCCATAAATTTATCAGTTAAATCAAAGTAAATTTTTAAAATTAAAAGCAAGTAGATAGATTAAAGTCTAAAATTGCAAAAGATGCAGGGATTGAAAAATAATTAGACCCATTTTTTTTCTCTTCTTTCACTCCCACCCAAACGAAGAAAACCTATTTTAATTATAAAAAAATGAAAAAAAGAAAACATTATAATATATAGTTTTATATATATATTTGAATAATTTCATTTTAAGTTCTGATCATATCTTTATTTTTGATACGGTACTTAGAACTATCCATAATCCCCCCTCAACCCATAAATAAGAGGAAGTTAATGCGTTCGAACTTACTTACTCTTACATTTGTAACAATACCTATATCAACAGAATTAAAACTCAATCGACGCTTATATATAGTTATAGATTATAGATATATAAGATGGGTTATTAAATTCTACAATAAACTTGTTTGTTTAATAGAAAAAAACATTATAATATATGCATATGTCAAACGAGTTCTAGTAACATATTATATGTATAATCGTACATGTCGTGTTTAACAAGTATATAATAGATAAATCTAAACATTAGGAAGACGTGAGGAAGTTTTTGTTCCTTAAATTAAATATAAACCCATTTTGTATAGTTTTTCCAACGTTAAAATATTGTATAAGTCCTTATACTTTTTAAAATTTAAAATTTAATCTTTTTAATTTCATTTTTAGGAATTTAGTCTTTCCACTTTTTATATTTCAAAATTCAAGTGCATTACGACGTTATTTTTTACTTACATGGCTATCAAGTGAGTTTTTTTTTAATTCCAAAATATCACATCAACAAATTTAACAATAAAAAAAGAAATTGGCAGTGGTAACAGTTGGACTTGAATTTAAAATCTGAAAAAATAGAGGGATTTAAATCATGAAAATAAAAGTATAAAAACTAAATTTCAATTTTGTAAAGAGTACAAGGACTTGTGGTCAATTTTAACCTTTTTATGCCGTTGGTGCAAGAAGTCAGAATGGGAACAATTGAATATAAAAATGCGGCGGCTAAGAACTTATCTATAAGTGTCATTAAATGCTTATATAATATTAAATAAATTTATTATTTTGAAGAAGAAAAAAATAGTCATTTTTCTATAAAAAAAACAAAGTTTTAAGTCGATAATTATTCCGATGCTTATATTAATATATAAATAAATTTAATAATTTGAAGAAGAAGAAGAAGATGATGTTTATTTGATTATTAGCTCTTTTTTTTTTCTAAAAAAACTCATAGTTTTCTTGCAGGGGTGAAGGTAGAAAAGTTTTAAAGGGACTGAAATTAAATTTTTATTTTTATCTTTATAATTTTTAAAAGATTAAATCAAAATTTCATCATTTTTAAAGAGATCAAAGTATAATTTTATCTTTACTAAATTAAAATTTTAAAACATTTACAATATCTAAATAAAGAAATTTTCCATTTTAAGGTACCGTAATCCCTGCCAGCCCCACTACTACTCACATGTTTTCTTGGCTCATGCATCAACTATATATAAAAGGATTAAGTTTTTTTTTTATTTTTTTTTGGGACAAAACTATTCTTTTTCGTTTACAGAATTTATATATATATTATATAACTCTAGAGACGGAAATCCAAACTAAATAAGTTAACATATTAAAAAAGGCTTAAATTAGCCCTTATTTTTAATCGAATAAATATTCATCCGACAACATTTAAATAATGTTATCTACGTGTCATATATAGATGACAAAGATGACATTTTGTCTAAAAATTTAAAAAAATATTTAAAAAAAAATTAATTAGCTATTCGTGGTAAATTACTAATGTAGCATAATTTTTTGTTAATTTCTATGATACAAATACAATAAACATTTGTCTTCCTGTCTATTTTAGTTAATTGACAAATTTCATAATTTTATTGGTTATAAAGGTTTTAATGACATTGCTTATCTATATATTTAGCGGCTGTTTTGGAAAAGCACAGCAAATTGTATGTTTTAGTGCCGTCTTAGCCATCTGATTGCCGCTAAATATATGAAACTCTGACGATTATTCTTTTGATAAAAACCACAATATGTAGTAGCAATAGCAACGGTTTTATCCAAAACACAACGAATTGGTGCGTGGTAGTATTTTTTTTTATGATTCCAATGTTAATATTAAAATATTTTTATAAACATTTATAATGAAAATATAACGATTTGGTTTCCAGTGATATCGAGAATTGCGGTTTCGAAATTTCGTTTCCGTAAATTGAGTCTATAAATATTAAATAAATATATTTACGGAATTATTATATAGATGAATTTAAACTTGGATAGTTAATTTAGCCGAAATTATGATTAATTAGGGCCCATGGACTAAATTATAAAATCCAATCGCTATAAATTTTTAATTGGTAAATTTTTTTGGGACTTAAAATTGCAATTAATCAAAGGTTAAAAACAACAATTAGACCATGTTTACGTGTGTGTTAGTGAGCGGTAAGATGAAATGGCCATTAACTTAAACAAATTAGAATTTATTTAATTAAATTAAGGCTAATTAACTTAATTAACAAATTAATCCCACTATATAAGTGAAATTTCGGTGGGAAAAGAGATAAACTCATATTCTCCAACGTAATAGAAGAAAAGAGGAAGAAGAAAGCAATGCCATTAATGGTTTTCAAGCTTTTGACTTCAATTTCAAGTAAGTCCCTAGCAATTTTTCTTTTATTTTTATAGATTTTTTTATCTTGGAAGCTTGATGAAGCTAACCCAAGAATCAATTTGATCAATTAGTGGATTTTTTATGAGATGCCATTGTTGAGAATTGAATATTTTAGGTGTTAAATTGATAGAAATTAAACTTAGTTTAAGAAAAGGACTAAATTGGAAATTTTAATTGTTAGGTTCATACATTAGGGACCAAATTGAATAAAATATAAAATTGACTTGAAATTCTTGTAGAAATAAGAAATAGGAGGTCCCTAATGAGTAATTGTGAAATCGTAGTTCAATCTGAAGCTTTGGATTGAAAGTTATGTTTGTTAGGGGTGTTCAAACGGTCAGTTTGATTATTAAACAAACCGAATTACTATTCACCAAATTACCCGAAATGTAAAAATCTTTAATTGTTAACCGAACCAAAAATTTTATCAAATACATTAACCAAACTGAAATATTTCGGTTAATTCGGTCGGTTAACGAACTTAATCGAAATTTATATGTTTTTGTCTTTTGGTTAAAATAAGTATAAAACATATAGAATATATATTGCTAATGTTCACTTTTTTAATAGTTCAAAAAAATATATTATATATAATATATCTTATTTATTTCGATTAATATAAAAAATTGAGGGATTTATTTCGATTAATATATTATATATAATATATCTTATTTTATATAATAAATTATTTATTTCGGTTAATTCAGTTTATTACCCAGTTTCAAACAGATTTAATCGATCTTCGATCGAACTAAATTCGACCATCGACTGGTTAACCGAATTAGATCGGTTCAGTCGGTTAGTTCGGTTTTAACCGAACTATGAACACCCCTAGTCCTGAGGGACTAAATTGTAAAATATGTTTGATATTGTGATTGGTTCTGATATGAATGAAATTTAATAATATTATATATTTTATGATTTTATTTAGCTAACGTTGACACGGAACTGTCGAGAGGGAAAAGAAAATCGAAAGTAGTCGATGAATAGCTCAAAAATTTGGTTTGTATTTCTATGATTTGGGAACCATTATATGGAGTTTGAGGTGAGTTATTGATGATTACTTGAGCTGAATTGATGTGATTAAGATTGATTATCGAGATAAGGACTAAATTGAATAGAATATAAGTTTCATGATCTAATCAATATTTGATAATTGACATGAAATTGAGCTGAAACATGTTGTATTTTATGATAAATTGATGAATAATTAGAGATGATAAAGTATGATTTGAACTATTTATAATGAATCAAAAATTTGGTTACCTTATTAGTTGTTCGGACCGAGTCGAATATGGCAAACCAAGGTGATAATATGTACTTATACAGTGTCATCATTGTCGGGCAACCTAAGGTAATGAATTCGTGCATCTGTTTCGAGTTTGTGTCTAGTTAATAGGGTTATAAACATGAGAATGGATAAATGATATGTAAATTAATAAATGACATTGAATTGTAGTATGTGACAATATGCGAAATGAACTAAAATGAGCCCTGGTGGCTGATCGAGTAATAATGAGCCAATAGGCTCAAAAATAATTGAAATGTGGTATAAAATGTGACATATTGTATTTATGCTAAGAATGACAAATGAATGAGTATGTATGAACTAGAGATGATTAGTGAAATGAACCAAATGGTATTTGAAATTGTAGATGATTGGTAAGTTTGTGTATATGCTCAAATGAATTGGTGTAGGTTTAGTGTTATATATATTTATCATGATGAAAATGATTGTATTGTGGAATGAATAGGCAAAATATTAGGCTATGAATTGAGTTTGATAAAGATGTATGCATATGTTTAATTTGTTTATATTGACTTGAATCATGGAAATACCATTAAGCATAATTGCTCAACGTATGATTTGTTTTCTCCGTACGCAGGTATAACAGATTCCCGGTAGTTCGAATGGTTGATCCAGCATTCAAGAAGCAATTCCCAACTCAACAAAGTTTGTTTAAGTTTTATTTTGGTGTCAAGTATCGCATGTACCAAGGTAAGTTCAATTTGGTACAAAACTATGTAATATACACTTTTGGTTTAAAAAGGTTGATGTGTGAACTTGATTAGTTGAATATAACATGTAAAAAGATTCAATATGGTTTGGAATGGTACAAAATGTTGCAATTGTCAAAAGTTTGATGAATAGATAAGCATGTTTAAGTTTTAAATGATATATGATTGTTTGATTTAAATCATAGATGAAATGGCATGTTGCATTGTTGTAGATAATGTTGTAATCCCTGAATTGAGGCTTAAAGACTTCACATGTGACTTGAATTTGTGAATGATTGTGAATTGTGATTGTTTGAAAAATGCAGGCAAGAGTTCCTTTTGGCATTTTGCAGAAATAGAATGTAACGTCGCGATGTCGAGCATGGGTTGTTGAGACGAGACCTAAACAATGTAGTGCATCGCGATGAGGAATCCCCTTCGTCACGACATCAACATGCACATTTGAAAATCTTATAGTTTAGTCCTAATTCGATCTTGGGTTAGCATTAAAGCTTTCATAAGCTCGTATAAGACCCGAAAATGAATACAAATTATTTTATATACTTGTTTTATTAAGATTTGAATGTTTAAGGTTGTAAATCGAATTGTAATCTGACCGTAGTTGCTTTGACAACGAATGTTACACCTTATAGATTGGATCTAGCAATCGGGTCTGATATAAGATGTTACAGAACAATAATAGAAACTGTGCTTTAATAAGATCTAAGAGAGATAAAATTTAAATAAAAGTTCAATATTCATTACATTAGTTCATTAATCAAAACATTCTAAATGGTAAACAAATACCGAAGTACCTAAGACAATAGATGTTGAGACTGTTGTTACCACATAAAAGCTAATACATTTTGAAGTTTTGTCTTTAGTTATTGATTCTATGACTTCAAATCTTCTTTTCATCTCTTTCAAGTGGCCTTTCAACTTATCAACTTTTTATTTAAGCAGTGAAAAAGTAGGTTTGAAAAATTAACAACATCGCTTCAAGTCATGATTTCATGTTATTTATGTATAATATTCCCCAATTACACATGCTAGACTTGTTCCCCTAATTTATATCTTATTTAATTTGTAGTGCTAAAAGCTGGGAAGCGAGGAATCTCAATTATATAAATGGTGACATTATTTTATTTATTTTTTAAATTTAATATAATCAAGAGTTCATATAAATTATTTGAAGTGAAGCCGACTGAGTTTTAGTTCGATCGATATTGATATTATTGTTAATGTAGGAGGACGTAGGTTCGAGTGTACTGAAGCGCATTACCCTCCTATTTAAAGGTTGAGAGGCTATGTGTAATTCTAAGTATTGTATTAAAAACATCAGATATGATAATAACCTATGAGATAATGTTAAAAAAATTATTTAAAGTGAAAAATTATAGGGAAAAAAAAAAGCAATTGACCCCATGGCCATAGTACTCAATTCTAATTAAAGTAATAAATGTTATTCACAACCTTTATAAATAACCATAAAAATGCATCGCCTATATATTTTTTAGATGAAGGGTTAGGCCAGTATTGAAATTAAATTATAATTTTTTTATTATATATTAATTTATGATTTAATTATTTTTAAAAAAATTAAATATATATACTACTATATATTAATTTTAATTTCTATCATCTGTGTGGGATTAAAAAGTTATTTTTTTTTATAGTCAAGGTCACATCACATGTCTCTTAGATTCGTCTATGGCGGCATTCAAATAGTTGTGAGGTCTAATGTGTTTAAACACAAAGTATCTTCTATTTTAAACATGGAAGGGTTAAAAATAATTTAGGAATGGAATATTAAAGAAAATAAAAGAGATAGTAAAAGATATGTTATGTGTTGTAGATATTTTAATATCAATGCAATTAATAAATATGATTCTTATTAAGAAATAAAAATAATTACCTCGATTTTATGTTATAATATATAATTAATAATATATTATCTCGTGTTAAAAATTATAATTATTTGTATGTAACAAGTAAATTAAAATTTATATATTATATTATATTATATATTAAATCAAAATGGATGATATATTTTTAAATGAGATGATATCATGTCATGTAATAATTAAATATTAGAAGATATCTTTAAGGATAATTGTAAAAAAGAGAGAGCGAGAGGGGAAAAAGACCATAGTTAAAAACTGGGTCATTTTCATATTACACATGAACAAAAGCTTAGTTTAGGATTTTATATCACATTTGTTTGCACGTCCTTGATAAACAAATACAAGAGAAAAAAAAAGGTCTAAAACCACCATTCGATCTGTCAACAACAACATGCCGCCCCTTCATTTTTAAAAGGACCACCCTTTTTTGTTTCTTCTTCTTCTTCCTCGACCTAACCCCCTCCCTTCCTTTCTCTTTCTTCTTTGCTTTTAATCAATCAACATCATCATAAAAAACTCCGCTTCATCATCATCGACCATGGACAGCGGTGGTAGTAGCAGCAGCAGTTTCAGGAAAGTTA
The DNA here is from genome assembly GCF_007990345.1 of Gossypium hirsutum. Classification (NCBI taxonomy): domain Eukaryota; kingdom Viridiplantae; phylum Streptophyta; class Magnoliopsida; order Malvales; family Malvaceae; genus Gossypium; species Gossypium hirsutum. The sequence goes on along the minus strand of NC_053446.1, from coordinate 3,134,212 downwards.
GGAACCCTTTTGTCACTGACCAAGAATTAGAAGAAAGTGACAACGTTTCGTCAGTAACTGGAGCTGAATCTCCTCCTCCTTCTACTACTAAAAAAGGGTAATTTGATTTTTTCCGTAACTTGTACTTCTGTTATGTTCGTTGTTTAATTTCCTTTTTTGTATTGACGTAATGGGTTTTTTTTTGGGGGGGGGTTACAGTAAAAGATCCATGCAGAAAAGAGTGGTGTCAGTACCAATCAAGGACGTTGAAGGTTCCCGCCTTAAAGGTGAGGGTGCTCCACCGTCTGATTCTTGGGCATGGCGGAAGTACGGCCAAAAACCTATCAAAGGGTCACCTTACCCGAGGTAATCATTATCGAGGAGTAAATTTTAGTTTTAGGATTAGTTTATATAATTATCGAACGTTGATTGAGGTTAACTTTTTTTATGATATCGCCGGCAGGGGTTATTACCGGTGTAGTAGCTCAAAGGGATGTCCGGCGAGGAAACAAGTCGAGAGGAGCCGTGTAAACCCTACAATGTTAGTGATCACATACTCTTGCGAACACAATCACGCTTGGCCTGCTTCTAGACACAACAACACATCCGCTAAACAAGCGGCGGCGGCGGCGGCGGGGGAAGCTTCCGAGTCACCGACTAAATCCAGCACAGCTGTAAAGCACGAGCCGTCCACGTCGCAACCGGATACGGAACCGGATTCAGGGATGGAAGATGGCTTCGCTTGTCTGACGGAGGATTCGATTCTTACGACGGGGGATGAATTCGCTTGGTTCGGGGAGATGGAAACCACGTCGTCGACGGTATTGGAGAGCCCGTTGTTTTCGGAAAGGGATAACAGTGAGGCGGATGACACGGCGATGATTTTCCCCATGAGGGAAGAAGACGAATCGTTATTCGCTGATCTCGAAGAGTTGCCGGAGTGCTCGTTTGTGTTTCGGCACCAACGGAATGTGGGACCACAGGTTGGGATCTGCTGACGCGTGGCGGTACCGTAGTAGTAGTTGGCTCCGACGTCGTCCGGAAAATCCCCAAACGGTGGGACACCAAAAAAAATTGAAAAAAAAAGTGAAAACGAAAATTTTATTTTTATTTTTAAGGAATCTCTTACATTTTGGAATTTCCTCTGAAATATTATTATTTTTACAGTATTTAAGTTGCCTTTGATTTCGGGTGTAGTAAATGAATAAAAAAGAACTCCGAATTCCTAACTCCGTCGTTATCTTATCGTGCTCACCAACATTTGGCGTCTAATTTAGGGACCTAATTGAAAAACAGGAAAATTTAACGCATCTCAATGACAATTCTCCAATCTATGTTGTTTATTCCCTTTTCTTCTTTAGCACAATTCACATTTTCTTTAGCGTAATTTGTCAAATAAGTAAAGGTCGAATTCTGATTTTGGTCCTCCTATTATACTTAAATTTATAATTTAAGTTTTATACTTTCTAGAGTTCAACATTGATTTTTTTTTTTTAAAAATTTGTATCAGAAGTGTTTTTAAGAAAATTTATATAATTATTTAGACAAACTAATGATATTATTGAAGTTTAGGATAAAATTATGCGGTTATGAGTTTTAGTAGGCATTATTGACAACAAGATGTGTGTAAATAAAATCTTGCTTTATTAGAAAGAGGTGATTGTGATAGTAGACCTCTTTGCTTTTTTCTAAAAATGGTAGCAATGTTGGTAATTGTAGTTTTTAATGTTTTTCTTAGTTGTTTCTTTTAATTTTGTTTTCAGGAAGTTTTAAAGTAGGTTGGACTAACTTAATATCTATCGATTTAGCCCAGGGACTAATTTGTGCATCACCAATACCGAAGAGTCATCTTGCCTTGTTATTAATCAGAGCTCATTGTCAACGCGGTCTAATAGTGGCAAGGCTAGGATGTTATTACTAGTAGTTGATAACAGCGTTGCATCTATGGTACATACTATCAATTTAGTGATCCTTGTCGTGTATATATCTCTCCTACATTAGGCTTTTATACTCAATAGTCACATCATGTTTTTACTTCACTATTGTTACTTAGTGAGTTGTGTAGTCATTCTAGTTTAACTCACTTTTGAATTAATAAAATTACCATTTCTCCCAAATAAAAAAAGTTTTAAACGAGTAAAAATTACGATATAAAAACTAAATTTTACATTTGAATATAATAAAAGGACCAAAAACAGAATTTGACCAAAAAAGTAAATGTGGATATAACTTTACGTTACGCTTCCCATATTCCATCGTGAATGATCTCATAAAATGAATAAATTCAATGTACCATTACGCAAGATTTATGTTAATGTCAGTCTTAATCTTAGGTACTTATATGTTGATTATGATTTTTTTTATACAACAATAAAATTTTAAAAAATTACCACATGTTTTTTTATACAATAATAAATTATAAAAGATCATAAGCTTTTAATATTTTTGATTGGACAGCCGGCCATTGAATTTTCAAACCAACTGAAAATTTGTTTTACAGAAAAATACAACCCATTTTTTAAAATTCTCATTATATAATGTAAACACCTATATTTATCCTTACTAAATTCGCTGCTCCATTAAAAAATATATAAATAATAATACAAGGAGTAGTTGAGGGATCGAGGGACCCAAGTTGATATAAATCAAAGGGACTAAATATATAATAATTGGTTAATAATTAGTATTAAATAAAAATACGAATAAAATAAATTAAAAAAATCTGTCAGCTGCAGTCAGCAGTGGTTGTTAATTTATGATTATTGTAAAATTGACAAGTCTTTACACGTTTATAGGAAAGGTCAGGGTAACGTCACCAATTATTGAATACAATTTAACAAAAAAAATATTATTATAAAATAATTAAATAACCTTCTTATCCATTATTGCATTGGGATGCATAAATTATGAGAAATGCCAGCTTATATAATCAGGGTTAGCCGTTAATGTAGCCAATTTAACTAATATCTCACCATTTAAAAGTTTGAGATGTGTAAGTTTTTAATTAAGAATTATTTTAATTTAAATTTTATAATGTGTGATTTGATTTTTAGTTTAATTATATTTTATAATGATTAGTTTTTGATTATATTTATTTGAATGTATGGTATGTAATTATATAATTACGGTTGTATTTTAGTGTAATTTTTTTTTAACTTTTAACGTTTGTATATTTTGTCAATTTAGTCTTTATTCTTTTTAAGTTAAATTTGACCATCAATCTTTTATAATGAGTTGATTTATTGCTTTTTAAATTAAAATACTAACTAAAACATTAAATTCTTAAATATAGCAACTTGCATGATAATCTGCGTATACTTTATATTTTTTTTTAAATGAGTTTTATATTTTTTTTATTTTGATTTTTTTTAAGAATGTTGTTATAAATTTTGAATTATTTGTCGATGTTTCATATACAACAAATAGTGTCATGACAACATCGTTAAAAAATTAATGTTTTAATCAATATTTTTGTTAAAAAAGTAATTTGACACTTTTTAAAAAGAATAAAAGTAAAATTAACAAAATATATAAACTTTTAAGACCTAAATTTATCATTATGCATTATATATATTTTTTATTTTCTACCTTAAAAGGGGTCAAGTACATGTCCACAAAAGCCATGAAAAAGGAAATAAATTTACTAATTCAAAGGTGTCAAGGTTAACTTTTTAAGTTTAGTTAATATTGTTATTGTTATGATAAATTAAAATTTATGTAACTTAAAAGCATGATATTTTATCTTAGTACGGTAAAGCCTCGATATATGAATATTCGATAAATTAATAATCTCGGTTAAAAAATAATTTTTTTCGATCCCGACTTGGGCCAAGAGGATAAAATAATAACCTCACAGAATGCATAAGATAATAATTTTTAGAAAAATCCTTAAGAGCCCAATGAAAATATAAAATGATAATTCATTAAATATATTGAAAATTTTATATACAATACATAAAACTAAAGTGCTTTCAAGACAACTCTTATTTTTTTTTCAATTTTATTCTTTGCTAAAATATGCATCTATAGTTAACTGCTTCTTCTTTACATGTGAATCAAATACAATATCATCTTTAAATTTTAGAAGGGCATAAACCAAATCTAGTATATTCTTCTCGTATTGTATTAAATAATTATTTAAGGTATCCATAGCTAGAAAAGCCTCTTTTGGAGAAACATGTGGTAAAACACTACTGTTATCTAAATCTTACTAGTCATCAGCTGGCACATACATAACTCATTGAATAATTTTTTTATCCACGAGTGATTCCATCAAAGATTCATTTTCACTAATAATTCAAAATTTGTTCAACATCCATGACATTTCTATAGTGTAAATTAGAAATTAATTCTTTTAATTTATGAATGCCTTCAACATCACCAATTTCTTATTCGAGAGGCATATCCTCCTCGGGTCGAATTTTGCAATGTCGAAAACAATTTGCAATAGTTGTAGGCTTCACATCAATGTTCCAAGCAGCATTAATAAAATGGATTGCATCCAATACATTAATCTTTTCAGGATTTATTTATCCTTTCTCGTAACCTTTCAAGATGCTAGAATAAAAGCGATGCCGATAATAAATCTTAACTACTCTAATAATTCCAGCATCACATGGTTGAATTTTTTATGTTGAATTTGGAGGTAAAAAGAATAATTCAATGTTTGTCAAGCCTTCAATAACCTTAGGATGGGCTAGGCAATTGTCTACTATAAGCAATACCTTTCTACCAGTCATTCTAGCATTAAACCAGTGAACAAAATTTTGAAAAAGTAATCCAGTCATCCATGCTTTTTTGTTGGCTCGATAATGACAATTAAGATTGTCAATATTCACATATTTAAAGCATCTAGGATTAGCAAACTTACCAATAACCCAAAGAGACACTTTATCTGAACCATTCCCATTGCAACAAATCACATGGTAAGTATTTCCTTGTCCTTTTTTCGTGCTTCTAATTACTTTGTAACTAGTGAATGATCTATTTGCAAACAACAAAATAAGCATGTTTCATCTAGGTAAGACATCTTCAATATTCTCCATAACAACTGAACCACTTTCACCAAATATTCTATAAGACTTAATCCTATGTCTTGCCTTGAACTATTCTAACCAACCAATTGAGAAGTTAAATTCAGAATTTGCATCACCATATATTTTCTGTAGAAACTCTTTTGATTTAGTTTGGATCATTTCTCCAGTCATGTTTACTTTCTCTTGATATTGGAGAAACCACTCATACAGTACCTTCTCTAATTCGGGATATTTGGTTGATTTGTGCCCTTTTAACATTGCTATTCTTTATTTCTTTTGGCAAATATTCAAATAACCTTTTAAGAGTATTTGATATTGTTGATTGGCTAACATTAGCAGTTTAGAAAGTTGTTAAGTTTGTTTTAATGCAGTTATATTGTTGAGAGCAAATACGAAGGAATACGAATGCCTATATATACTGTACCTGGTGAGGGTTGCAAAGAGAAGCATTTTTTAATAACAAAATAAGATTATTCTAGTTTCTCTTCTCAGTTTGGATAGTTATTTCTTTCCCTTTATCATATTCTTTCATGGTATCATTCGCCATTTGATTCTGGATTGTAGTATCATGGCTTCCGCTGACTCCGAGTTTGGTAAGTCGAGCTCTGGTGTTTTCGCCGGCGATCGTGTCACGAATCTGTTTCCTCGGCATGATGTGGTTAAACTCGATGACGGCACCTATCTTCAATGGCGTAAGCAGGTAAAACTAATCGTTGATGGTTATGGCCTTACAGGATTCCTAGATGGTACCGTTGCTCTGCCGTCACGGTTTCTTTCACTGCTCGATGGATCTCGTGCTCCAAATCTGGCCGCGCAAGTGTTTACACAGTAAGATCGGCTGCTGACTTCATGGCTTTTGTCCACCATTAGTTCTTCTCATCAGTCTTCGTTTGATGATACTGTTAACATTAATGGAAGACAACATTAATGGCAAACAATACAAAGTGGTGCAAGTTTAGCACCCTAAAGTTGACTTTGAAAAAGTGGCATGGGATAATTTTTTTTGGTCCTTGAGATAATGGGCTATTTATTGTTTGGTCCTTAAACCTCAACTATAAATAGGCCTTCTCATTTCTCATTTCAATTCATCCCAACCAATCTTTCTCTCTTAGTTTTCTCTCTTCTCCCATTTGAGAATTCTTAAGGAATTCTATTTGTTTGTAATACTTTGGAGATAGTAAAGTTATCATCTGGTGTTAGTGCCCGAGGACGTAGGTATAATTTATCGAACCTCGTTAAAACTCTTGTGTTCTTTCTTGTCCTATTTTTCTTTCAATATTTGAGGGTATAATAGTAGTATTTAATTGTGCTATTAAATTACTATAGAAGGGATATTCTGTCTAAGGAAAGACTTGGTATTTAAGAGATCCATGTGATCCACCTCTCTTTCCTGGGAATTGAACTTTGTGTGATTTTTTAGTACAATAATTTACACGCTTCCGACCCTATTGGAACAACAGATACGTGCACGACGTGTGATATTTGGACCACGGCGAGTAATCTGTTTACCGCTGATACTGGTGCCAAACAGTCACGGATCCGGCATAAACTTCATTCGTTGAAGAAAGGTACTCTCTCTGTTAAAGCTTATGTTGCTAAAATTAAAGAGTTGCGTGCTATGTTAGCTGCCTCTGGCTCTCGTATATCTGATGAAGAGAAAATCAAGGTGACTCTCGCGGGTTTGCCGTCGGAGTTTAAGGCGGTTATCTCTTCCGCTAGGTTGTCTACTGGTATTTTATCTTTACAGCGTTTGGTTGATGCGTTGGTTGACTGTGAGAGCCGTCAAGCTCAAGTGTTGCAGGAAGTCCATTTGAATGCAAACCTTGTTGAAGATGCGCCATCAGTTGAAGGAGCTAGTCGTGGGGGTCATTCGTCGGTGCGTGGCCGTGGCAGAACGTTCCGATCTCGCGTTCAATGCCAGGTCTATAGTCGCTTCGGTCATGTGGCTTAGAAATGCTACTACCGCTATCACCGTGACTCGAATACCTCGTCCGTGGAGCGTCCAGGGGTGTCGTCTGGTGTTGAGCGGTCTAGCTCTGGTGTGTTTGCGCAACATGATGAAGAACAGTATGGGGTTCCTCATCAGAAAAGTCAAAGGATCTTTTATGGTCAATGGAATTATGCCAGTCAAAATAGGCATGTTGATAGTCAAAATTGGTGTGCTAGCTTAAAAAATGACCAACGTGTGCCACATGGTTTCTCTGAACAGCATGAATCTGGCTGCTTTTTTGGTGATGTTCACAGGCCTAATGTGCGTCAGTTTGGTAGTAATGATGGGCCTGGGTTTACTGATCCTGTGTCACGAGAATTTGTTGATGAGAATCGTCGACCTGTGTTGCATGGGCCGAATGTTGCACACACGTCACCTGGGCCGAATATTGAATCACATGTTGGGCCACATGGTGTTCCATCCTCGAATTTTGTTCAGGTTGACCAAGCTGATCCCGGGTCGCCTGAACCGGTTGAGATTGATCGGGTTTTATGATTTACCAAACCACGTGCTCGGGTGTATACTAGGTCTAATATGTGTATTGGGCTTCCTCGGCTAAGGGATTTAAATGCGTCTGATTACTCTGATTCTTTAGTCTCGGAATGTCATGTTAATACTGCTCAACTCGGATCCCGTACTGATAATAATGGCTTGTATCTTCCAGTGCACGGTGGCACCACAACCTGGTATCCTGACTCGGGAGCAAGTCATCATGTTTTTCATGATGTGTCAGCTTTACGTGGTGTCACGCCTTATTCAGGTAAGTCGTCTCTTTTAATGGGTGATGGTACTCCTGCGGTAATTTCATCAATTGGTACTGCTAGTTTGCCTACTCAATCTAAGTCATTGCGTTTATCAAATGTTTTGTGTGTACCGAGCATACGAAAAAATCTATTATCTGTCTCACATTTTGCTCGTGATAATGGTGTGTTTTTTGAGTTTCACTCTATACATTGTGTTCTTAAGGATGTCGTGACTCGGGAGACTTTGCTGACAAGCCGCATTCATGATGGCTTGTATCAATTTTATGTGCCAGTGGTTTCGAATCCGTCACAAGTAGGTCCGTTTGTTGCTCATTCGCAAGTTCCATGTTGTTCTGTGTTTGGTTTATGGCATAATCGTTTAGGCCACCCATCAGCTTCTGTGGTCAAAACTATTCTAAATAAATGTAATGTTGTTTCAAGTACAAATAATTTGGATGGTATATGTACTGCATGTCAAAAAGGGAAGTCACATAAGTTGCCTTTTTCACCTTCGACTACTAGCTATAGTCCTTTTGAGTTGTTTGTTTCTGATCTTTGGGGTCCTGCACCTGTTGCTTGTAATGATAAAAGATATTACGTTTCGTTTATTGACATCAGTACTAGGTTTACTTGGGTATATCTATTACGTCAAAAAGGTCAAGCAATGGAGTGTTTTACTCAGTTTCAACAATTAGTTAAGACACAGTTTGGCAAGTCTATTAAACAATTTCAAAGTGATTGGGGCGGTGAATACCGTGGGTTTTCGTCTGTTTTAGAATCTCAAGGAATTGTCCATCGTCTGACTTGTCTGTATACTTCTGAACAAAATGGAGTGGCTGAGCGTAAGCATCGTCACATTGTTGAAGTGGGTATTACGTTATTGGCTCACGCAAATTTACCTATGGAATACTGGAGATATGCATTTTGTTGTGCGGTTCATCTTATAAATCGACTTCCTACTGTTGTTCTTCAGGGCAGTTCTCCGTTTAAGGCGTTCTATGGAACTGATCCGACCTATGATCATCTTCGAGTTTTTGGCTGCTGTTGTTATCCTTACTTACATCCGTTTGTAGGCCATAAATTAGATTTTCGGTCTCATCCCTCTACATTTTTGGGTTACAGTCCTCGACATAAGGGGTATCAGTGTCTTTTACCAGATGGTAAAGTTATTATTTCACGGCATGTGGTGTTTGATGAGCAGCGATTCTTGTTTGCTGAGCCTAGTTCTGACAAGTCTGTATCAACGACCAGTCAGACTAGCTCGAATGTTGTTCCTCTTGTGTGGCCTTACTCTTCCTCGTCTCTTGCACCTTGCATGATGACACCATCTTTACAAGGGGAGCAGTCTCCGTCTAATACCCCTGGTTCCGGTGATGAGCTGGTACAGTCTCTGGCTGATGTTGGGCCTGGGTCGAGTAATGTTCCAACTATGGATGATTTGGATTCTTCAGGTGATACCAATGGTCATTCTCACTCTACCTTGCGAGTGTCTGTGTCAAGTGATACCAATGCTCGTTTGGGTTCATCAAGTGATAACCCTGCTCATTCTAACTCTACTTTGAGAGTGTCTACAGGTGATTCGTCGACATCTGATGGTTAAGTTAGCGGGACACTTGTGGGTAATACTCATCCTATGGTCGCTCGGGCTAAGGCAGGTGTTTTCAAGCCTAAGGTGTTAACCGTTGAAGCTATTGAGCCTTCTACAATTGAAGAAGCCATGACTTCTGCTGAGTGGCATGTTGCTGCACAAAATGAGTATGAGGCACTTGTTCGTAACTCCACATGGGACTTAGTTTCCGCTCTAGCTAATCGTAAGGTCATTGGGTGCAAATGGTTGTTCAAAATCAAGAGGAATTCTGATGGTACTATTGCTCGACATAAGGCTCACTTGGTTGCGAAAGGCTACTCGCAGGTTTCGGGGTGTGATTTTAAGGAAACTTTTAGTCCGGTGGTTAAACCCGCTACTATCAGAGTTATTTTATATATTGCTGTGACTCGATGGTGGTCCCTTCGGCAAGTGGATGTGAATAATGCATTTTTAAATGGCTATCTTGACACTGAGGTTTTGATGCAGCAGCCTCCTGGTTATGTTCAGCTTGATTCATATGGTAGACCTCTGATGTGTCGTCTGAAGAAAGCACTCTATGGTCTCCGTCAGGCTCTTCGTGCCTGGTTTGAGAAGCTTAAAGGGTTTTTAATATCGGTGGGATTTATGATATCGAAGTCTGATGCTTCTTTGTTTGTCAGGGTCCAATCAGGTTCAACACTCTATGTTCTTGTGTATTTGATGATATTATTGTTACAGGGGATGTGTCTACTATTATAGACTGGTTTGTCCAATTGTTGAATAACGAGTTTTCGCTTAAGGATATGGGCGAACTTCATTACTTTCTTGGGATGAAAGTTACTCGTTCTTCCTTAGGATGTCTTCATCTCTGTCAAAAGAAGGATATCCGAGATATTCTTATTCGGTGCTCGATGGCGAATGCGAAGAGTGTTCATAAACCGATGATAAGTTCTAATGTTATGACTAGAGATGAGGGTCAACGTTTAGCGGACCCGACTGAATACAGGAGCCTTACTGGAGCACTACAGTATGTGACCCTTACGAGGCCTGATGTGGCATATGCGGTTAATCGGATATGTCAGTTTATGCATTGTCCCACTTCAGTTCATATGACTGCTTTAAAGCGCATCTTGCGGTATTTAGGTGGTACGCTTGATCTTGGGATTGTTTTTCGTCCGTCTGAAAGTTTATCCTTAGTTGGGTATGCTGATGCAAACTGGGTGTTAGATTTTGATGACCGGAGATCCACTACTGGGTATTGTGTGTATCTTGGACATAATCCTGCGTCTTGGTCTTCTAAGAAACAGCAAGTCGTTGCTCGATCTACTGCTGAGGCGGAATACAGGAGCCTTGCTGCAGTCACTAGTGAGGTTACATGGTTATTATCATTACTTCAGGAATTACATGTTAAATGCTCCGATATACCGAATGTTTGGTGTGATAGTTCTGGTGCAGTCGCAGTTGCTGCTAATCCTGTCCTATATTCCAAGTTTAAGCACGTTGAGTTACATTTGTTTTTCGTTCGTGAAAAGGTTGCTAGTGGTTCAATAGTAGTGGGAGAAGTTCCTGCGTGTGATCAAGTCGCTGATGTTCTTACTAAACCACTTTCGATATCGACTTTTGCTCGTTTTCAGAGTTGTCTGCGGGTTTTGTCTAGGGAGAAGATGGATGAATATTAGCAGTTTAGAAAGTTGTTAAGTTTGTTTTAATGCAGTTATATTGTTGAGAGCAAATACGAAGGAATACAAATGCCTATATATACTGTACCTGGTGAGGGTTGCAAATAGAAGCATTTTTTAATAACAAAACAAGATTATTCTAGTTTCTCTTCTCTGTTTGGATAGTTATTTCTTTCTCTTTATCATATTCTTTCACTAACAGAGAGATCGAATGTTTGTTGAACCCATTGTTGCAAGTCATTTTGGCTTGAAGAGGAATGCTTATTTTTGTACTCACATAATGCTTTTCTTATCTCATCTGTCAATATAGACTTTTTTATACCTTTCAAATGGGAAACCATAAAGGAAAGTATTATATGAATTAAAATATTTTGATATGTACATGTATTTATTTATAATAAAATTTTTAAGCTATCCAATGAATATATAAGTATTTGATTTTGAAACCATTAACTCTTTTCTTTTTGGTTACATGAACCAATTAATTAACTCTTTTTTTTTTATACATGAACCAATTAACGTTGATTCATTGCAACTATATGCATATTGAATTTTGATAATAAAAAAAAACTCAAGCATAAAGTATGAAATATTCTCTAAATTAATGAATATTAATTTATCGATAAATTAATAAAATATTAATTTATCGATAAACTAATAACCTCGATAAAATAATAATTTTTTCAGATCCAAGGGCATTATTTTATAGAGATTTTACTGTATATTTTTTAAAAAAAGAATACTTTTTTTAATCTTAGTTTATTTTGTAAAAAAAAATAATTGAGAAAAATATTATAATGAATCATTTTCTTCCTGTTTAACCGAACAAGATTGTGAAAATTCTTTTATGTTTTTTTTTCTTATTAATTTTAACCACCCTTACAATTGACCAAAAGATGATAGAAAAGCTACAAAAACAAATATTTTTCTTCATTTAAGGTGCTTTTTTTCCTCAAAAAGTAAGGCCTTTAAAACCATTCATTCATTTTAGATCTGCCTGAAAATGGAAGAGGATAGAAAATAGTATTTTCCAACAAGTAACTCAATCTCCATTACTGCTAATCCCCTACTTTAGCACTTTAGCTTATGGATGTAACACCCCAATCCTATATCAAGAAATTCGAAGCATCTACCACGATATTATATGTAGAGACTTAAACTCGGACCTATGTTAAAAGCGGACAATACTTCACAAGTCGGGTTCGGGCCTCCACAATGCACACTTTTTACGAAAATGTGACGAAACAATGGTTTACAAAGAAATCAATGCAGCTGAACAAACCCCAGACTTTCAGATCGATATCAGCTTGAACAGCAACCCCCTTTCTTCATTGCCGAGACATCTTTACCGACATCGATTTTCTCTCCCTTGGAGGGCACAGCTGAAGCAGCCCCATCATCGCTTGTCTCCATAGCTTTCTTGCTAATGACGTTGTATATCTGCGTAAGAACTTCAGCAAATGAAATTTCCACGTTAGTAGCTTCCAGAGCAGAAGTTTCCATGAAGTAAAGGGATTCTTTCTCAGCAAAGGATTTCCCGTCCTCGGTTGAGACAGCCACAAGGTGACGAAGATCTGATTTGTTTCCGACAAGCATGACTACGATGTTGGGATCTGTATGATCCCTCAACTCTCTTAGCCACCTCTCTACATTTTCGAATGTGGAGTGGCGTGTAACGTCGTACACAAGGAGTGCTCCCACAGCTCCTCGGTAATAGGCACTTGTTATTGCACGGTACCTGTCAGTGTAAGAAGACAAGTTCAGAAACAATACGAAAGATAAGTTAAAACATTGTCCCTGAAACATCAAGGGTTAAAAAAAACTCATGCAGCTCCTTGTTCATGATGTAAAAACCAATTCCATTGATCCCTATCTGAATCCAAACTGTGTAACACAACTCAGCTAAAAGATTTGCTAAACGGGATGTTTTCATTGTTCTTGTGGGTCGATTCCTCTTTCTTTATGCCATTAGAAGGAAGAAGATGAAGCCTTACATTCTATTTTTCAAATCAAAGAATCACCTTAGATAAAACATATGATGAATGAGTAGGCTTTACATATGCCTACTGAAACAGGGTAATCAAACGATAACCAGGCCATGACAGTAGCAGCCCGTAGCAGTAACGACAACAGTATAAGCATAACACACATGAAACATCCTATACATAATAACAATTTTGATTCAATGCCTCATCAAACAATCTTGGAATAAGATCATACAATAAATTAGAACATCCTACTATCTCAAATCACACGGTTTGAAAACATTACATTCGACCTGTAATATATACGAGCATGCCTCAAAAGAATCATGTCACTTGTCAGCCAAGATTTTGCAGTCTTCGAGGTGAAGCAAGCTATAATGGCGACAGAAGAATTGCCTAGCAATTATGGCGACAGTTAAAATTTTAGGACATAGATAATGGTGGCAAGCAGCATTTGCAATAATGATTCTCACATCGGCAGGTGTATGGTAAAGACTATCCAGCAGGATAAAGTAAGGCAGCGCTCGGCTAGAATCAATCAGAAAGCTAAAGCGATCCTATACTATTCTAACAAGCTGTTTCTTTCATTACCAATTTATCACTTGTAGTGTCCATGCAACAACCCTAAAATATCAAACCAGATTAATGCTATATACACTAGATTTGCAAGTACGACACACAAATGGAAGCTCAAAGATACAGGTATAGAATCATCACAATTCTGTGAACATGACAAAACTAGAAAGCAAGCACGGGTTCCAGTGGCATTATCATGCAGGCATTATCAAGCAAGGGTTCAAATCTAAATAAACACATTTGCCAGAAAAAAGGAAACGATGTCGTTTAAGCACAGCTCACAGATCTAGCTCTTCCATGATCAAAGTTGCTTTCTTTCCTCAAGTTCAATAAGAAAAAAACCAAATTCCTTGCAAAACAGAAGAGAACTAAAGATACCCAGATCAAAAATAAAGGAAAGCAAGGCAAGGGAATAGTAAAAGTGATACCTTTCTTGACCAGCAGTGTCCCAAATCTGAGCTTTAATGACCTTGCCATCCACATTCAAACTACGAGTAGCGAACTCAACGCCAATAGTAGACTTGGACTCGAGGCTGAACTCGTTCCTGGTGAACCTGGAGAGTAAATTAGACTTCCCCACACCTGAATCACCGATCAAAACTACCTTGAAAAGGTAGTCATAGTCATCCTCTGCTCTGTAACCAGCCATATTTCACCCTTCCTTTTTTCCTCTCAAAACCACTGATGTTGATACTATATTACTTTCCCTTTTGCTTTGTGTGGAGTAACAATATGAGAAAGAGAGTGTGAAACAGGGGATAGTTTCAAGTTTATCATGCTTTTTCTATGTCCCCCTTTTAAACCTTTTATTTTGGTGGGTTGGGAATGTAAAAGATTATTGGACACCAGGGTGGCAACATGTTGATAATTTATTTTAATTACAAGGACTAATTTGACAATATTTTGATAGGGGCAGAATGCAATTTATGTTTTAGTATAAGGACCCCATGATATTTTTACCACATTATCATAATTAGAAAACAAAACCCAAAAACATTCAAAATGCGTTTGCCGGGAGTCGAACCCGGGTCTATTGCTTGGAAGGCAATTATCCTAACCGTTGGACTACAAACGCTAATTGGTTACGCTTATAAATAAACAAAAACAGTAATAATATAAAAAAAATTTGAAATTCGCTTTTATATAGACTTTCCAGGAAACTTCAGAAAAAAAGACAGTGATGAAATGAACTCACAGTACTCCCCCAAGCACTGAAACATTATAACAGTGAGACAAAGAATATTATAAACTAACAAGTATAAGATTTGAATATTGCAATGGAAACAAAAACTTTTGGTAAAA